>NC_133781.1:5664181-5769694 GCF_003597395.2 Chelonoidis abingdonii
CTTAGATTCAAAGTTACAGCAAACAGAGGTAAATATCCTTCCAGCAAAAAGAAACATTTACAAGTTGAGAAAACAAAAATAAGACTAATCCGCCTTGCCTGGCTATTACTTACAATTTTGAAACATGAAAGACTGATTCAGAAAGGTTTGGAAAGCTTGGGTGTATGTCTGGTCCCTTTTAGTCCCAAGAGCGAACAATGAACATAGCAAAAAGCACAAACAAAGACTTCCCTCCACCAAGATCTGAAAGTATCTTGTCCCCCAATTGGTCCTCTGGTCAGGTGTCAGCCAGGTTTACTGACCTTCTTAACCCTTAACCATCTGTTTATGACAACCATGAATAACCCTTATGAATAGCATAAACTGGAATTCCACATGAACAAAATACTATGATTCATTAATAATATGATATGATAAAATAATATGAATGAAACCAAAAGAAAACATATTACACAATATAGTAAGCTAGCAAACTGACGTTATGGGCAACAGTAGTGAAGACCCATGCAAAGAATTTACTTTGCTTCTCTGCAATGGCCTTGTCTTCTGAGAGTTCTCCTTTGGCACCTCGGTTATCCAGTGGCCTCACTGATTGTTTGGAAGGCTTCCTGCTTCTGATGTACTTAAAAAAAATTCTGCCAGTGGGGAGCCATGAGCCTGGGGGGACTTGGGCTCCCAGCAGGGAGCTGTGAGGAGCTGGGAGCCCAGGCTCTCAGTCCCCCACACTGCCTCTTTTAAGTAGATGGAAGCACTCCTGGTAAGGATGCGCACCACTGACAGAAGGAGAGTAGTGTGGACATCAATAGATCAACTTACGTTTGCAGTATAGACATGCCCTCTGAGGACCTTGAACTGCTTTAACCAAATGCCCACATACGCCACCACCCCACAAGACAGGTAATCATGGATGCTGCATTCAGAGCAATAATTTTTACTTCGGCAGGATTTTGTTGTTGTTGTTTGTTAGTTTGTTTGTTTTGCGGGGGGGGTGCTTATTGGCCTACATTTAGAGAATTAATGATCTGGATGATGGGTTGAATTGCATGCTCAGCAAGTTTTTGGATGACACTAAGCTGGGGGGAGAGGTAGATACACTGGAGAGTAGAGATAAGGTCAAGAGTGACCTAAACAAATTGAAGGATTGGGCCAAAAGAAATCTGATGAGGTTCAATACGGACAATCGCAGAGTCCTGAACTTAGGATGGAAAAATCCCATGCGCTGCTGCATACTGGGGACTGACTAGCTAAATGGCAGTTCTGCAGAAAAGGACCTGGGGATTACAGTGGATGAGAAGCTGGATATGAGTCAATAGTGTGCCCTTATTGCCAAGAAGACTAATGGCATTTTGGGCTGCATTAGTAGGAGCATTACCAGCAGATACAGGGAAGTGATTATTCCTCTCTATTTGGCACTAATGAGGCCACATTTGGAGTATTGCATCCAGTTTTGGGCCCCCCACTACAGAAAGGATGTGGAGAAATTGGAGAGAGTCCAGTGGAAGGTAGCGAAAATGATTAGGGGTCTGGGGCACAAGACTTATGAGGAGAGGCTGAGGGAACTGGGCTTTTTTAGTCTGCAGAAGAGAAGAATGAGGGCGGATTTGATAGCAGCCTTCAACTACCTGAAGGGGGGTTCCAAAGAGGATGGAGCTCGGCTGTTCTCAATGGTGGCAGATGACAGAACAAGGAGCAATGTCTCAAGCTGCAGTGGGGGAGGTCTAGGTTGGATATTAGGAAACACTATTTCAATAGGAGAGTGGTGAAGCACTGGAATAGGTTACCTAGGGAGGTGATGGAATCTCCATCCTGAGAAGTTTTTAAGCCTGGCTTGACAAAGCCCTGGCTCGGATGATTTAGTTGGGGTTGGTCCTGCTTTAAGCAGGGGGTTGAACCAGATGACCTCCTGAGGTCTCTCCCAACCCTAATCTTCTATGATTCTATGAATGTTTGTTAGGTATATCTGGCTCTCATATTCCATCTCTAAACTCCCTTGCAAAAGTCCCCTATTTGCTAGCTCCTCTGGTACTTAGGAGCTGCCTTTTAAAATTCCTGAGTTAGTCCTATCCCTTCACGAAGGCCTTCAAAAATCACATCTGGGAAATTAAAGGGAAACAAGCCAACAGAACTTTTTGTAGGCTTCATTTACATTAAGTAAATGTCAGGTTTTAAAGTAGCTGAGAAGATCTTCAGTAACCAGAACATATGGGAAAATGTCCAAAAATTTGAAGCATAGTTCTTTTGAGGAACTAAAATGGCACAAATGTCCATGAACTAATGTATGGAATTAAGGAGTTACAGCTTCAATTTCAGTAACATTTTATTAATCATCTCTCTCTCTCTTTCCTTCTCCCTTTACTTTCATTCTATCCATTGTTGATCATAATCTTTTCTAACTTTTGTTACCCACCCTGGTTTATTTCTCTGTCTTCTCCATTCTCCTTTAGTCACTGTTACTGATTATTTTTCCCTATTATTCTCCATTCTCTCCCCCAATTTTATCCCTTCCTGACTTGCTCCCCCTGGGTGTTTCCCCTCTCAGGAGTGTTTTCCTTTTACTTTATCCATTTCTGTTTTTCACCCTTTCTCTAGGACTCTCCCTTTATTCTTGCTTCCTCTGCTCCCTCTGGTTAAACCCTTTCTGTCCCTGCCTCTTCCTGTGTTGCCAGCCCCAAATGTTAAAAAATTATGAGTCAATCTTGGATTCATAGTGGATAGTTCGCTGAAAACATCCACTCAATGTGCAGCGGCAGTCAAAAAAGCGAACAGAATGATGGGAATAATTAAGAAAGGTATAGTTAATAAGACAGAAAATATCATATTGCCTCTATATAAATCCATAGTACGCCCACATCTTCAATACTTCATACAGATCTGGTTGCCCCATCTCAAAAAAAGATATCTTGGAATTGGAAAAGGTACAGAAAAGAATAATAAAAATGATTGGGGTATGGAATGGCTTCCGTATGAGGAGAGATTAATAAGACTAGGACTTTTCATCTTAGAAAACAGATGACTAAGAGGAGATATGATAGAAGTCCATAAAATCATGACTGGTATAGAGAAAGTAATTAAGGAAGTGTTATTTACTCCTCATAACACAAGAAGAACTAGGGGTCACCAAATGAAATTAATAGGCAGCAGGTTTAAAACAAACAAAAGAAAGTATTTCTTCACACAATGCACAGTCAACCTGTGGAACTCTTTGACAGAGGATGTTGTGAAGTTCAAGACTATAACTGGGTTCAAAAAAGAACTAGATAAGTTCATGGAGCATTGGTTCATTAATGGATGGTCAGGGATGGTGTCCCTAGCCTGTGTTTGGCAGAAGCTGGGAATGGGCGACAGGGGATGGATCACTTGATGATTATCTGTTCTATTCATTCTCTCTGGGGCACCTGGCATTGGTCACTGCCAGAAGACAGGATACTGGGCTAGATGGACCTTTGGTCTGACTCAGTATGGCCATTCTTATGTTCTTAACCCTCAGAAAATCATGAGATTGACACACCGCTCCTCCATGAAAAGAGATTTTTAAAGAAGATTCTATAATGGTTTCTGGTCTGTCTCTTGGTTTTTGATTTTCCCCTGCCTATCCCCTATGTGTGTGTGACAAACAGAGACATCCCATAGCTACAGAGGAATGTGACTTTGCGCCCTGCAGCAGGATCTGTCACTGGGAGGCCCCAATGAGATCTGATTAAAGAGATTTGTATAAAATGCTCCCTGATGGTGCAGAGCTTCCAGCTTCTCCCTAAATCCCAAATCCCAATTAATTCTGTATCCCTGCCGCCACCACATCTGCCTGTCCCCCAGCCCAGTAACAATTTTCCCTCAAAAACTCCACATCTCTCCCTACCCCTCAGTGACTCTCTGTTTCTGCTGCAGCTTCAAGGGTTTTTCCCTCACTCCACCCCATCCACCTCGAAAAACCCCTGGTGCTTCAGAGATGGAGGGGGAGGAGAGGGAATGAGGAACCAGAGCGTTGAGTACATGGGAGTCCTCCAGGGTCATAGAGACTAGCATGACTGCAGCTAGGGAAGCCCACTTTTTTATTCCCCCCATGTCCTCCTGGACTATAAAAGATAGTGATAGTCTAAACAGCTCCTTGGTTAATGAGATTGGCTTCTCCATCTCGATCACATGCTTCTTTCTGTGGTTTCACAGTATAGAAATGAGACCCCAGGACCCACCAGGGTCATGAAGACTGGAGTTTCTAAGGCTCGAGAGGCTGATTTCAGGGTCCTCAGTGCAATATTCTACTCCCTATGTCTCAGGGACACAGTCTGAGCTGGGATCCTGCCCCCACCCAAAGCCAGGGGTAGATTCTCTCCCCAGGGACAGAGGCTAGTGGGAAAGTGAAGACTGGGGCCTTATTATCAGTATCAAAAAATGTCACTTGGCCCCATTCACAGTCCAGACAAACCTGGATCCTCCTGGGCACCTGGCTCAGGGACAGTGTGGTTGCAGGGGAGGTGAGAGCCTGGAACAGACCCAACCACTGCACAGCCCAGATCCCCACTTCAGGGTTAAAGCTGACTTCTCCCTCCCTCCTCACAGACTCTCTGGCCACTCCCACAGCCCAGAATCCTCTGTCCCCCACCTGTACCTCCCAGCAATGTCTCCCCGAGATGAATCCCTCAGAGCCCAGCACACAGGCCCAAGAGTCAAATCTCTTAGGACTGGTGGGCAGAAGTTGACACGTGTATCCCCATCTCACACTTTTCCGATCCTCAGACAGGATGAGTCGGGGATGAGCCGTGTCTGAATCCAGAGTCACATTCACTAGGAAGAGAGAATCAGAGCATTAGGGGCAGAGCTCAGCACTGGGGGAGTCTGGGACCATTTCTCACACTTCCTAACATCCCTGCTTTGGCTGGGACAATCCTGGATCCTAGGAAGCTGCCTGTACTGAGATGTCGTGGCAATTCCTCAGCCTGTGTAATGTAGGGTGACCAGACAGCAAATGTGAAAAATTTGAACAGGAGTGGGGGTAACAGGAACCTACATAAGAAAAAGACCCAAAAATCAGGACTGTTCCTATAAAATCAGGACATCTGGTCACCCTTGTGTAATGGGATCCACTTCTGTATGTTCTGATTTGGTTATAGAGGCTGCAGCTCCCTGCTCCCCAGCTGAGGCTGCTTCATTCCCAACAACACAGAGTTGGCAAGGAAGGTAGCAAAAGCTTGTAATTAGGAGAATCCTGAGGAGGCAGGTACCATTTTTGAATCCAAAAGGGAGTCTCCTCCCATAAATGCATCCTCCACTCCCAGGCCTGGGAGCAGAGATGAAGATGCAGCATGTGAGAAGAGTCAGTGGTTCAAGGCCGGTGAGCAGGAAGCAGGAGGTGGCATTAGGTGGGGCAGCTCCTTCCCCAGCCCAGAGAGAAGAGAGGGCTGCAGATAGCAGCAGTAGAGAGACATCATCTCCCCAATCTACAAAGCACCTGCAGTGGCGGAGCCCTGCCCTGCCCAAAGGATAGGTAGGATGTTGAAGGAGAGCCAGGTGAAATGGGGAAAGGTGTGACAACCAGGATGCTCTCGCTCCTGACCACCCTGAAGGTAATATTGGAAAGGCTTGTCAATGTCAATACAAATTCTCAGGTCACAATTAAGGTGGCTCAAGGGCTGGGCAGTGTGAATGTCTCTGGTTACTGCTGAACGAGAGAGTTGCTTTCAATGGCATTTTCTGTTAATGGAAGGACAAACTCCCCCAGAGTTCACCCTGGGAGTGTGATCCCAGAGATCATAGAATCATACAATATCAGGGTTGGAAGGGACCTCCGGAGTCCAACCCTCTGCTCAAAGCAGGATCAGTTTCCAACTAAATCATCCCAGTGAGGGCGTTGTCAAGCCTGACCTTAAAAGCTTCTAAGGAAGGAGATTCCACCACCTCCCTAGGTAACCCATTCCAGTGCTTCACCACCCTCCTAGTGAAACAGTTTTTCCTAATATCCAACCTAAACCTCCCCCACTGCAACTTGAGACCATTACTCCTTGTTCTGTAATCAGGTACCACTGAGAACAGTCTAGATCCATCCTCTTTGGAGCCCCCTTTCAGGTTGTTGAAAGCAGCTATCAAATCTCCCTTCATTCTTCTCTTCTGCAGACTAAACAATCCCAGTTCCCTCAACCTCTCCTCATAAGTCCAAGTCAGAGAACTAGAGGGACTGGATGGACCCCACAGTGCTCAGCCAGTGCATAGGGCTGCTCACCTTGCATGTCCCCTCTTTTGTGCTCCAGAAGGTGAGAACAATCTAGCCTCTACTTCTCTTGCTTTCCTCAACCAAGTCCTCTGAGAAGGTGCTTCCCAGCCACCCTTCACAGTTGGCCCTCTGTAACTCATCATCGCCCCTTGAACCACAAGCCTCCCCAGCCACCTTTGACATGTCACCTGTATTGGCTGCAGGACATCCAGCTGGTCCACCTTTGTACCAGTCCGCGAGAACATCTGTATATGCTTGTGCTCCACACCATCCACTTCCTTGCCTTCGTGCTCCATCCTGACCCCAAGTGGCGTGACCTACAGGAGAGAAAGTGAGGAACCCTAGTGGGCCAGCCTCTACTCCACTTTTGGTCCACAGCCCACTGGGGATATTAGGTGGTGTGTCAGCTTGCAGCCCCTCTTGCATCTCCTCCTGAACCTCTTACTGAGGTTCTGGCTGCAATATTCCTTGAACATCCTGATATATGCACCCACATTTGTGACTTCAGAAAGTGGCAGGACCTCCTTATTAATCTCCTCCTGGTGATGGCCAAGATGGCTACACATCACTGTAGGAGGACAAATCTGGAGGAGGGGAGAGATGTTCTGAGACTGTAGGGTCTATATCCATTCCTTTTTTAAATCATGTCTCCAGGCACAGTTCCTCTGGGCAGTGTTCACTGGCTCCTTAGTCCACATCTCCTTAGTCCATTCTTTGTCCCATCTTTGAGGAGCGATGGGTGCCATCTGGGATTATCTGCTTGGTGTCCCCTTCTGACTCCCTCATTTTTAACTTCTGACCTCTCTCCTTATCTGGTTTCTCTTTCATTGTCCCAAATACTCTATTGCTGCCTGGGCTTCATGGTTTCTCCCCCTTAGTTGAGGGGGCTGGCCTTTAGTTTTGGGTAGGTGCATATCCACCTTGTCCCTGTACATGCAAATAGCATCTCCCTGCTTTTCCTGCTGGAGCTTCTCCTCTGAGGATTAGAGAGAAAGGTGAGAACCTGAAATTGCAGGGAGGGGAGTTAGAGGAAGGAAGCAATAGATATAAACCTGCAGGAAGCTCTATACTGAGCCTGTCCTTCTTTCCCTGGCATGGTAGAAGAGAAGGGGATGGGTATTGGAGATGATCCACTCAGGCCAGAGAGTGACCCCTTCCCCAGCCCAGAGAGAGGGGAGGATGTGGCAGCATCACAGCGGGGCCATATCTCTAACAGGGGAAAAAGCGAGTAACTCAAACGGGAGAGCTCAGCCCAGCCCAGCTGAAGAGAAAGATGAAATGCTGGTGAAGAGCAATCGGAGAGAGCCCCTCACACAGAGGAAAGGAAAGAAATGTAGCAATCCTTTGAATTTAATATTTAAAGGGCTTATGGACATGTATGGAAATGCCAGGGTCAGCATTAATGACATTTCTGTGTTGGTGAGTGAAAGTTTATCTACACTGCAATTTAAGCCTGGGCTCAAGACAAACCCTCATTGCATCCACACTGCAAATTTGCTAATCTAGGGCTCTGATCCAGAGTCCCAGGGCCCTGCAGGTCTGGAGGGTCAGAGCCCATGTTAAACTACGACCTTGGGTCCAAGCCCTGTTGTTTTCCTATGTGCATGCATCTGTGGCTTGACTTGGGTCCTGGAAGCTTTCTGGGTGTATCCTATACTTCGTGAAGGCAGAGGAGCAGTGCTGCAGGCAGCCAGTGTAACATGCCGGACGCAGCATTACTACATGGCTGAGAGAGCCCCCTTCCTGCTCCTCCCACAGTGATGGTGGAAGCTCCTTCTCATTGTTGCATGGAACTTGCCTAGAGCAGGGAGCAAAGTTAGCAGGTGGGTCATCCTTTCCTCAGCCATACTAAGGGGAGAGCTCTGCCACTCCTTTTCCCTGCAGGGCAGCTGCTATGGTCCCTGCTCTGCTCACTGGCCCTTACTCCAGGCCCCCCTGCCCTCTCTGGGGCTGCAGGTGCACAGTCACCTGGACAGCATGCACTATTAGGGTGGGCAGTAGAAGCCAGTGGCACAGATTCTCCACAGTGGTGATGGCAGAGATAAGGGATCCCCCAGGGTTGCTGGAGCACACTGCACCCCAAGCCCTGGGCTTGTATTTTAACAGTTTGCAGCAGGCAGCAGCCAGATGTGTGTGTGTTTTCCCTCTGATGCCTTCATTTTATATCAATCTTCAAAATAAACTGAAAAAAATAAATCAAGCAAGGAACTCCCCCCTCTTCACCGATCATCCTATTTGAAAAATTAAGAATTACAAAAAGTTTCATTGCAATAGTTTGACCCCCTGGAGACTGATGTCCTAATTATCCTTAGAACAGCACAGAGGCATTTTTCTGCCAATGTGACTGAGCATAGAACTGGAGAACCCAATTATCCAATTAGACAGTAATTCAGTATAATGCCTTCTCAAATGGAGACAGCCACCAAATGAGCTAATTGTGCAGTGTATGTACTCATGTGCTCCTTATGGGCACCTGAGTCCTATCAATAGCACCACCACAGTTAGGAAACAGGGTAGGCAGCAGAGTTTTCCCACAGTGCAGAAAATTCTTAACCTAGAGTTAAAATGCAATGTTGATGCTCAAGCCCAAGATTCCCTGACAAGAGGTCAGCTGACTCAAATCCCCTACACTTACATTACTGCATAGGCATAGCCTCAGAGTGTTTGTTGACCAGTGAGAGTGTTTCTGTTCATTAGTGGGTGCAGGGACTCAGCACTAAGGATGGTATCAGGATTGTTCGTGTGAGTTCAGTTTGGGATCTCTTAGTATTTCAAGTTTTTAATTTTATTTTTAGGGAGGTGTTTCATGGTCAGTGTTGGTTTGGTTTGTACATTTACTACAAGTCCATGAAAATGTTTTCATGGGATTTTTCTCTTTATTTAATGATAATCTCCACCTGAAGTCTCACCTGGTCTGTGTGATCCTAAGGATTTCCCTCTTATTGTCTCCAGTTCAGATTGCAGAGTGTCTGGAGGGGGAAAGGATAAGATTGATGATATTTCATGCTGTCATATTTGTGACATCCTCACTCTTAATTGACATAAGTGTATTTTAATTATGGGAGAAAAACAGTTGAAGAGAGACAGAGACACACCCAGATTTTTAACAAAGGCTAATAAAAATCATCCTATTTTTCTCTTTCATTCAAGCATCTCAAATCAACAGAACCAATATCATTAAGCCTCAGAATCACCCAAAGAGACACTATGTGGAAGACAGATTTCCTGTTCCCTCATCCTCCAGACCCAGCTGGTTTCTCATTCTCCTTTTGCATTTTGTCATAAACTAGACCAGATCCTGCAAAGATTTTAGCATTAATGCAACTTTACAAATATTGGTCTCTTTCACATCAATGGGGTGCTGAGACTTTTCACGAGGAGGAGCTGAATTGTGAACTCTTTGGGTCTATTTACACAAGTATATGTACAGAGCTCAGCACAAAGGGGCTTTCATTCCACATAGACTGAAATAAGAATAATATTAAAATTATTTCACAGATGCGGAAACTGAGTCAGGGAGAGAATTGGTTCAATGGACTTCATTCACCCCTGCACTGGTAAAGGGATGGAGGAAACAGTTTGTGGTTCTCCTATTTAGTAGCTACCGGAGCCAGTGCAGACATTGGCACAGACTGCAAAAGTCCGGAGGTCCAGCCTGAGTTGCACCTTTGGTCCAGTGGCCCCTACATGACTTCTCCCGGAGGTAGTGTCAAAGGCACAACTTTACCTGGGCCACACCCCATTATTCATGTTCCATCCCTTCCTCCTCTGCCCAGCCCTCAACAACTCCACTCTATTCCCTGCTCTCCCAGGAACACTTCTTGTTCCTGCAGCTGCTGTGGCAGAGCTGGAGGCACAAGAGGCTCCTGCGCTGGGGAGGATTCCCCTGGGTTTACACCTTCCCTACAGTCTGTTTGGCCCACACAAGCTGCCATATGGGACCAGAACACAATGGTGAGCTGGGTCCACATTTCAAAAGTGGTCTTAAATTGAGGATTTAAATTTTGGGTGCCAGTCTTTAGGCCTTGTCTACATAGTTTTGTTGGTAAAACACAGCTTTCGTTGACAAAACAGTGGAGGTGTACTCACTACAATACTCTCGCTGACAAAACTCTCCTGCTTTACTGACAAAATAAAACCACCTCAATGAGAGGCATAGAGATTTTTGCAGCAAAGTTAGATCAACAAAGTGTCAGTGTAGACACTGTGTTTGTTACATTGCTGTAACTGGCCTCCAGAATGTATCTCACAATGCCCACCATTACTGCTCTGCTCACTGTTTTGAACTCTGCTGCCATTCATCTAGCTATGTAGACATGTGTCCCTCCCCTTTCAAAGCCCCAGGAAGTCCCCAATGCACAATTTGTCTCTCTTTCTCACATACACACTCCACACACACACAGTCTCTCACATACTCCCCCAACACATTTTCTCTCTCTCTCTCTCTCTCTCTCACACACACACACACTGTCACACATGCTTCCCCCACACAAACACACTTCTGTCAACTTCTTGTACTACTGTTCAGCAGTGTTAGTTTGGTCATATTATCAAGCATTACTTTAAAAAGTGATTTAAGATGTCTAACTTTTCAGGCACACACAGAAATCATTACAAGGTTCATAGCATAGTGCACACAAATAATGCCAGGTTCAGCACACTACAGCAACACACATTACTGTGGCTCAGTATTAAAATGCTCTTTCAAGGCATTCTCCAGCCCAAAGCCTCCCACTGGGCTCCTCCTATAGCCTTGTGTTCAATACAAGCACAACACACAGCACAGCACAATACTGAACAGCAGTGTAGGATCCAAGCTTTCTGACAGAGATGGCTGGGGTGCAGGTTGCCAGGGCAGTTGAAAAATCGCTGGCAGTATGGTAGGATGCCCATGGAACAATGAGATTGAGAAACCTTCATCATGTGACTCTGTACCTGTCCCCATGAGGCATTGCAAACCCTTCACAGAGCACCTTGTGGCCAGTTGCACAGTGGGATAGCTACCCAGTGTGCACTGCTCTCTGTGTCAATGCAATGTTGCTATTGTGGATGCACTCTGCCGACATAAGGAACACAGTTTGACATGCAACAGTAGTTTAATTATAGCAGTGGCTGTTTGTTGGCATAACTTGCATCGATAAAACTCTATAGTTTAGACAAGGCCTTAGGCACCTAGGGCCTGGAGCTCCTTGGTAATGGATCCTGCAGGACCTGCAGATCCTACTGACTCCAGCTGCATGTGGGATGGCTAAACAGCTTTGGAGTACGTGCCCTGTAGTTCAGTAGCTGGGAGAGAGAAACTGAGGTACCCCAAATTTTGTATATTTTTACCTTAATGATTGTACCAAAGTTCACAGAATGAAACTATGTGAGAGATCCTGGCACCTGGGCCCTTACTTCATCCGCTCAGTTTGTCTGCTTTCCACTTGTTATTAAATAGGTACATAATCTAATCATGAACAAGTTGGCCAGAGCCCATCTCCATCCACAGTTCCAGAGACACACCCTGGTTTCCTTTCCTAGATCCCTTCTGTAATGATATTCTATTCCCACTCTGAACCTTAGAGTCCAAAACAATGGGGTACCAACATGAATTCCTCTAAGCTTAATTACCAGCTTAGATCTGATAGGTGCCACCACCCAAAAGTATAGTGTTTTGGGGCACTCTGGTCCCCCCCAAAACCTTCCCTGGGGACCCCAAGACCCAAATTCCTCGAGTCTCACAACAAAGGGGAATAAACCATTACCCTTCCTCCTCCTTTCTTCTTCCCAGATCTTTCCCGCCCTGGGTACACTAGGAGATCACCGTGATTCAAACTCCTTGAATCACAACACAGAGAGGAATGTCCCTTCCCCCCCCCTTTTCTTTTTCCTTCACCAAGAGGCGATACTGATTCAAACTCCATGAATTTAAAACAAAGAGGGAATGCACCTTTCCCCCCCCCTCCTTTTTCCCTTCTCCCACCAATTCCCTGGTGAGTACCGACTCAATTTCCTTGGAGCCTTACCAAGGGGAAAAATCAATCAGGTCTTTTAAAGAGAAAAACTTTTAACAAAAGAAAGAAAGAGTAAAGATAATCTCTGTAATTTCATGATGGAATATTACAGAGTCTTTCAGCTTATAGACCTTAGAGAGAAGCCTCCTCCCCAGCACAAATACAAAATAAAATCTTTCCAGCAAAATACACATTTAAAATTCTACCAGCCAGATACACATTTGCAAATAAAGAAAAACAATCAAAAAGACTAAACCGCCTTTCTACTTGCACTTACTACTTGAATAGAAAATTAGAGAACCTGTAGTACGTCGGGTCACTCTCAGATCCCAGAGAGAACAACAGACAAAGAAAACACACAAACAAAGACTTCCCTCCACCAAGATTTGAAAGTATCTTGTCTCCTGATTGGTCTTCTGGTCAGGTGTTCCAGGTTCACTGTTTGTTAACCCCTTACAGGTAAAAGAGACATTAACCCTTAACTATCTGTTTATGACACCTTCTCAGTACCTTTGAGCTTCCACAGAATCTCCGTTACAGCAATATTTCTCTGGGACAAATCACTGAGTCTCTTTTCCAACTCAGGAGAAATCTCCACTGGCTGCAGGAATTCCTCCTTCTCACACCTGGAGAGAGAGAATTTCATGGTATTATGTTTCTTTTAGTGACTCATTATAATTCCTTGCTAGTGGAAGTTGCTGCCAGGGGTGAAAGTAACTTACAGGATTTACCGGTACTACCAGAGTCCTGAGGGGGGCATGGCCTCATCCGGAAGAGGCGTCACCTCTCAAGATTTAAAGTCCCTGGGGAACCAGCTGTGTCTGGGAGACCCAGAGCCTTTAAATCAACCAGGGGTTCCCAGCTCAGAGGTGGCTGGGAGCCCCCCGGGGCTCAGGGGCAAATTAAAGGGCCTGGGGCTCTGGCTGCCAGGGGGAACCCTGAGCTTTGCGGGGCTGGGGCAGGGATTTAAAGGGCCCAGAGCTCCTGCCGCTGAGGGAAGCCCAGAGCCCTTTAAATCCTGGTCCCAGCCCTGCCGCCAGAGCTGTGGCCGGGATTCAAAGAGCTCTGAGCTGCCCGCAGCCCCAGGGAGCTCTGAGCCCTTTAAATCCCAGCCCTGGCCCGGCTGCCAGAGCTGCGGCCGGGATTTATGAGCAGCCCAGAGCCCTTTCAATTTCCCTTGTGGAAGTCGATGCGGTCCAGCACGGCGTACTGGCTCTTGCTGGTATGCTGTACCAAACCGTACCGGCTTACTTTCACCTCTGGTTGCTGCTCTTATGGGCCTAGAGTTAGAATTCCTCCACTTCTTCCAGCCTCAGAGCAGGCAAAGCACTGGCCATGGCAGTGCAACCTTTCCCTAAAGGCCCCATTAATATTCTTCATGTCTGGCCTGGACAGAGCAGATCTGCACATCAAAGGGGAATCACGTCTTCATGACCAATTCACTCCTTCGCCTCCATGCACTAATACAGGTATGTTCCCATATTTCATGCACACAGGGTTATTGGATTGTTCTTTCAGGAACTAGATTGAAACCTCAGTGACCCCCACCCCCACCAGCTCCTTCCACACAGGTCTCCAAACAGACCTGAGGTGGTAAAGACTCTTGATTCCTGCTGTCCAGGGCATGATTGTAACCATATCGTATCCTCAGGATTCTGAGGCAGCCAGTTCCCCAGGGATGTAACATCTCTAGGAAATACTGTAGGCCAGTCTTTCCCACTGAATAGATAATTCAAGAGTCCTGTGTAAAAGGGTGAGGATTAAATGCGTAAATTATATTATATTATTATATTATATTCAGAATATGACCCTGACCCATATATTTTGCTGCAGCACCCTGGGGAACTATACTAAAGAACAGAATTATCAGATGCATACATCAACATGATTTGTTGGGGAAGAGTCAACATGGTTTTCATAAAGGGAAATCATGCCTCACCAATCTACTAAAATTCTTTGAGGGGGTCAACAAGCATGTGGACAAGGGGGATCGAGTGGATATAGTGTACTTAGATTTTCAGAAAGTCTTTGACAAGATCCCTCACTAAAGGCTCCTAAGGAAAATAAGCTGTCATGGGATAAGACGGAAGGTCCTCTCATGGATCAATAACTGGTTAAAAGATAGGAAACAAAGGGTAGGAAAAAATGATCAGTTTTCAGAATGGAGAGAGATAAATAGTGGTGTTCCCCAGGGGTCTGTACTGGGCCCAATCCTACTCAACATATACATAAATGATCTGGAAAAAGAGATAAACAATGAGGTGGCAAAATTTGCAGATAATGCAAAACTACACAAGACAGTTAAGTACAAAGCAAACTGCGAAGAGTTACAAAAGGATCTCACAAAACTGGGTGACTGGGCAAAAAAATTGGCCCATGAAATTCAATATTGATAATTGTAGAGTAATACATATTGGAAAGCACAATCCCATCTATACTTATAAAATGATGGGGTCTAAATTAGCTGCTACCAATCAAGAAAGAGATCTTGGAGTCATTGTGGATAATTCTCTGAAAATATCCACTCAATTTGCAGCGACAGTCAGAAAAGCTAACTATGTTGGGAATCATTAAGAAAGAGCTAGATAATACAACAGAAAGTATCATATTGCCTCTATATACATCCATGGCACGCCCACATCTTAGATATTGCATGCAGATCCAGTCACCCCATCTCAAAAAAGGTTCAGAAAAGCACTACAAAAATGATTCTGGTTATGGAACAGCATCCATATGAGGAAAAATTAATAAGACTGGGACATTTCAGCTTAGAAAACAGACGGCTAAGAGGGGGCTATGATAGAGGTCTATAAAATCAGGATTGGTGTGAAGAGAGTAAATAAGGAAGGTTATTTACTCCTTCTCATAACACGAGAACTAGGGGGTCACCAAATGAAATTAATAGACAGAAGTTTTAAAACAAACAAAAGGAAGTATTTCTTCACACAATGCACAGTCAACCTTTGACAGAGGGTGAAGGTCAAGACGCAAACAGAGTTCAAAAAAGAATGAGATAAGTTTGTGGAGCATAAGTCCATCAATGGCTATAAACCAGGGTGGTGTCCTTAGCCTGTGTTTGGCAGATGCTGGGAATGGGTGACAGGAGATGGATCACTTGATGATTACCTGTTCTGTTCATTCTTTCTGGGGCACCTGGCATGGGCCACTGTTGGAAGACAAGATATTGGTCTGACCCAGTATGGCCGTTCTTATATTTTTATGAAATGTAGAGTCAATACACTCTACAAGCCCTTTCACAGCATCGTGAAGAAAGAGGGGAAGCAAAATAGAGCCACATACCTACTCAAGGTGCTTCTGACATCCTAGAGGAGAAAGAGACAGAAAAACAATCTTAGTCCCAAATGCTGCCCACTGGGGATCTCAGAGAAAGGATTTTGCAAATATGGGAAAAAGAGGCCCTGCCTTGGCTCTAGGGCCATGGATTTGCTGAGATAATGTCATTCCTAATAAATATAATATAATATAATATAATATAATATAATATAATATAATATAATATAATATAATATAAATGATTCTGTAATTCTTCAAAGAGAAACAATAATTCACATTTCAGGAATGCACACACTGAATTACACTGTGAACTCTGACTGCTGGTCTCCAATGCCCATGATTCAGCTGTCCTGTCCCTGTGTTTGGATTAGGGATGTTTCTAACTCAGTCTCACCTGCAGGAATTCACTTGCTGGCTTCTGACACTTCCTCTCTAGCTCACTGATCAGGTTGCTGAGATGGGAAATCTCCTCAGACATTTTAGTGACATTGTCATTCTGTATCTTCAAAATCTCCTTTTCCAGATTTTCCAGCTGGGCAAGCAGGAGTTGCTCTTCTTCCTCTAGAAATTGCCGCAGTTGCTGAAATTCAGATACAACCTTCTGCCTCTTGTTTTGTGTCTGTATCTATTTATTTTTTTAAAGAAAGGAGAGGTAAGAGTTAGAGAGAGAGTCTAGGGTCCATTCATGGAGTGCTGACTGTACAGGAGAGAGAATTTGTTTGAAAACTCTGTGATGTCTAACACATGATTATACCCTGTGGTTACTAGGGAGAGGATTTTCTAATACTTTCCCATTTGTCCCTAATATTTTTTTCATGGGATGTTTCTATGTTTGACATGGTCAGCACACTGTGTTATCAGCGGTCTGTGGCAAGCCAGACCCAGAGCAGCAGCCAGCAGGACTGAGTACTACATTAACAGAGATGCAAGGGGAGAAAAAAAATTAACAATGCAAGAAATGCCTGCAGACTCACGCAGACAGCACTGCACAGGATATAGCCTGCTCACCTTGGGAGGAGTTTTGTGAAAGACATAAGGGCTAGAAATTAACTCGTTAATTGGAATGGAAGCTTAGAACAGGCCTGCACAACATGCGGCCCGTGTGGGCTGACTGTGCGGCCCGCGGGCAAGCGGCGGAGTGGGGCTGTCAGGTTCACCCAGGGCCGGTGCAACCACTAGAGCCGGTGAACTAGGCAGTCGCCTAGGGCACCCAGTGGTTGGGGGCGTCCGGGATTTTTCCTCCCTCCCCTCCCTTCCCCTCACGCAGAATGCAGTGCAGCTGATTAGGCGCCTGGGCCTGATTTAGCCGCTCCCATTGGCCTCCAGCAGGCAGAGTCCCTCCCCTGCTTCCCCCGCCTCGGCATCAAGTCGCAGCACTCTGTGGGGGAGGGGCCACGTGCTCTGCAGCTTGTTTGGTTTAGCTCCATGTGGAGCGGCATGGTGGTAAGGGGAGTTCCGGGGCACAGTCAGGGAGCAGGAGGAGGGTTGGATGGGTCAGGAGTTCTCAGGGGGAGGGGCTGTCAGGGGGCAGGGAGTGGTTGGATGGGGTGTGGGAGTCCCGGGGGTCTGTCTGGGGGGCGGGAATGTAGATAAGGGTTGGGGCAGCCAGGGGAGAGGTAGGGGGTAGGGTCCTAGGGGGCAGTTAGGGGTTAGGGGGTGGGGAAATCACGCAGCCCCCTTTATCACATCCCAGTTCTGAATCCCAATCACCACCTCGGTACAATACAGTGAGAGGTTATTTAAAAACTCTGCTCACACACAAAGTGTTCTTCTGACCCCAAAGGGTCAGCCACATTACTGGGTCACTCTAGGTTTGGACCTTACCCAAAATACTTTGCTGCCAGCCAATCCTTTTGTGAAGTTGTTGACAGAACCTGTAACCGTGTAAATCACNGGAGAGCCAGAGCGTCAGCTTGCAGGGGTGGCGAGCCCCAGCTGTGGAGGAGCTGGTGTGGCACAGGGGAACAGCAGCCCTGCAAAGGTGGCGACACCGCTAGCAGGGAGCAGCCAGGCCCCCCACCCCTCTTGCCCAGGCTGCGGCCTGGCGCGCCTTCCCCGCCTCCCTCCCCCCCCAGAGGGGCTTCTGCAGGCTGAAGCAGATGTATGCGGTTGGTGGACCCCGTGTGCCCCCGGCTCCCCCTAGCCACATTCGGGCTCTGCGGCTCCCGGGCATGTGAGTCGGCAGGGCACGGGGCAGCGGCAGTGGCTCACACTCCCGGGAGCCTCAGAGTCCGAGCATGGTGAGGGGGCAGCCTGGGGGCGCACTGGGGGCCAGTGCCTGCATACATCTGCTGCAGCTTGCAGGACCCCCCCGGGGGGGGAGCACTGGGCCGCAGCCTGGGCAGGAGAGCGTGGGGCGTGGCTGCTCCCTGCTAGCCGTGCCGTCGCCTTTGCAGGGTTGCTGCCCCCCTGCACTGCACTGGCTCCTCCATGGCTGGGGCTCGCTGCTGAAAGCGGGATGCTTTGGCTTTCTGGTGCCTCTGGAAGGTGGCTCCTCCCTGCCAAGCTGCTGTAGCGGCCCAAGCCCAGCAAAGCCAGTGACTGGCAGGGGGAGGGCTCGCGGAGGGGGGCAGTGCACCCTCCAAGTTTATCTGCAAGTTAATAATAAGACCTATCTGCAAGTTAATAACAACAGACACCTACCAGATACTCCTGACTTTTCCCCTCTCCAGTCACTTTAAATCTCAGAAGCTTTTCTCTCTCTTCCCTCAGAATCTCCAAATGGGCCTGAATCTTTTCCTGAAGAAACAGAAATGAGTTGGAAGATTTCATTTTGAGAGTGAGGGGGGAGACGGGCATGTTTTTCCATGTCAAACCCAAGACTCTGTAGGTGACTGTCAACCCTACTAGCTTTATGACGTCAGGGACACCAAGGAAATGAAACCTCATTAACAGAGATAGGAAGTGTTTTATATTCAGACTGTTTTGAATTATTTGTCCTCGTTCTTCATAGAGTTAAACCAACAAGAAACTGAAGTCACATCATGGTGAATCAATTACCCTGTTTTTGAGAAGATTTAGCTCACAAAATTATACAAATCCCAGATGTTGTCTGCACCGTTGTATATGTGTTGGTCCCCGGATATTAGGTGTTAATGGGCAATGGTGGGGAACAAATAAATATATTTTTTAAAAGTTTTAGCTTACTTTGTGATACAAACCATGGGACCACTGACCTTGAGCCCTGAACCCCTGGGGAGCATACTGGTTGGGCAGAACTTGCTTAAACACTAAAACACACCCCACTAGAGGTGCTGATCTGTATTAAGAACAGTTGGAGTTTGACATAGTGCTGTTCTAAACACTTTCAGTGGCAATGCCCTCTGTGTAGGTACCCCAGAGTCCCTGGAAAAATGCCCAGAAGCAGTGGTTTCTGGGCGATTTCAAAAGGCTTCAGTGTAGGACTAATGAAACCACTCTGGCTGGTCCTTGCCCACATTCACAATAAAACAATTCAGACTGGCACAGGACAGCTCCTCCAAGGTTAGTTTTGCTGCAATCCAGTCTAATCCCCATGGTGTTTAGCATGGACCTGCGCTGTCTGGAGCCCTTTTGTGTGTAGACTCAAGGTACTCAGGGTCCACACAGTTTAGCACAGTGACCTCCTCTAGTGCACACTGGCATCAGAGTTTAACCTCTCATGGAGCAAAACAGGAATTCTGAATCCCAGTGGGAAACCTCCTCTCCCTGCTGGGCCTGAGGCCTTTATCAAAGAGTTGCTATATAATTTTTCATACATTTTTTCTTTACAGAGCTGAATGATGCAGATACATCAATAGCTCTAGGAGAGAGAGAGAGTATGTGTGACTGGCAACTTGGGATTAAATGAACCTGTAACTAAAATTCAAAGTTATTTCTCATTAGGCTGGAGAGAAGTTCCCTACCTTGTACTCCTCGGAAGCCTCCTCTATGGGAACCACAGTGTGAGCTCTGTGTGTCCGGGATCTGTCACACACCACACAAATAAGGGTTTGGTCCTCTTCACAGAACAGTTTGAGAGGCTCCTGGTGCTCATCACACACATTCTCCCCTTCTGACCCTGCTCCTGCCTGGAAACTGAGCCGTTTGGCTATTTCTACAACATTTGCCAGCTGCCTGTTCGGCCTGAGGTTTCTCTGCTGAGCAGTTTCTCTGCACTGAGGGCAGGATACTTCTGTGTCAGGTCCCTCCCAGTACAGGCTGATGCAGGCTCGGCAGAAATTGTGCCCACAGTCTATAATCACTGGGTCTTGAAAATATTCCAGACAGATGGGACAACTAGCTTCATCCTGGAGTCTTTCCACGGGGTTCTCTGTGGCCATGGCTCCCTTTGGACAGTATAAGTGTAAGTTTCACTTTCCTGAGCTCAGAAATATGACCCTCCTGCAACAACCACTGGGCGTTTCCCTACCTGGCACTGAAGCATGCTGTTTGCTGAGCTGGAAGGTGCCAGCTGGTAACATTATAGCCCCAAAGCAGGGTGACCAGATGTCCCGATTTTATAGGGACAGTCCTGGTTTTTGGGTCTTTTTCTTATATAGGCTCCTATTACACCCCACCCCATCCCAATTTTTCACATTTGCTGTCTTGTCATCCTATCCCAACGGCTTTTCTGAAAAATGAACCACTAGGGGTCTGGGGCTGCAGCCAGCCCCCTGTGCTGGTGTGGAAGGTCACTGGGGCATCACAAAGACACCAATGTCCACCTGTGATGGTGAGCTTGCAGAAGCAGGGTGTGTGTGTTTAAGGAAGGAAATTCTTAAATTCACAGGCTAAAAACTTGGTTAAGTTGGAGTATTTCCAAGGACTTATTCTCATTCACACTAAGACTGTTCTTGTTTGGTATAAAAGGGCCTTGCGGTGTTGCCTACACTCACAATTTTTTCATGAGTTTCATGACAGTTGTTTGTTTGTTATAGCCCCAGCTATATGTGTTTGTTATAGCCCCAGCTCCTGGAAGCTTGTGATTAGATAAGACTCTGGCAACTTCTATCTAAGCAGAGCCCTTATGTCTACAGTCCTCATAATGTACAAGAAATTTTTAACATATTGTTATTCCTCCAGCAACCTGGGCCCTGGCCATGTTCCAGGCACAAGCAATTTTTGCTCAGGTCAGAATTCAGGATTTGCTTTACAGTGAGAGTAAGATGAACACACTGAGTGTTGTGTGTAGAATGCTTTCTGTCGAAGGCACTTACCTGGGATGGGGCAGTGTCCTATTGCCTATGAATGATTTTAGGAGTATGTAGCCAGGAATGGGGTAGGTATTCTCTTTAAATCTATATTTCTTTGTATGAGGGAGAAGAGACAGTGCAACCTGGCATAGCAGGTGTTAAAAAAAACCTGTGGGTTTAGCTAGCCCTGCCCTGCTATACCTGCAGCCAATGCCAGGCCTGGAGGGAGGAAAAAAGAAGGGACCATGTTTGTTTGCCTGAAGGGATGGAGTAGCAACTTGCCAGCCAACACAGCCACTGGAGGTAAGGAAGGAAGCCAGCCTTCCCCCTGCCAAGGGGAGCCTGCAGATAAGTCTCAACTGTGGGACAAATGGACTAGTGGGGCTGTGCCCCAAACTAAAGAGACTTTAGTAGGAAGCAGCCCAGGGGAACTGGTTTTGAAGCCCCCCCCCCATCCCCTGGCAGGGAGGGACACTTATCTGTTTAGGGGTTTGTCATGGTATAATTCCCCACTCTGAACCTTAGCGTCCAAGAGATGGGGTACCAGTATGAATTCCTCTAAGCTCAATTACCAGCTTAGAACATGTAGTGCTGCCACCAACCAGGAATTCCAGTGCCTGGTACACTCTGGTTCCCCCAGAGCCTTGCCTGGGGACCCCAAGACTCAGACCCTCTGGATCTTACCACAAGGAAAGTAAACCCTTTCCCCCACCGTTGCCTCTCCCAGGCTTCCCCTCCCTGGATTACCCTGGAAGATCACTGTGATTCAAACTCCTTGAATCTTTAAACAGAGAGGAAAATTCACCTTCCCCCCTCCTTCTCTTTCCCCCTCTCAGACTCTTCCTGAGAGAGAAAGTAATCCTGACACACAGAGAAAATTAACCTTTCTCTCCCCCTTCCCTCTTTTCTCCCCACCAAGTCCCTGCTGAATCCAGACCCAGTCCTCTGGGGTCTCACCAGAATAAAAAAACAATCAGGTTCTTAAACAAGAAAAGCTTTTAATTAAAGAGAGAAAAACAGTAAAAATTATCTTTGTAAATTTCAGAGGGATTAGGTACAGGTTTTTCAGCTATAGACAGGGAGTAACCCACCCAGCCTAAGTAAGCAGTACATATTAAAATCCTTTCAGCAAAATACAGTTTTGAAACTCCTTCAGCCAAATGCACATTGCAAATAAAGAAACAAACATAAGCCTAAATCGCCTTATCTACTAGTACTCACTATTTTGACTTATAAGAGCTGTTATCAGGGAGATTGGAGAGAAACTTGGTTGCACGTCTGGTCCCTCTGAGCCAGAGTGACCAACAACCGAACTAACAGCACACACAGAAACTTCCCTCCCTCAAGATTTGAAAGTATCCTGTCTCCTGATTGGTTCTCTGGTCAGGTGACAGCCAGGCTTACTGAACTTGTTAACCCTTTATAGTCAAAGAGATATAAAGTACTTCTGTGCTATTAACTTTTCTTATCTGTTTATGACAGGGTTGAACCACACAGGGCCCTGGGATAGGACCTGATGGAGAGGGAGGGCCCAAATCCTCCTACACCCTCTTTGAGCAATGAGCTAGCCACTGGGCCATCTGGCCACTGAAGGCTCCATCATGCCTTCCTTTTAAAGATTGGGGCTGTGGTGGGAAACTGCCCATGAGTAACCTTATCTGCCTTTTAGCTAGGATTTGTTTCTTTATATACATTACACATGACTAAAATTTCACTCACTAATTTCACCCAGATGGGGGAGGGGGGAACAACCTCTACAAGCTGTTTGGTGGCGTTTAGTGCTTTCTAGGAGGGAGTGGGGAGGAGCGGGGATGTGGCGTGCTCAGGGGAGGAGGTGGGGATTTGGGGAAGGGGTTGGAATAGGGGTGGGAAGGGGGTGGAGTTGGGGGCAGGGAAGGGATGGGGCATCATTGAAGGGGTGGAGTTGGGATGGGGCAAGAGGTAGCAGGAGGCCTTCTGTACCTTTATATGAAAAGGTGTCAGTGACAGGGCACTCGGGCCAATATACTAGTTCTCATGTGGCCCTCGTGGTCATTTGAGTTTGAGATCCCTGCTCTAAAATATTAATCATGGAGTTTAGCAGATGTCCTAAAAGGAGGTTATGTGAAAGTCCTCTTAATGTGCCAGAGGTGATTCTGGGTGTAAATGAAACTCAGAAGGAGTTTGTTGTAGCGCCACAGAGCAATGCTTCTGTGGTGCAGAAAAAAGACGGATTGTTGCTTAGAGAAATTCATGAAGAGAAAAATCTTCAGAGTAGTTTTTCAAGCAGTTTGCTGTAACTGATGGATGTGGAACAGATATGCCAACTGCCCCCCCCCCATGTAGAAATTGGCTTGTTTGGGGTTTAATTGGCTTGTGAGTTCCTTTTTGGCTAGTCTTTGGCTTGTAGCTTGTTACTTGTGGTAGCTTGTTACTTTTTTTAATCAGCTCTCAGCAAGCAGGAGCAAGGGAGGAAGAGTCAGGGGTGCACAATGGGCCCACCACAGTCCCAGACTGCACGTCAGGGGGATCTAGTCACATGGATGTTATATCCTTGGGGGCAGCCGGTTTAGGAAGAAATCACTTGAGGCCGGAAAGCAGACAGCTAACAAAGCTACCATTTATTTACAGACACAGAGCTCACCTAACCAGCTGAAGCTGGCTGGACTATCCCCTAATAATCTAACTCAGTTGCCATAGGAACAAAAACCATGACAACCAAATACACAACAATGGAGTGTTGGGGTTCTTAGGCATTGCTTTGTTTTGGCCTTGTTTTGAAATGGGATTATCTTGACTTTTGGTTTATTGTGAAATTTGGGGTGCTTATTTACTGTGTGAAAATTGGCAACTGTGGTGTGGAAGTGATTTGATTGAGCTAAGAAAGCAACAGTTTGTTTAGGAGATTTGTTTCAGTTCCTAACTGCCAGAGTCTTTTCTGAGCTGTATAGATGC
The DNA here is from genome assembly GCF_003597395.2 of Chelonoidis abingdonii. NCBI lineage: Eukaryota > Metazoa > Chordata > Testudines > Testudinidae > Chelonoidis > Chelonoidis abingdonii. The sequence goes on from NC_133781.1 coordinate 5,687,764, forward strand.
ATTGATCTTGTTTTAGAAAGATCCAGTATGGATAGCTTAGAGAAGGTTTCAGATTTGGGGAGGGGAATTATTAAAGAAATTGAGCAGCCCTGTAGCCAAATGACTGGGCTTGGCCAGCATGTTCTCCACACTGATTCTTTGAGTAAGCAGTCTGTAACTCAGGTTCTGGTTACTGTTTTTTTCAGAACAGCTTCATGACTGAATGCACAAGGATGCAGGGAAGAGCAGGCAAGCTCATACCCTTAGACACTTTGGATTTGGTCTCTCTTTAAAACAGGGTCCAGTCTCTAAGCTGGTGGGGTGGTGGAGCCACAAGCAAGCATGCAGGAGAGTGTTAGTGTAGATCAGGGGTGGGCAAACTTTGGCATTGCAAAACTGTACAGAGGGCTGGGTTGGGGAGGCTGTGCCTCCCCAAACAGCCTGGCTCCTGCCCCCTCCCACCCCACTACCCCAACTGCCTCATGGTGGGTATGAAAGCTCACAAAATTAACAATTCAGAGATATTCAAATAAACTCTATATTTAATAAAGATACATTTAGTGGAAATAAACATAAAACCCTACTTATTATTATAAATATACCATCAACATATTACAATAACTAAACCAAACAACACCTTTCCACACTCTTTTTGATTATGTGAACAATGCAGCTGGTCACTCTTTCTTACAATGGCATCAAAGTCAGGTGTCATTCTTGTGGAAATCAGCAATACCGAGCTGAGATGCTGATCAGTTAACTGAGATCTGTAGTGAGAATTGTTGTAATTCATCAGGGAAAATGTTTGTTCGCACATAGATGGTGTCAAGCAAAGCAAGGATTTTCTGTGCCACCTTGTGGATATTTGGGAACTTTGTTTCACTGAAGGTGGCATAAAACTCATCCAGTTTTTCTGAATTGTACTTTTCCTTCAAGGTGAAATCACACCAGAGATCAGTGAGCTCCTGTTGTAATTCTTGTGGGGCTTTCTTGTAGTCAAATGACAGTTAGCATGACACCAGCTCCAGTGCCTTCTCTAGCTTCTCAAAGTCAGAAAATCAATGAGAAAATTCTCTGTGCAAGTCACTCAAAATTTTGGTATACTTTTCTCTTTGCTCTGGTGACACTTCCAAGTATTTCAGTGTTGGAAAGTGAGCAAACACTTTGTCCTTAGTCTTGTTTTCAAAACAAATAACTTGGCTTTGAAAGCTGTCACACTAGAATGCAAAATGTTTACAAACACACTCTTTGCTTGCAGGTTTACATTAAGTTCATTTAGATGTGCCAAGATATCCCCACCAAAAGCAAGGTCACACACAGTTTGAATTCTTTAATTCGGGGAAATCATTTTTTTCCCCTGCATCTCCAGAAAAGTGCAAATTTCATCTGAGCTCCCACACTTGCTGCGACACCTTTCCTAGGCTGAGCCAGCGGACATTTGTATAATAAAGTAAGTCCTGGTGTTCAGCATCAGTGTCTTCGAGAAGGGAAGTGAATTGCCAATGATTAAGTCCCCTCGCTCTTATGTAGTTCACTATTTTCACTATTGTGCAAACAACATGACCAATGTCCAGGACATTTTTGCAGAGGGCCTCCTGATGTATAATATAGTGCAGAAAAATCACCTCTTTATGATGGTTATTGTCTTTTACTTTGTCCTGAATTCTTTTTGAAAGTCCTATGTTTTTCCCTGTTAAATTTAGTGATCCATCTGTGGTTACATTTGCCAGTTTACTCCAGGGGAGCTTCACATGTTCAAGGTACCCAGACACCCTCTCGTATAAATCTGATCTCTTAGTTGTGCCTTTCATTGATTCCATTGATAAAAATTCCTCTGATTTCAAATTTGTCATCAATTCCGCTGACAAAAATCAGTAACTGTGCTGTGTCCTTAATGTCAGTGCTGTCGTTGAGAGCTAATGAAAACAACGTAAAGCCCTGTGCTTTCTTGTTCAACTCAGAAGCCAAATGTTCATTAATCACTTCTGCACAGCGAGTAGCAGTTCTTTGCGACAAACTAATGTTCTCAAATTTGTTTTGGTATTCCGGGAACCGCAGGCCAGAAACATCAGCCATGCATTCTTTCATAAACTCCTCTTCAGCAAAAGGCTTATTTTGTTTACCGATTTTAAACACCAGAATATAACTTGCCTTTATAGTGGCTTCCTGAATTGCAGACTGCCGCACATAAATATTTTGCTGAGTTTTTAAGTTTGTGGCGAGTTGCTCAGCTTTTCTTGCCCTTTCATCAGTTGTTAAATTGCTGCCATAATTAGGATGTTTCATTGAAAAATGGCAATTCAAGTTGTCCTCCTTGAACACCGCAATGCTCTCCTGACAAATCAGGCATACAGGCTCCAAGTTCATGTTTGTGAAAAAATATTTTGTATTCCATTCTTTGTTGAAAACCGAACCTCATTGTCCACTTTTCTTTTTTTCTTTTTTTTTTTGCAGCACTCATGTTTAAAGGGAGAAGAAAATCCTAACTGCTGCCCTTATTTCAAACAGCTGTTTTACAAGATGGCAGCACTGTGAAAAAACTGGGCCCTCTCTCTACCCTGGATTTGTCAGGCGTCAATGCCCCTGACAATTTTGAGCCATGGCACTCTATCCTAGAATCCATGTGGACAAAAAGAGGCAAGTATAAACTCCTTGTATCTTTATGCCCCAGCCTTCCCCCGCAAAAAAATTCTTACTGTTGTACTTTGCATTCTGTTTGCATGGTTGTGATCATTAAAAGTTTGTATATAATAAGGGATTTTACTGTGGTGCGGCAAGAGGATTCATGAGGGGTGGCGCAGGGGGCTTCATGGGGTGGTGCCAGGGACTCCTACAGACCCTGCTGGCAGTGTGACACCAAGGCAGCTGTGCCAGGTGCAGATGAACCCAGGTGGGAGGAGCTTCAGCCCTGGGAGGTTTCCCACAACTCGAGGGTGGGGCCATAGGAAAGAGGGTGGTACCACAGGAAAGAGGGAGGGGATTTGGCACTCTCCTGCTGCATAAGGGTGATGAGGTCATATCTGAGGAATGTGGCATTTTGTGTGCAGAGTCTTCCCTGAAGATGGTGCTGAAAATGACTGCTCATCACTGAGGAGCACAGGGCGGAACGCAGCAAAACCCCCAGTACCGCTCCCCCGGCCAAAGCGCCAGCTAGAGCGTGACAAAACCCCCGACCCCACTTCCCCGACTGGAGCTCACGGGCTGGAAAAAATGGCCTGCGGGCCTTAGTTTGCCTATCCCAGTCTAGATTCTGATTCAGGTTGTACCATTGCTTCTTTGACCTCAGCATTTAGCCAGTATTTGGAGACTTCTAGGTTCTTCCATTGGCAGGAAAAATTAATTATAGGGTGATGTTATGAGTGTAATATAATATTTAATTGAAAGATGACAGGGTCAGAAAGAGTTAGTTAACTCACAAACTGACCTGACCCATGACCAAACTTTAGAGACTGGTTCGGAAGATGTGTAAATGAATAGAGCTTTAAAATGCAAGTCTGCATTGTTAGAGATAGAAGAGCAGCTGTTTGCTCAGGTCTTGTGATGTAAGCAAACAAGTCTTGTCCGTTGCTATAGCTTTAATTCAAAGATCAAAAAAAGGAGTATGAATATTTAGGAAGACACTTGAGGGAAACTGTATTATTGTCTATATGTCTCTTTGAAGGTTGTGGTAACCTGTATCTGAACTGTTTAATGGATAAATTATCCTGTGCTAATTGCCATGATGTTTGGAAGAAGGAGAGTTAAGCCTACCATTTTCTCAGGCCAAAAGGCTGCAGGAAATGTATAAAAACCCTAGAACATGATCCTTCATCTCAGATCTGCTTTGGATTTCAAGAGAGGGAAACCTTAAGCCATAAAGATTGAGATCCCCAGTCACCGATTAGAGTCACCCTGAATATGGACATAGTCCATGGGTTGTAGTCCAATTTCTAAAAGGACTTTTGGCAACTACAAGCTCATCTCTGCTATGTATCTGAACCTCAAGAATTGAATTCAAGTCTGTATGTATATTGATCTTTTAACTAACACTCTTTTCTTTCTTTAAATAAATTTTAACTTAGTTAATAGGAATTGGCTCTAAGCATGCATTTTGGGTAAGATCTAAGTTATCATTTGACCTGGGTCTGGGGCTTGGTCCTTTGGGATCAGGAGAACCTTTTCTTTTATATGATTTTCAGTAATCATCCTATCTGACATATATGTCTGAATGGGGGCCTGAGGCTGGGTGCTTTAAGGGAACTGCAAGCAGTTACTGAGCACCAAGACAATGAAAAGAGGGAAAACAGAGGAAGAGCAAGATGAGGTTGAGAATTTGTCCTCTGACTACAACTGTCTCCTCCTCACTTGGCCTCAGGTTCCCTAAGACCCTGGCTCCCTCTGGTCCCTGTTCTTGGCCTGGCTACTTCTGCTCCCCGGCCAGAGTCCCCACTTCTAGGAAAGTCCTGGTACTCTGTGGAGATCAGCCAGTATTGGGCCCCTGCACCCATACGAGGTCCAGCATAAACAGTGAACTCTAGTTTGCGAGGCTCTCAGGCTACTTGTCCATTCCAGCTGCAGGAGGGGGGTCTGGGGCCAGACTGAGGAGACCTAGGAGAGTCTGTGGAGCAACTTCCTGGGACCAGAACAGGAAGTTGACCGCGATGGGAAGGAAGCACTGACTTGAGATGCTCTTGGGAATGTAGGTAGTTACACAGGCTGCTCTGGAACTGGCCATGAGTTATCAGCTGGATAAGATCTATTCAAGTCAATGGAATCACACTAATTGCACCAGCTGAGAAACTGGGTCAGTTTTATTGTTGTTGTGTCACATTGGCTACACTGTCCTGTGTAATGTGAACTGGCCACTTAGCAGTAATTTAGCTCCCCCAGACCCTGATGCTCCAAACAGGGAAAAAAAATCCCCAGCACTTGACAGGATACAAAGGTCATTTCAGGTGGAACTGGACAGAAAACCAAGGTCTCCACTGTGTAAAGCCTAAAAACTAGCCACACTTTCTTAGTGCCTTTTGGGATGAATACAGAAAACAGATATGATCTGGTTACCTATCATACCCACCACTGCACAATGGCCACTTCCTTCTACTGCCTTGCAGAATGAGTGTATAAAATAGATAACCAAATTATTTCTATCATTATCCCACACTCGGCCAGGAAGAGATCTCGGGTGTCCTGATCTAATATTTCTAAACTGTCTAGTAGACCCTTGTGTAACTCACCAGCAAAGTATCTGTCAGTTCCTCTCCAGTGGTTGGCCCGCAGACATAATAGCAATTCTTCCTGAAATTCCAGTGGTGGAGATGAGTGCAGGAGACCAGAGAGGTCATAGTACAAACCCTGTTGCTGTGGGAGTGGGGATTAATTTGGTGTATATTTTAGTTTTCTTTTTAAATAGTTTATTTAATTAACATGATCATTAAAACCATTATGGGCTATTGATTCTGATGTGATGAATCATAAAACCCAAGAGTCCCACACTGCAAATATCTGTCACGTATTTTGTTTACTTGTGTCACGCACCAGCAGTTCTGGGGGTTAGGAGGTGAAGTGACCAAACCAGCTCTCTTCAGCTGAACAATTCTTGACATACATGTAATATAAAGCACATGCCCCAGAGTGTAGAGGGGATAGCAACATATTACAGTAAGGTCCAGGGTATCATGAGATTGTCACACACACACATACCCTCATTGCTGTAAGGGTGACACAACCAATTGGGGGTGAGGGGGAATCCCATGTCTGCCTTCAAAATTACAAGTGGGAAATTAAAAGGAAATAAATGAGAAAACATATGCTTCATTTCTCTTAAGTAAAAGTCAGGCTTAAAAGGAGCGGAGAGGGAATTTTCATAACCAGTCTGACTTTCTGCACCATTTTATAAATCTCTGTATTCCTCTAGTGTTCTCTTTTCTTCATCCCTTTTGTTCATTTTGTCCAGTTTTACACATCACTTTTTATAGCACACTCTTCCTGTCTATTTCTCTGTCTCCTTAGCTCTACTCTAGTCACACTCAGATCATTCCATCTCAGGTTCCCAGTTCTCTCCCCTGAGTTTTTCCTTTCCCCTCTCTGTGTCTTGAGCTTTTTCCCTTCTCAGGACTGTTTTTGTTTTCACTCTTCATTTCAGTTTCCCCCACTTTCCTTAGGCTTCTCCCTTTATTCTTGTTTCACTCCCCTCCCCGCCTTTCTTTTCTTCTTTCCTGTCTGGTTAAACCTGCCCTGTACTTCCCTCTCCAGTTCATAGAGCCAGCTCACATTCATCCAGATGATATCTCACCACCCCCAACTCTTTCCCACAGCAGCATCTCCATGATGGCTTGGAGGTCACACTCCTCAGTCCCTGGGTCTCCCTACCCCAGATTCTCTGCTGATGCAGAGCCTCCCCCAACTCTAATTAATTAATGTTGTGTCCTGGTCACCCCACATCTGCCTGTCCCCCAGCACCACTATTAATTAGGGAACTGGTCCTCACCTCTGACCTTGAACCTGCATTGCGGGGGGGGGGGGGCAGGGATAGCTCAGTGGAGCATTGGCCTGCTAAACTCAGGGTTGTGACTTCAATCCTTGAGGGGGCCGTTTAGGGATGTGGGGCAAAAATCTGTCTGGGGATTGGTCCTGCTTTGAGCAGGGGGTTGAATTAGATGACCTCCTGAGGTCTCTTCCAACCCTGATATTCTATGATCAATTCTGACTGTGAAGCCACATCTTCCTCTGCTCCTCAGGCATATCTACTCCTTCTGCAGCTCCAGGAGTTCTTCACCTCCTCCCCCTTCCCATCCCTTGTGCTCCCAGCAGTGAGAGGGAAGATTAGGTACTGGGGTTTGAGGACAGGAATCCTCCACAGTCAGAGATGAGTGAGGGGTTAGTTAGATGACAGTGCTCCAGGGTCATAGACTGGGGCTAGAGAAGACTATTTTTTCATCCCCAGTGGCCAGGATCCAGGCCAGAGTTTTCTCATGGGCCAGGTGGCCAGCTGCAGGGACATCATGGGACAGCTGCAGAACTGCATGTCAATGGCATTGTGGAATGACGAGTTGCACTCGAGTTTCCTCAGTCTGGGGTTTGCAGGTGATCCGGTATAAGCAATCCCCCATCAACTCAAAATGAGGGTATGTGGTGGCCTCTGGGGGAACTGTCAGGGTCCCATTAACCCTAGCCAATTGCTAGGTCCTCCCATTGGTCACAACTAAAGTCCATCCCCAATGCTGGGGACTCTTTCTGGTTGGGTCCCCTGGGTTTCCCTCCTTCTTCCAGGGTGTTGGGTTTAGGGCTGCCCATGCCTTGGTCATCCCAGTAGGGGTCCCCCCGGGCATGATTGGCTTCCTCTATGGGTTCACCTTCAAATGCAGCTTCTACAGGTGAGGATCTACCAGCCACTGCTTGCAGGAGGCCGCGAAGCCCTTCCAGTCTTGGCCCAAGATGACTGGGTACGCCAACTTTGGGGCTAGCCCAGCCATCAGGGTCTGGATTTCCCCTTTCATGGTCAGGGTCGCCTTGGCCTTGGGGTACAGCCGCACATCCCCATGGATACACTGGAGCTGCACGACCCCAAGGGGTGGGTCGGGCAGCGGAACGAGACCCTGGAAGACAAGCATCTGCCCACATCCCAAATCAATAAATGGGGGCTCCATTCACCGTCATAGGGATAGTCAGCTTACCTGATAGTGCTGCTTCCAAGCCCGGGCCTCTCCCGAGCAGACCCGCCTGAAATTGCAGTCCATCATCGGGCACTCTCAATAGAGGTGTCTGAAACGACTACAGGTGAAATAGGGGCCAAGTTCAGGGCGTCATGGCTGGTCTGATGCAGTAGGTGATGGAGCGGGTTGCTCTGCGGCCTAGAGTCTCCCTTCAGTAGGGTCATCTATTGGTGGCCCCCACTCTCTCCGGGGCCTTCATCGGTCCTGGCCAACTTCCCATCCCTCCAAGGGTCTTGGCCCAGGTTAGGGCTCGCTCCTCTGGCCCCGGGTCTTCTCTCCATGAGAATGGAATGGCACGGCGGTTGGAGGACGGGACCCTGGTCCTACAGGGGTCTCTGCTACCTGAAAGTTCTCCATCAAAGCTATGGCCTTGCTCAGCATAGTCGGCTGATGGCGTATGACCCAAGTCCTTCCGCATGCTGGAAGGATATGCAAAAAATCCTCAAGCGTCACTTGTTCTGCTAGCTCGGCCCCCGTACGCTTTTCCGGCTGTAGCCATCGCCAGCATGCCTCTCTCACCTGCTAGGCTACCACTCTAGATTGGGCTCCTGGAGTGTACGTCTTCTCCCATAGCCGCTGCTTAAACATCTCAGTGGTGATCTTCAGGGCATCAAGGACTGCAGCCGTCAGTCATTCACAGTCATGGGCTTCAGCCATGGGAAGTGCCCTATAGATGGCCTGGGCTGGACTCGTTACATACGGCACCAACAAAGTGGCCCATTCGGCCGAGGGCCATTTAGCTGTGGAGGCAACTCTCACAAATATCATTTAAAAATGTCTTGGGGTCATCATCAGGCCCCATCTTGGTCAGGTGTATGGGCATGACGGGATCTGGGGGTCCCATGGCCCCACCGGGGTTGGGATGCTCTGGGTTCGGCCAAAGAGCCATGAGCTGCTGCAGGCATTGCTGCTGCTGCTTGCAGTTTTGGGCTCCCAACTCCCGAATCAGCTGCTGCTGTTGACTGCCAAGTTGTTGCAGCAGCTGTTGTTGCTGCTGCTGGCTCTCGGCAAGCCATTTGATCAGCCATTCAATCTCCATCCTCTACATATCAGGGAAGGGTGGAGGGGTCTATTGTACCTTATAGTTAGCTTGTTCCCTTATCTCAGGGGAGGGGTCGTTGCCCACATTCTCCACTACGTGCAATGGTCCCTCACTCTCCCATGGTGAGGGAGGCCACTCGGTCCAATCCCGTCTGGCCAGGACCAGAGTCTGCAGGACAGTCAAGCATCCACAATAGGGCTGAGCGACCAACAGTCACAAGCAGGCTTTAGCCTGGGCTTGGGTGACTCAAGCTGCCAGCCCTTAAACAGGGTCTATAACTGAACTGGGGCCTGGGCTTGAGGAGGCTTAGGCAGCCAGCAACAAACAGTCTACATGTGGGCTGGGGCCTGGGTTTGAGAAGTCTCAGGTGGACAGCAAACAGACCACAAGGGTGACTGGTAATGGAGGCTCCTTCTCCAGAGCAGTATTACCTGGGGTTCTTTAAACCCAAAGCTCTTGATAACTTTTACTCTATGCGAGGTGGTGTCAGGAAATAAATCAGGGGAGACACGGCCATCCGACTGATAGATGGATGGCACAAAGAGGACAACACGAGTGCTTTCACTTAGAGCTAAACTTTACTTAGTCTCAAGCACTTACACACGTCCACAACAGGTTAGTAAAACACTCCCAACCCCCGATAATTACTGAAGCTAAGTGTGGGCTCTCAAGTGGCACAGCGGCAGCCCGTCTTCTGATGCATACAGTGGGAGAGACCAGTCCCCAAAGTCCTGTACTTCAAACTTTTCCCCATTATTTATGCATTAGCAATAGAATGACATGGCCCTTAAAAAAAAAAAAAAATTTGTTAAGCAAGCAGTTTCAATAGTCAAGCAAGAGGTTTTCTTCTGATTATTGATTAACTAGGTGTGGTTTTTTTCCCCAGAGTTTGCAGCCTTGAGACTCTGTTAGACACATTCCTGAGGGCACATCCTGCTCTTCTAAAATGCATGTATCAGCAACTTCAACACAATTCTTATCAGGAAGGGTGCAGGGTCAAGCTGCCCTTTCTGTGGCACCCAAAACCCCCTCCCCTCCTTCCTTGACTAAGCTAAGCTTGCTACATGGCCACTTTACGGCCTGCTGATTTGTGTGCTTTTAGCAATACAAAATAGTGGTTTTAGGCATTTTACTGGTTTGCCAAAATCTCCCCATACATTTTCCCCTCCTTAAAGGTCACCTTTCACACAAGGGGGCCTTTACATGGTCACAACTTTTCTGGATGCACCTGAGTAGATCCAATGAAAACTCAAGGCTGTCAGCAGAGACCGAGCAAATGATCATCTTGTTGGCATCCCATATGCAGCAGCATAGCAATTGACAAGTGATCATTTTAGCCTCCTTTCCCATTTGAGGAAGGGATGATATGTTTCTTTCCCACGGGTATGAATGCTGGTGGCAGTAACCATTGACTCATCTCTCTGGGGGGCTTGCACTTGCCAGATTTTGCACCAGGTCCAGCATGTCAACAGGCTGGTAACAAAAACTACTACTATTTGGTACCCCAAGATTAATATGATGGGGTCATAATTCAGGATGCCTGTGCCAGTGGGAGACCATCCCAATAACACTTCCCACCAGTGGTGCGACAGGTCTTGGTCAATTCTTGCAAATACCCATTTAATTTCATTGGCATTATGATGCATGGTGAACCATGACTCTGCACCCTTCCTGTTTTGCAGTATCTAGATGGTTCTGTAAATCCGGGTGTACTAGCAATGTTTGTAAAGCAGTTAAACTGATTCCAAGGGGCACCGGTGTTACAAAAGAATACAAAGTATAAGATATTTTTAACTGACTGTTTAAATTCAGGTACATTAAATTCAAGATCACATCCCCTAATTCCTAAGGATTATGATTTACTTTATGAACATAACTTCATTTGTTTGCCAATACCTCTATGTTAGTAGCATCCAGCACTCCAACGTCTAATCCAGTTCCACCAGTTCAATACATTTCTTGAGAGCCTTTTCTTTAGCCTACTCACCCGTCCTGGCTGCCAGACAAATCCAATAACCTTCAGTAGTTCACATTGAGATAGTATTAGGGCAGCTATACCTTCACTGGGCCTTTCTTTCCTTACATCCTATTTTATACAACACCCAGGTGCATTCAGCTGGGCTTGCATGCTACAAGTTGACGAAGAAGTAATAATTGGCACACTGATTTTTGGGACAAGTGTACCACCAGTTTACATATGATAACTTACATGACACTATTTAGATACACATTATGACAACAGTGTGTTGGGGATAGTGAGTGTCAAACCTCTGATGAGTTACACTGATTTCTGATTCAGTTGTCATTGAGGGACTCTCAGCATCACATGGGATATTTCAGAAATAGTTTGGCCCTGGAATTTCTACACAACACCATCCCATTGTCATTTCTCCCTATCCCACTGCCTCTCTCTGATGGATGGCTTTTCCTTTCAGTGACTTCACTCCCAGGATCTGCTTTCCATTCAACTTCACACTCACTCCCACTCTCCCACTTTGGGCCTGTATACAATAGCAAACTGCCTGCCCAGGCATCTGGTTACTGAACAGAACCGCCCCAGTCCAGCTAAGACCATGGTAGGGTTTGCAATAGAATAAAGTTCTGCTAAATGCTCCCCTTCCCCCAAGTCTTGCTGGGGCCTGCATATACCCTGTGAGGCAGTGCAACTAAGGGCACAGATGGGACCTTGATCAGTTCTGTCTGCACTGAGGATTCTGAGAGCCACATGTGCTCAGTGGCTCCCCCAAAACAACAGAGATTGCAGGGGGCTGCCCACAACCAGGAGTTGGCACCACCATGTTGCGCGATGGACACTTGGCAAAATTATTGTACTTAGTGATGGACACTGGTGGAGGGGGGAGGAATATATCATTCAGTCATTCAATGTTTTCTGAAAACTTATCACGAACCTCAAAAATTGGACACGTTGCCTACCCCGTCCACACCTCTCCCAACACCATTCCTCCCTTCCCTGGCTCCAGCCTTCTCTGTTCCTGGATCCCTCCCTTCTTCCCACTTAGCCCTTCCTTGGGATCTCCCCACTCACTTCTTAGAGCTCCACCTCCCCATACTGAGATCTCTTCTCTTTCATTTCTGCCAGGGGTTCTTCCTACTTGTGGCCTCTTCCTCCCTCCCCCCATTACATATCCTTCCCTCAAGTCTTCCTCTTGTGATCTGGGCTCTTTACTTCCTACTGCTGCAGCCCCCATCCCACTCCACCCTAGTGTAAGTGGGAGAATGGTCCCACTGTTGTGGGGAACCTTCCTGGCTTATACAATACCCATGTGGAATTGGCTAGAGAAAGGATCTCAGTCCTCACCCCCACTTCCTTTACACAGAAGCCTGCCTGACCTCAAGGGCTCCCCTTCCACTCTCCTGTGTGGTAGACTCCGTGTAACCCCAACAATGCTGGGCCCAGGATTCCTCGGGGGCTTGACCCACAATCTTGTCATGGTCAGTTAGGACAAAGGCTAGAGTGTCCCCACTCTGAGGTGCTCTCTCCACTCTGGACACTCCCTGACCCCACTGATCATTACATACATTTCAAAGCAAATACAATTTATTGAACAGCAGCCAATTAAAAAAACAAGGAAAAAATGCAAAAGGTTAAAGGAAACAAGTAACCCCACTCCGTGGCATGGGGACATCACAAACAGCAGTCTCTGCAATTTAAGGGCAGTTCACAGTCTCTGCCTCACCTGTCCCAGGCCTCCTGCCCTGGCTGTGCTTCAGGAATGCTGCAGGTCGGACACTTGCTCTGGCGGTGGCCACACACCCTCAGGCTCTATGTGGCAAGATCCTTCTCCCCAGCATCAGCCCCTGCATCAGGGTTATGCCTCACTGCCAATTCTGGCCTGTAAGGCCTATTGGCTGGTGGGATCTCCCTGCGCTGGGCCCGCTGCCCAGGGTCCCCCTCGCTCTCCCGAGCTGCTCACCACATCCAGCTCTGGACTGCTCCAGCCCCATCTTCACTCTGCCTCAGCACTGCTGGTGTTCTGCCTCCAGCTCTGCTCTCTGGGCTGCTCCTCCGGCTCTGGCTGCCGTGGCTCTGCCCCCAGCACAGCTCTGATCCCTGGGCTGCTTCTCTCCTTCTGGCCAGTGTGGCTCTAGGTCGGCCCCTCTGGGCAGAGAGAGGATGGGACCCCGCGCTCCTTACTCCCTCGTTGGCCTGCCTGCTTTGTCAATCAGGTTGACCTGGAGCATTTGCCTCTTCCCACTGGCCTTGAGGACTGTCAGTCCAAGGTCTTGGTTTCTCACCTGACCTTCCTCTTTCTTTTGTTACTGGGAGAGGGCCAACCAAAAATCCCCACTAAGTTTCAGTAAGGGGACAACAGTCCCCCTTAAACCAGCAACAGCAGCTGCCCCTGACGTTGTATCTACACACATCTCTGCCTCTGCATGCCCACAACCCAGCAGCCTACATCCCCTCTGCCCCTCTCCTCTCCCCTACCTCACAGGCTTGGTGCTGGGAAATGAGGGGGAGGTGGTGGCAGGCAGGTGATACCCTAGACCATCCCTATGGGAACACACCTGGGGGCTGGTCAGTGCTGGGAGGGGACAGGATCCTCCATGGGTGTCACTGTCAGGCACAGAGATTCCCTCCAGCCTGAGCTGGGACTGGGCAGATTATCAAGGGAGATGTGTTTCTAAACCCCTCTTTGTAACCAGTATAAAAATAAGGGTGGAGCGTCCCAGAGAAGGTGTCAGTGAAAGTGAAGAGATGGGACTTGTCAGTCACATTGTAAAATGAGACCTCGCCCGCCTCATAGTCCAGGAAAATCCCTACTCGTCTAGGCTTGACACTCATGGACAGTGGAGTCAAATGGGACGTGAGGGCCTTGTATTCCCCATATCTCAGACACACTGTCCAGAACCCATTCTCAGGTGATAGGTAAATATTCCCCTTCCTTGTCACAGATTCTGTACAAACCCCCAGAGTCCAGTTTGTTTTGTCTCCCACCTCCACCTCCCAGTAATGCCTCCCTCCCGTCAATTTGTTAAAACCCAGGACAATGGGATAAGTATCAAATCTCTTAAGATTGTCAGGCAGATCCTGTTGTTTGTCTGCATATGTCACAGTTTTCTGATCCTCAGACAGGATGAGGGTGGGATGAGCTGTGTCTGGATCCAGAGTCACATTCACTGGGGATAAAGTCACAGAGTCACTGCTGGGGACAGGGGCTGGTTACTGGGATCAAAGGGAAATTAACCTGTGTCCCCATTAATTGCTGTGACACAGGGTTGCTGGCCATTTAAGGGGAGTCAGAGCCCCATCTAAGGCCAAGGGGGCAGGAGAAGGAGAGGAGAGGAGATGGGAAGGGGGGGTGCTTGTGAGGGACATAGGAGAGGGGAGGGACAAGCACCAGGGAGGGGGAGCAGACAGGAAGGGAAGGGGGAGATCTCCAGGGAGTAGGAGGAGGGAGGGGGCAGGCACCAAGGAATCAGAAAGGATATGTGTGCGGGGTATAGGGGAGGGCATCGGGGGGAAGGGGCAGACACCAGTAGCACAGGGGTGGGTGCCCAGGTTATGGGGGAAGGGGAGAGGCAGGGACCAGAGGGGGAGGGGAGAAGCAGGTGCTAGGGGATGGGGCAAAGGGAAGAAAGTGGAGGTGGGTGCTGGGATGGAGGGGAGGGGTAAGCATGAGGGGGGTGGGGATGAGTGGCAAGAGAAGTGAAGGGAGAAGATGCAAATGCCACGGGGATATTGGGGAATAGTAGGTTCTGGAGGTGGAGAGAGGGGAGGAGCACATGACATGGGGATGGGGGAAGGGAGGAGAATAATGGGGGTTGGGGAGAAGAGATGGGTAAGGGCTGGCAGAGGAAGGGGATAGATGCCAGGGAGGCAGAGGGAGGAAGTGCAGGCTGCAGGAACAAAGGTGGTGGGGGCGAGGGAAGAGGAAAGACAGGTGCCAGGGAGCAAGGGGAAGGTGCTCAGGGGTGGGGCAGGAGGTAGGAATTGGAGGCAGCAGCAAGGAACCTGGACGAGCAGGTGCTGTTGGAGTTGCAGAGAGGGTTTGGTGCCAGGGGGACATGAAGGACATTGAAGTAGGGTCTAGAGGCCACTTAGGCTGGTTCCTTGTTGTGCCACAGGCACTGCACAGACAGAGGTGGATCTTTGCCTGTGTCTGTCTGACTGAGGAGCACAGATCCCAGTGATTGTGAATAGGATGTGTGCACCTGAGTCACTTTGGGCTGCACAAAAAGAGCTTGGGCCTAAATTCCTGGTTTCAGCTCCACTGTGATGTGATCTTTGAAAGGTCATGGAAGACGAGAGAGATTCCAGAAGACTGGAAAAGGGCAATTATAGAGCCAATTTATTAAAAGGGAAATAAGGACAACCTGGGGAATTACAAACCAGTCATCTTAACTTCTGTACCTAGAAAGATAATGGAGCAAATAATTAAGCAATCAATTTGCAAATATCTAGAAGATAATTAGTTGATAAGTAACATTCAGCATGGATTTGTCAAGAACAAATTGTGTCAAACCAAGCTGTTAGCTTTTATTGGCACAGTAACATGCCTTGTGGATTGGGGGAAGCAGTAGATGTGGTATATCCTGACTTTAGTGAGGCTTTTGATACTGTCTTGCATGACCTTCTCATAAACAAACTAGGGAAATACAACCTAGATGGAGCTACAATAAGTCCAGTGCATAACTGTGAAAAACCATTCCCAAAGAGTAGTTATCATTGGTTCACAGTCATGCTGGAAGGGCATAATGAGTGGGGTCCCGCAGGGATCAGTTCTGGGTCTGGTTCTGTTCAATATCTTCATCAATGATCTAGATAATGGCACAAAGAGTACACTTATAAAGTTTGGGGATGATCCCAAGATGGGAGAGGTTGCAAGTGTTTTGGAGAATAGAATTATAATTCAAAATGATCTGGACAAACTGGAGAAATAGTCAGAAGTTAATAGGATGAAATTCAATAAGGACAAATACAAAGTACTCCACTGAAGAAGGAACAATCAATTGCACACATATAAAATGGGAAATGACTGCCTAAGAAGGAATACTGCAGAAAGGAATCCAAGGGTCATAGTAGATCACAAACTAAATATCAGAAAATAGTATAAGACTGTTGCAAAAAGAAGCAAACATCATTCTGGAATATATTATCAGGAGTGTTGTAAGCAAGACAAAAGAAGTAATTCTTTCACTCTACTCCGTGCTGATTAGGCCTCAACTGGAGTATTGTGTCCAGTTCTGCTCACCACATTTCAGGACAGATGTGGACAAATTGGAAAAAGTCCAGAGAAGAGCAACAAAAATGATTAAAGGTCTAGAAAACATGACCTATGAGGGAAGATTGAAAAAAATGGGTTTGTTTAGTCTGGAAAAGAGAAGACTGAGAAGGGACATGATAACAGTTTTCATGTACTGTACATAAAAAGTTGTTACAAGGAAGAGGGAGAAAATTGTTGTCCTTTACCTCTGAGGATAGGACAAGAAGCAAGGGTTTAAATTGCAACAAGGGAGGTTTAGGTTGGACGTTAGGAAAAACTTCCTAACTGTCAGGTTGGTTAACCACTGGAATAAATTGCCTAGGGATGTTGTAGAATCTCCATCATTGGAGATTTTAAGAGCAGGTTAGACAAACCCCTGTCAGGGATGTTCTAGATAATACTTAGTTCTGCCATGAGTGCAGGAGTCTGGACTTCCAGTCCTATGATTTTATTATTCTATTGTATTATTCTAAAACTCCTGCTGACCCTGTTGGCACTGAAACTCACTCCCAGCCTAAGTTTGTGCAATAAAAGTTCCCTCGGTGCCTGTGTTTCTCCTGTCTCACCATGCATATAGCTGGCTCCTTCAAAGCATGAGGATGCCTGTCCCCTGCCTGAGCCCCAGCATGATCCACGGACTGGGAGAAGACACATGTGCAGCCACTTCACTTGTGTGCCAGACCCAGTTTGGTAAGCGTGCTCAGGGGCTGTCTATCAGATTGGGTCCGTCAGACGAGATCACAGAGAACAGCTGGTGGGGAAGGGCTTCCATCATAAATTTTAGCCTAGTGGTTAGGATGTGGGGGACCCTTCGTTTAAGTGCCACCTCTGCCTGAGGGGGAGAAGGGATTTGAATAGGGCTCAGGACAGTGCTCTACTCACTGGGCTCTGCTGATGTGGGGCGTGCCTCAGTCTTTCCTGTTGAAAATGTTCCAAGGTGGATAGATAATGAAAGAGTCATTGAAGCAGGGACACTAGCGCCTTGTTATCCCACATTGCAGATGGGTGCCCAAACCACCAAGCTCTGGACTCATTCTCAAATTCGCTCTCTGCCCCAATGACCTTTAATTATTTAATCCACAGTGCAACAGCTTCAACGGAGGAGAGTGAGGAAGGCCCAAAACAGCCTCTCTCATACCCAAGGGCAACTCACCTAGGAAGTAGGAACCAGGATCACCCACATTCCAGGCAGGTGCTCTAAGCACAAGGCTAAAAGTTATAAGGGAGGCAGCACCACCTGAACCTCCTCTGGCTGTTTTGAGCAGAGTGAGAAAGGCTTCCAGTTCATTCCCACAAGAAATGCTGTAGGTGCCTAAGTCGCCTGACTCCAGTCGAAGTGTTCCCTTTCGGGGCTGACAAAGCAGAGATAGACACCTGTCTCTGTGAGCCTGACGGGTTTCAGCAGACCCTCTTGTCATCAATATCTCCCATTGGTTAGCTAATGTGATGCCCCACCTAGTGTGCTGGCATTTGTGAATCACACTCTGAGATGCCAGTCTCTTACATTCATTGTAGATGGAGCCTGGGCACCTAACTAAGGCTTTGTGAAATGCAGTGTTGTTCCTGTGATTAAAAATTAGGCACTGGAAGTACTCAGCATCACACCTATGTCTCTTTGGGGATCTGGGCTTTTGGATTCAAAATGTAAGACATTTCACAAAGTCAAACACTCTATTTTCTCCCTGTGCCCAGCCAGATTGGCCTACAATGTCCAAAGTTTTCTTCCCAGGCTGGAGAGCACTAAGGAAAAATTGCAGGTGGGAAGCAGTTTAATTTCACAGTCAGAGGAGGTAAGATCAGAGTTAATATGGGAAGCTTCTAGATAGCTCTGAACTCACAACCACAATCAAGAAACCCTTGCTCCTCCCGTGGGGTTTAGACTCCCCAGCTTTGCCATCAGAGTGTGTGAGTCCCCTCCATCTCTGGGCCATGGCACTGACATGCTGCCAAGTGAGTCTGCAGGGCTCATGCACTCCTCAAACAGCTGCTCCAGGCTGAGGCTGCCCAGATGCTCCTCACAGAGTTTACAGGCTCCGCAGGCCCCAATGGGAAGTGGTTTCTCTGGGACCCTGAGCTCTGACAGCATTTCTGCTCCTGACCCAGCTCTCCCTGCCCCTGCGGTGCTGACAGGCTGCACCCGCTGAGAGAGCCTGGTCTGCCCCTCATAGAGCATGCAGGGACATTGTCTGCGTCCACATCCCCTTCCCCCCATTCCTAGGATGAAGAACAGCAGCCCCAGGGCCCCTCCCTTCACTCCCCAGGGCAGGGAAGTGAAAGACCTTGGCCTCCTGGGAGGTAGGGCCTCCCAGCACTGATTCCTGAGTCAGCGTGAAAGTGTCTCCCAGAGAGGTCTTCACACCTGGCAATTACACAGATGTTCCCCGGGGATGAGGGGCCAGGGCTGGTACTCACCTCTCTCCCACCCTGGGAGGAGAGGGAATCTGGGAGCCACTCATGTTGCTTTCTGGCCTGGATACAGCCAGCTCAACAGGTGACAAAGCTAGTGCTCTGAGCTGTCAGACCCATCAGTGACAGGGCAGGAGCACTGGGGCTGTGTGCACTGCTGGGACTGTTATGCCAGTGATCTCCGTGCGAACTAGCGCGAACTAGCTCAGTGCAGGATGTCACA
Organism: Chelonoidis abingdonii; assembly: GCF_003597395.2. Classification (NCBI taxonomy): domain Eukaryota; kingdom Metazoa; phylum Chordata; order Testudines; family Testudinidae; genus Chelonoidis; species Chelonoidis abingdonii. The sequence goes on from NC_133781.1 coordinate 5,706,337, forward strand.
GTGATCAGTCTTGCTCCAGGCCAGTCTGATCCAAACAGTGGCTGTGACATCTGTGCACTGCTGGAAGCATGTATATGTGGGCCTGAGGGATGGGACAGGCCAGATGCTGCAGATAAGCAGGCTTATGAGATCTGGGTCCCTACTGAGCCTGCTCCACTTGTGAGGGCCCCAGGGCTTGGCCACAGGAGAAAGCTTCACTGGGTTAATTTAAATCACTTTGAACACTCCTGTTGTGATCCTGAAGCAAACCCCTGTGTGACTGTCCCAGTGTCGTGTGGATGTGGCTGATTGGGTTTAACTTTATGTGGGTCAAAATCTGAGTGTCATGAGGGCTGGCCCTTTGACAGGCTCTTGTAAGGGAGAAGGAGCCAAACCAGCCCAAGCTGGAAGTAGTTAAATCCCTGTTTGGCTGGTTGGCAGCTAATTAGCTACTAAGTTAGATAAAGGGTTAGCAGGGCTCAGCTCCTAGAGAGGAAGCTGCTGAGAAGAGGGACTCCCAATTCCTCCTGGAGAGCTGATCAGGAGAGTTCACCAGAGCAAGGAACCTAGAAGAAGTGCTCCTAGAGAGGAGCGCCCCTAGGCTAGATGGGCTCCTAGGGCTTGTCTCTACCTATGGCTGGATTGGCACTGCTGCAATTGAATCAGTGGGTCTAGTGAAGCCCTACTAAAATGATAGCAGAGTGCTCTCCATAGACTCCAGTACTCCACCTCTCGGGGAAGTGCAAGGGAAGTCGACAAGACAACACAGCGCAATGAAGACACTGCGGTAAGTTGACCTAAGGTACGTCGACTCCTGTTGCATTATTCATGTAACTGTAGCAGTGTAACTTGGGTCGACTTACTGGGGTAGTGTGGACAAGGGCCTAGATGCGATGCCTGGCAGCAGCAGGGCAGAAGCCTGGATGACTGCACCTGGCTGGAGAAAGCAACTGCAGGTGAGAGCTGCACGGAACAAAGGTACAGTCTGTCCTGAGCCCAGCTCCAGGAAGGAGGGCTGAGGACTCCTGACTCAAGGAGAGGGAGGAGCTAGAGTGAGAGTCGGGGCTGAAACCAAGCAAAGGTAATTATCTTATTTTGGCATTTATTTGGACTCGAAGTAGCAGGGGACTTTTGTCTCAGACATTTTGGACTATGTGAGGTAATTTAAGGAGTGCTGAAGAGGGGAAGCTGAGGCAAGGCACTTGTTGCAGGGTCACCTCAGCCAGCTGTGGGGCAAGGGGGTTCATGGTCTCACCCCATAATGAGTGCAAAAGTGGCACCTGTTTAACTGAACTGTTGCCACTTCCCCATGCAGACAGAGCCTCACTCTCTTCAGTCTGTCTGTGTGGGCCCCTCACCATAGTATCTGACCCCAGTGGAGCCTGCATCACTGAGTGAGAACGTCCAGTGAACACTGAGCACAGGGTGCTGTGCCTCCCACCTGGTTCCCAGAGTCCCTGTTCCAGCTCTCAGGCTGCTCCTACTCCCTCACAGCCTCCAGCTCCCCTGACCCTCAGGCTGCATTTGCCCTGCACCGTGCCCTGGGGATATGGAGTCCCCTGCTGGCTGGATGCTGAACTGGGGGTGATGCAGGGCCCAGTATGGAGCCAACAGGGTCATTTCAGTACTCTGTCAGATCCAGAAAGGCAAAGGACAGGCCCAGGGACTGGGCGGCCCCACACTGGGACCCTCACGCCCATCTCCTCCTAGCATTTGCTGCTCCCCCTGCTGAGCCTTGTCTGCACTCAGATTAGGAGCCCATCGAGGTCTGGGAGCCCATTGTTCTGTCTCTGCAGTGCCTGGTTCACTCGTGGGCGCTATATCAATAATAACATTCACTGCCCAGCCTCTAAGGGCTGTGTGACAGCGAGGGGCCTTATCCATTGCAGATGGGGACCCTGGGGCATAGGGAGTGTGAGGAGCTCAGGGGAGGAGCAAGCAGGGGGTACTTGAGAGAGGAGCACGCAGGGGGCACTCGGGAGAGGAAGGAGAAAGGGGCAAATGGGGAGCTCGGAAGAGGGGGCGGGCGGCGGGGCCTTGGTGGGGTGGGGCCACAGTCTGGGCACTGTGGCTCCCCCATCTAGGTAGCTTCCAGTGCTTGTGTGTAAGCCACCCCAAATGGAAGACTCACGCACTGCCTGTGTCAATTCTCCTCCTCACCCACATGTAAAGGAAACTCAGCACCGTAACTTTCACTCACCAGTGAATCTCTCCAGCATTTCCCTCATGTCAAGGCAGATTTTATAAACATTCTTCAGGACAGGAGAAACAGCTTCTGGTTCCTGGAGTGTCACATTCTCAGTCCTGTGACGAAAACATCCCATCATCAATCGGCTGCTCTGCGCACACATCGCTCACGGGAATAGAAGGAGAAATAGAAAGGGGAACACACCTGATCAATGTGCTTTTCACATCCTGAAAGGAGACAGACAGTCAGTAACACAACATGCAAAAATACTGAGTGACTTTCCACACGCGATCAGATTTAATTCACAACATTTAACACAACAGGGCCAGACTCTTTTGTGCAGGATATTCAGCAGTGATCACTGATTTCAGGGGCCCCATCTACCCTGGTTCTGATTCTCAAAGGAACCGGGTGTCATGTGACAATGGCGAAGAATGTGATGTTTTGTGAACACTGAACAAGGAGCTTTGTTGGAACAAGAAAAGCAGCAACATCCCTAATGTGCCTCTGTCTGTCCCTCCACTTCCCTGCAGAGCTTCCACCCAAACTGTCTCCAGCCTCCCTCCTGTCCAGCTTCCTGCTGCAAATCTAAGGAGACAGTGCACAGATCCTCACCTTGAGCAGCTTCAGCTCCCACTGCTTCAGGTGTCTCAGGCTGGCACCCATTGATGGAGGTCCCCAGCATTAATTAATTTGAGAGCTCACTTTGGGTCGTGGTTCCCCCCTCTGCCGCCCCCACTCTCCCACCTCTGCACAGCTCAGAATCTCTGATCATCAGCCACATTGGGCCAAGTTCCAGCAGTCACAGCAGGGACCAGATCAGCCCCTTGCTCCTTCTGTGCCGTCCCTTCAACAGGCAAAGCCCCCACTGCTTCCCTTTCCCTCTAACACAGACGGTGCATGTCAGGCTGACAGGGCCTCATGCCTGGGCTTCTGTTTGTGTCAGGAAACTGTCAGACCAGGCACTGGAAATAGGATTTGTCACTAATTCCTGGGATCTAGTCACTGACTGGAGAGTTTAATGCTGCAGGGATGGATGGGGAGATTGTTAACAGTCCCACCTTCAGCAGCTCAGCAGCTGGTTGCAGACTTTTCTCTTCTACCTCTGTGATCAGCTGCTGCAACATGGCACTCTGCTCTGACAGCTTTGTTATATAGTCCTGCAGTTTTTGCAGAGTCTCCCTCTCCTCCTCCGACAGTCGCTGCAGTAACAGCTGCTCTTCCTCACTCAGAAACTGGTGCAGTTTCTTAAATTCACGTGTGATCAACTGTCTCCGATTCTCTACTTTTTCCTTTGGTAAAAAATGGAAAAGGAACAAAGTCCAGGATCCAGACATGGGCACACGGCATGCAAAGTCTGCCTCATAGATTAGGGAGCTAGAGTCATGAGTTGCAGGGATCATGAACATGGGTAAGTTTTCAGTGTAATGGAATTGCAAAATCCCCTTCTTGCAAAAAGTAACTTAGTCCCACCCCAACTATTGCCCCTGTATCCCCCTCCCACCTTCAGCCCATCCTGCTCTGTGGGGTGGGGGGTCTGAGCAGCAGGGTGGGAAGACTGTGTCCTTTGTCCTGAAGATCCCAGTGCTCTCACTGGATTAGGGCAGGCAGTGAACCCTTGAACACTGATGCTTGAGTGGGAGCATCTGGCAATTCCCTAAAACCACTGTTCTGCCACAGAAGACCCCTACGGTAAGGGGGATCTGGGGGTTCAGCAGGGGATCAGATCAGGGGAGAAGAGGGGCCAGTACCTGGAGGCAATGATACATGACGGCAGCGGTCAGTGCCTGGAGGCAGTGGTGAGGGGTGGGAGGGGGGCAGGGGGACCAGCACACAGAGGCAATTGTATATGGGGGTGGGAGGACAGGGGGCAGAAAATGGGGCAGCCCTTTATGTACCTAGAAAGAGGGAGCTCTACCTGCTACACAGGCTGAGAGACCAGGCAGTCCATCAGCACATGTCACAACTCTGATTGGCTGCCCATCACTATCAGGCAGGGGGAAGGTAGCCAATCAGAAGGGCTTTCTCAAGAGACTGAGGTGTTCCCTTTAGATTAGGCAGGTCTCGCAGCATAAAGAATGTGACTCTTTGTGTGTGTGTGTGTGTACACAAAACAGTTGGGGGGGTAGTGACAGTGGACAGTGGGTGTGAAATGAGTGTGGGTTGGGTGTATGGAACGAATGTCGGAAGTGGGTGTGAGTGAACAAATAGAATATATATATTCTATACAAATGCCAGCCTTCTACAACCTGCTACTATCTGTGTTGTAAATATTGGCAGGCCGGCTGACTGCACACAGCCATGTAGTTATAGTTGTAGAAGACAGCAGCTAAGGATTAATGAGTCAAGGGGCCCCCTGATGGCTGCAGAGAATGGCAGAGGGGAACGATTGTCTGTCTGCTCAGCTGAGTGACTCCCAGGGCTCCCCTGAGCTCTGCCCCTTAGGGCCAAACTCCTAAAGGCCAGTGCAATGTCTGCCCACGCTGATCTCAGTGTCCTGTATGTGGATGTGCAGAGAGCACCTTTGAGGATCTGCACTCCTGAGGGCTGTCTGTGTCTGCAGTTACCCAGCATGGTTCAAGGGTATGATGAGGCAACAGACTCACATGTGAACACTGCACCCCCTATTGTAAGAGTGTGTCATCTCCTTCCTGCCCTCAGAGAGCTTGGAGGTGAGTCTGTGCCACTGACCACGGGACAGGAACTGTCCCCTAGTCTGCTTTTCTGTGATCCCCACTGTAGACATTTCCTGCTCCTGGTACCACAGCACCAGTTCAAGGCAAACAGCTAAAGCAGATTATGTCAGTCTATAGCTTTTTGGGCCCTCGCTCTAAGGAACACTGCAGGGGGAAGGGCTTGGGGAAGGATAAACCCAGACACCCACCTGCCACTCTGTGGTTTTCTCCTCCTCTTCAGATGTCAGCTCTAGGGTCTCCTCCAGCTCCTGCCTCAGAGGGCCCAGGGCTTCCTGGAGTTTCACCTGCAGGGCCAATATGTGTGATAAACAACCATTAATCTGCACTTCCTGATGGGTGAAGATTGCAGGAGGCAGGGCCAGATGAAACAGAGGCACTACAAACCCATATCTAGGCCCCAGCTGCTGGAGTTGTGATAAAATCAGGCTCTTGGCTTCCATTAAAAAAAGAATGTTTCAAACCCTCTGGGTTGCAAAGAAAATATTGAAAACATATCCCAAATGTGACAGATAGAGCGATTCCTGCCTGAAACTGTAGAGAGCCTGAACCCAGTGCCCTCAGAGGGGCCTGCCCCATTTATGTGTATGGGACATTGACACCAAGCCTCACTGCTCCAGGGGCCAGCCAGTCCCCCCAAAAGGGGGGCTTTGTGTGGCAGCAGGGGGCAAATCATATGACTCAGCTCCCCCATCCAATCATAGACACCCTGGCTGCTGGACTGGGGGGCTCCCTGACCCTTTTCAAGTCTCTCTCTCTCAGTGGGAGGGAGGGGATTCCTACTGTTGGTCCTGTGGAAACAAACAGCCCTTGGGTGGGTGGCCCCTTCCACAGCCACTGCTAATGGGGCCAGGACCATGACAGGGCCTCTTGTCAGCATGTTGTGCCTGGAGCCCTGGGGTGCCTCAGTTCAGTTCTGTGCAAAATGCACATTTCAATAACAAAGCCAGGAGAATAACCTGAGCAGAGGCAGCAGGGTCAGAGCAGCACGTTCTGGTGCATTCTCTGGCTGAGACACTGATCCTGGGGAAGACACTTCCCCATTCATCTTCTATGCTCCAAGATTTCTCAGGAATGGAGGAGTTTAGCTGAAGTTTGAGGACACTGAGCCAAGCTGCAGCCTTGCAGAAACTAGTGTTCACCTGGGCAGGGGAGGCCTCAGAAGGGAGATGAATGTATGTTTATGGGCATTACCAAGCAACCATCATTGGGCCCAGGATCTGGCCCCTTCTTGTAGTGTGCTGTCCCTTTAAATGTTTGAGCACTCCCCCATCCCAGTGCAAAGCCTCACTTGCATGTTAGTTTCAGTTTTTCAGCAGTGCTTCTATATCCTGGGACACTTCCCAAAATCTGGGAATTTTTGAGTAAAATATTTCAACTTGGGAAATTGGGAATTTTCATTCAAAACCTAAATAATCCTGGGAAAATTTCATAAAAAGTAAAAGACTTTCCAAATCTCAAAAATCCTGGGAAGTTTTCATAAAAAAGTAAAATATATGCGCTTCTTTTAAATTTCCCTCAAAATGCGTTCTTCAATATTTGTCACTTGATTTTCATAATCAGGCTGTGCTGCTCTCCTGTTGGTGGTGCTTCAATGTACTATATCATGATGGCACAAGTGAAGTGACAAGTGTGCACATGCACTCACAGCAAACCAACCTCAGCAACAGCTGGCTGGCAGGTAATGAGGAGATGGTTATCAAATTTATCTTCTGGGTAAGGTTTCTTCCAATAAGCAAATATATTGCAGTACTTACTGATTATGATTAGTTTCTTGATCTGCCATCAAATCTCTAAAACTTTGTATTTCGTGCTTGCAGTTGCACAGAGAATGTGGACCACTTCGGCTGTTCATAAATTTTAAAAGCACCTGCCTCCAGGCAAATATTAAATATCTTCGTCTACTGTGTTAGGTAATAAAATATAATATGTTCCCTTCTTTGATTTAAATATAAATTGAAATATATATTATACTAATTATCACATTCTATTATTTCAGAGATCTCTTTCCTTTTTTATCTAACGTAAAAAATTAATAAAGAGATTGGTAAGGTTGGTGAGAAGAGGAAGAGGACTGCAGGAGTCGATAAAGATCCGTCCATGTTGAAATGAAAACAACGGGATAGCACCCCTGACAGAGTATTGAAGAATCGAGGTGAATTTCCACCAAAAGAGAAGCCATCTACTTTCACAAAAGCCTTTCAAGACTCATGGCTTCAGGAAGGTAAATACAAAGACTGGATGCAGAAAGTAGAAAACAATCGTTTTTTAGCTTATTGCAAATGTTGTGATGTAAAAATCCAGGCAGGTACTAGTGAGTTAGAGAAGCACGCTAATGGTAAAAAACAAACAAAAGGTTGAGACAGTATCTAATACAAAGAAAACTGATGATATGTCTAATAAACAAGATTGTGAAGTTAAAAAAGCATAAAAATTTGAAGAGCAAGTTAAAAATGCAGAGATTAGAATGCCTGTTACTTTGCTGAACAAGTCAGTATTCAATCTGTAGAACACTTGACTGAAGTAGTTAAAAAATGTTTCCCAGATTCCAAAATTGCTGAGATTGTAACATTAAAGAAAGATGTACTGCTATAATTAGCACATTTTTGGAACAAACTGAGATGGAGAAACTTGTAGAAAAATTGAAAGTTAATGAATTTATATTATTCATGTTTGCAAATATATCTAAACTGGCTAAAAAGGTTTTCACATTACTGCATTCAAATGCAGGATGTGAAAGAATTTTTTCCATGGTAATTGACATAAAAACCAAAAAAAGAAACTGTATGACAACCAAAACACTCAGTTCTAGTGTAGTTATAAGGTCAGCTTTGAAAGCAAAGCAAGCGACATGTTCTAATTTTGTAATTATTATTAGGTACTTGTATTTACATTATGAAAATATGTACATTAAAAATGACAGTGATAAAACTAGTAAAAATATTAATGATGGTAATGATGTTCCTAGAGACGACTCAGACCATGAATCAGAAAATGGATAAAAGTCAGAGATTATAATAATAAGGAAGATTATATAAAAGAATGTTATTTGTTCTTTGTTTGCTTTTTTATCTTATTTTATAATAATAAGTTTACTTTTTATTTTTTCAAAATAACTGATGTACAGCACACTGCAGGGCACATGCTGTACTTATTAATACTTTGTTTTTAAAATAGTGAAATTTGTGTAAAATACATTGTTTTCTATAATTTCAGTCCTACTCTTCATGTGTTAAATGTTTTATTTACTGTATAAGTAACATAAGTTTAAAATTGAAAAACACTTATACATATAAAAATTACAATAAATGTGAAATATCTCGAACGAATAAGAATAATTTGTATATAATATGTATTATATAGTTATTAAAAGCACACATATTACATTCCTTTGAGATTTTGAAATAAAAAAACTTTATCTGGGAATTTTTCACCAGATTTGGGGAATTTTTAGCACTAGGTTGGGATAAGTTGGCATCATGATATAGAAGCACTGTTTCTCAGATGACAATAAAACCATCAGGACAGAAGCTGTTCTTCCATCAGCTCACTTTTAGTGTAAGGGGTCTGTTGTCCCCTTCCTGAAACTCAGTGTGGGTGTTTTGGTTGGCTAGCTCCCAGTACCAAAAGAAAGGGGAAGGGTCGATGGGAAATCACGACTCTGAGACTGACAGTCCCCAGGAACAATGGGGAGAGGCTAATGCTTCAGGTCAGCCTGATTGACAGGGCAGGAAGGCTAATTAGGGAGTCAGGACAGGAAGCCGGGGGGGTCCTGTCCTCCATGTGAGCTGGAATTGCCTGGGTCAGTTAGAGTGGGGCCAAGCTAAGGAGAAAGCAGGGCCCTGAGCTGAGCTGGGGAGCAGAGCTCTGCCAGATCCAAAGGGGCCAGAAAAGCAGCACAGGAAGCAGGTCAATGCTGGAAGGAGAGTCACAGAAGCAGTCCACAGAGCAGACCTGTGCTGGGAGGAGAGCTGCAGCAACCAGAGCCAGGGGGGCCAGAGAAGCAGCCCAGGGAGCTGGAGGCAGAGCAGTAGCAGCAGCGGTGGTGAGGCAAAGTGCTAGAGCTGGAGCTGAGACGCTGTGGTGGAGCTGGGGCTGCAGCAGTCCAGAGCCAGTTGTGGTGAGCAACTGGGGAAAGCAAGGGGGGCCCTGGGCAGTGGGCGCAGCGCAGGGTGATGCCACCAGCCAACATGCCTTGCAGGCCAGACTTAGAGGCAAATTGTAACCCTGACAGGGCGGATGATACTGGGAAGAAGGGTCCTGTCACCTGGAGCCTGAGAACCTGTGACTACCTCCAGAGCAAGTGTCTGACCCGCAGCATCCCTGCAGCACAGCCAGGGCCTGAGAAGAGGCCTGGGACTTGTGAGGAACAGACTGAACTTCCTTTACATTCCAGAGATGCTGGTTGTGACGTCCCTGTGCCACAGAGTGGGGTGATGTGTTTTCTTTTAACCTTTCTCATTTTTTCCTTATTTTTAAAAATTGATTGCTGTTTAATAAATTGTATTTGCTTTGAACTGTATGTAATGATCAGTGGGTCAGGGAAGCATCCAGTGCAAAGAGAGCACCCTGGAGTGGGGGCAACCTAGCCCCTGCCCTAAGTGACCACAACAAGGTTGTGGGTTGAGCCCCCTAGGAATCCTGGGTTCAGCCTTGTTGAGGTTACAAGGACTTTGCCACACAGAAGAGTGGAAGGGGAGCCCTCGAGATCAGGCTGGGTTCTGGGTAAAGGGAGTGGGAGCAAGGACTCAGATCCTTCCGCTAGCTCATGTCACCGGGGTAGTGAAGAAGCCAGGAAAGTTCCCCACAATAGCAGGACCATTCCCCTGCTTGCATTAGCATGTCTATTTAGCTGCTTCTCTGCTGGCTCCAAGTATAACATTTGATGGCCAGGAACCAACAATTCCCAAGTGTCCAGTTCTCCCATTGCCTGACCAAGAACAAGAAAAAAACAGCAAATAATACTATATAAAAAGGGTGTGGGGGCGGAGAGCAGTTCATCAGAGGCGCAATGAGACAGTCTGCTGCATTTTGCTATTGCAAACAAAGCAGAGATGGGGAACTTGGCAATTCAGGGCAGAACACAGGAGGAGTTTTCTGCTGTTGCTGCCTAGTTGCTGCAGAGACAAAGCACTGAAGAGAAAGCAGGCAATCACAGTGCTAGCAGACACAGCCCAAGATTGCTAGCAGAGAGAGCCCAAGGGCAGCCAAAGGCAGAATTCTGCAGTTTGCAGTGTAGACACACAACCAGCAGGGGAGGTTCGAGCACAGATAGTGCAGTAACAATGAAAAAATTTATTTGTGGCAGACAAGGTCATCCAGGAGGCTTGAAGTTCAACAGGAGAGCAGAGAAATGGCACCTTTTGTGGGCAATGATGATGAAAACTACAAATCATGGGTGATGTGCCTCATATGTTCTGAGCAGTTTGTAGTTTCCCGACAATGAATTTCAATCTTGCTGACAGCGGCTGGTCTGAAGCCATATGGACTGCCACATGACTTATTGTCTCCAGCTGTGCCAAGAACTGCCAAGTATGCCACAGTTATTGCCACAATGTGGGAACACTTTTCTCCTACATCGTCAGTGATAGCAGAACAATTTCAGTTCCATCAGCGACATCAGGGAACTAGAAAATCAGTAGCACAGTTTGTTGCTGCTCTAAGGGCGTTGGCAGAGCATTGTCAGTTCAGAAAAACATTGTGTTGCCCTGTATGACCAATTTGTCTCTTGATTATGCAATGACCAGGTTCAGAAGAAGTTACTGACTGTGTCACCGTTTACATTAAAAAAGACTGTTGAAGTGGCTGTTGCCATGGAAACTGAAAAGAAGGATTTTCTGGACATTAGTATGAACCGAGGAGTTCATCTTCTGAATTAATGAGACAGAGGACCATGGGAACATGAAGAATTTCCACAGGGCTATAATGCACAAACTACACATGCTCAGAAAGATTGCTGAGGATTTGTTAGAACTGTCAGAAGAAAGGACACATCATTGTCACACAGTTCAAAGACCAGCCACACAGAGTAACTATACATCCACGAAGACACCTATGAAGACTGAACCTAAGAAATGATAGAAGTTGGGAATTCATAATGTGGAAAAAGACAAGAGCTATAGGGACACTGATCAAGATTTAGCACTTCATGTTTTATCGGAAGCTGGAGTCAAAGATGTCATCTGACTGAAGGAGTTCCCATAAGAATGGAGCTTGATACTGTTTCATTGATTTCTGTGTCTGCCTATCACTAGATTTTTCCACAAGTTCCTCTGGGAGAAATGTCCACTTTAAAGACTTATACTGGGGAAAAATTAGTCCAAAAAAGGGATATGCCAGGTGAAAGTTCAACTAGATGATCAATCAGTTTTTTTACCTTTTCATGTGATTGAAGGAAAGTATCCACCATTATTTGGAAGATCTTGACTTGAGAAGCTCAAGATGAATTGGATCAAGATCAAAGTGATCACAAAAGTACCTCAAAATCTTCAAGATACTGGACAGACATGCTAAAGTTTTTGAAAAAGGACTTGGACAGATAAGCAACATGTCAGGGAAACTTTTTGACAGCCAGCCAAAATATTGCAAGCCCAGAGTTGTGCCTTATACTCTGAAGCATCTGGTGGAAGCTGATTTGGACCATTCAGTGAACATTGGAGTCCTGTCACCAGTTTCACACAGTGAGTGGTCTACACCCATTGTACCAGTGATCAGGAAGGACTAAGTCTGAATATGTGGATATTTCAAAGTGATGCTTAATACAGTTTCATGTGCAGATTAGTAACCACTACCTCACACTGAAGATTTGTTTGCTACTTTTAGTGGTAGACAGCATTTCAGTAAATTGGATTTGCTCAGTGCATACCTACAAATGGAGATTGTGAGATATTTGCAAGATGCTGGCTCAGTCAACACACAATAAGTCTTATTTTGTTATGAAAGGTTGCTTTTTGGTATCACATCAGTACCTGCCCTGTTCTAGAAAGCCATGGATGAGATTCTGAAGGGACTGAATGGAGCTCAGTATTATTTGGATGGCATCTTTGTTACACAAAAGACTCAAGCTGGGGTGAGATGTAGCTCAGTGGTTTGAGCATTGGCTTGCTAAACCCAAAGGTGTGAGCTCAATCCTTGAGAGGGGCAGTTGGGAATTGGTCCTACTTCAAGCAGGGGATTAGACTAGATCTCCTGAGATCCCTTCCAGCCCCAATATTCTATGATCTGTGAAATTTGGGTTCTGTTTTGACACATTTGGAAGACCATGGACTGAGGATTTTTCAAGACAAAAGTGAGTTTTTCAACCCTTCAGCTGAATACCTTGGATATATAATTGATGCCATGGGCTTGAAGAAAATCGCCAGAGAAAGAGGAGGTGGTTCTTGAAGCAGGACTGATAGAGAACATATCACAGTTATGTTGATTCTTAGGACTGCTTAACTGCTACAGTAAATTTCTTCCTAATCTGGTGACAGTTTTAGCATCTTTGCATAAACGGTTACAAGCAAAGAAAATGGACTAAAGAGTGTGTGCGTGCATTTAATGAAGTAAAGAAACTGTTGATGTCAGCTGACATTCTAATGCCTATTGATGTTTTGATTCCATTGCAAGTGGCTTGTGGTGCTTCACCATATGGAATGGGTGCAGTTCTCTCCCACATTTTTCCTGATATAGAGAAACCAATTGCCTTTGCACCACAAACACTCATCACTTCTGAGAAGAGCTATGTGCAAATACAGCTAGACTCCCTCAGCATTATCTTTGGTATTGGCTGTTCCATACCTACCTACATAGTAGACTGTAGTGGGTTAGCAGGGGTCCCTCGCCATCTGGGTCAGTGGGAGGCTACTCTGCCTCACTAAATAACTGAGCGTCACCCACAATCGGGGAATTTGCAGAGCACTCCATGGATTATATGGCTCTGCCCTGCAGTATAGGCAGATGCACAAATTAGTCTTGGGGCCCCAGACCCCCAAGCAGTGCGGGGCAAGAAATTGTCTATGCCTCTGGCCTGCAGTCAGGGCAGAGCAGCAAACAGTTATGAGCCCAAGCCTGCAGTCAGGGTGGGGCAGCAAGGAGTCTGTGGCTCTGTCCTGTACTCTGTGTAGAATGGCAAGAGGGTTGGGTATCTGAGCTCCATCAGATGGCCAACAAACGCAGGCCTCTTGGCCTAGCAAGGGGAGATTGCCACCTCAGGGGTGCAGTGGCAGCAGATCCTGGGCCCACCCGACTCCATCAGGCCCCGACCCAGAGCCTTAACAGTGTTGGACTGTTCCGCCACTGGGTCAGCAGGGAATCCAGCTGCAACTTGCTGACCAGGTCTCTGGCAGTAGTGCACCCAGACTGGGGTCGACTGCCTCTGGGCCACTTTCTACACTCCCCTTGGGGTGTACCTATATCCATTGGTGGTCCTCCAGTTTGTTGGGGTAGAAGTCCAGTGGCAGTCCCAACGACTCTTCAGTGCCTTGGTCAGTGCATGGCTCCAAAAGCTCTGGTCACTCCTCATCACAGCAGGGATCTGCTGAAGTCTGCCAGCTTGGGAGCGGTCAGGAGACATTTGTCTCCTTCAGTGGTTGCCACCCAACTGAGCTCCAGGACCAACCCTTTATACTCCCTGATTTCCAGTGGGAGGGATGAGCATGGTCTGGCTCTGCCCACCTGGGTTCAGAGAGTGGTCCCTCCGCCTCTGGCTCAGAGGGGGGTCACTTCACCTCACTACACATCCTCCCCTTCTTAAGTCCATCTTCCGGTCTCCATGGCTGCCTCCTGACTCCCCCCAGGTCAGACAGAAAATCCATGTTAGTGTTATCCTCACCTGCTGAGTGTGAGACAGCAAAGGCAAATTGCTGGAGAATGTGATACCATCTCATCAATCTGGCATTGGTACTTTTCATGGCATTTAGCCATTTTAAGGGTTTGTGGTCAGTGATCAGTGTGAAAGGGGAAGATAGTATCTGAGGGTGTCAATAGCCCATTTAACAGCCAGGGCCTCCTTCTCTATCACTGAATAGTTACATTCTTGGGGGGAAGAGCTTCCAACTGATATTGAGGGTGGGATGCTCTTCTCCGTCCACCTCCTGGGAGAGGGCTGCCCTGAGCCCCACCTCTGAAGCATCCATTTGCACCAGGTACTCACAGTTGAAATCACAACTGAAAAGCACAGGTTCTCTACAGGCTTTCCTTGAGGACTCAGAACATATCTTCACGTTCTACTGATCAGCGTACAGATGTGGGCTGTCCTTAGTTAAGAGTGCCATGAGGGGTGCTGCGATGGATGCAAACTGGGGCATAAAGTGTCAGTAATACCCAGCTAAGCCCAGATACTGTCATACCTGTCACAACAAGGTACACACCTGACAGATCAGCCGGGAAGTGGAGTTGGTCCCCTGATCCATGAGACTCTCATGGGGAAGGCCCACACACGAGAATACCTTCACCAGTTCTCCTGTGATGGAAGTGTTCCATAGTGGGATGGCCTCGGGGAAGTGACTGGCATAATCCATCAGTATGAGGCTATCCTGGAACCCTGCATTACTCTTCAGGAGAGGGCCCACCAGGTCCATCGCAATTTGTTCAAAGGGAACCCAGACCATGGGTAGGGGGACCAAGGGTGCTTTCGCCAGCCCCAAGGAGGCAGCTAGTTGGCACTCAGGGCATGAGGTGCACTAGTCCTTTACCTCCCAATGGACTCCAGGGCAGAAGAAGCACAACAGAACTCAGGCTAGGTTTTTCCTCTTGTCCCAGACGGCCAGCCATGGAAACATCATGGGCAAGCTTCAAGATAGTCTTCCAATGATAGTGGGGGACAACAACTGGGTCCAGACTTCCTGAGTTTGGGAGTCCTGATTAACATGGTAGAAGTGATCACCTGTCAGCTTGAATTGAGTCCATTGTGCAGCCTCAGGGGATCAGTCATGGCTCTATTGACCTGGTCTACCTGTTTGTAGGCCCAGCTCAGCATGGGTTCATCCCTCTGGTTGCAACAAAAATCTGTAAGAGGGCGGAGGAGTCTTCCTGGGACTCTCCACTGGAAGGCCCAACATCATCATTGGGACTGGGGGCTTATCAGGGTGTTCCCCTTGAGGTTCTTCAGCCTCCTCCTCTTCTTCTGAAGAAGATTGTCAAACCCCAGGCAGTCTCATCCCAGGATGACTAGATAGGTGAGGTGGGAGCCAACTCCAGTGTCAACACCCACATCAGTCTGTTAATGGTCAGAGAGATCTGGGCATTGGGGTATGATTTTACATCTCTGTGGATACACTGGAGGCGTATCTCCCTACACGCTTGTGGAGCCAGGGACGAATTCCTGGTGGAGGAGCTTTTGCCTACAGCCTGAGTCTATGAGGGCTGTGACTCATTTTCACCCAACCTCCACAGTAGTTGTTTGCCGGCCCGAGACTCTCCAATATAGAATTGGCCGAAGATGCAGTCCATCTCGGGACACTTCTACTGTAAGTGCCCAAGCCGGCTGCAGGAGAAGCAGGGTCTAAGCTCTAGTTGCCCTGGCCAGGGGATCACCTCTGTGAAGGGATTTGGGTTGTGGTCTTGACTCTTCTTTTCAGAGGCTTCAGAGCATCGGTGCCATGTGGGCCCAAGTCACCGAGAGGTGTTGCTGTCCCCATCGTCATGGGTTTGGATTCCAGGGTTCCATTTGGCCTTCGGCCTGGGCTTCCTTGCTGGGCCATGGACAGAGGCGGCTCCAGGCACCAGCGCAGTAAGTGCGTGCCTGGGGCAGTAAGCCGTTGGGGGCAGCCTGCCGGTCGCTGTGAAGATGGCAGGCAGGTGGCTTTCGGTGGTGCAGCTGCGGGAGGTCCTCTGGTCCCGCGGCTTCGGCAGCAATTCAGTGGCGGGGACACCGATGGCGCAGCACCGGTGGACCTCCTGCAGGCATGCCGCCAAATCCACGTGACCAGCGGACCGCCCGCAGGCATGCTGCCAAATCTGCATGACCAGAGGACCGCCCGCAGGTGTGCCACCGAATCTGCATGACTAATGGACCGCCGGCAGGCGCGCTGCCAAAAGCCGCCTGCCTGCCATGCTTGGGACAGCAAAACACATAGAGCCCTCCCTGGCCATGGAGCATCAAGCCTGGCGTTGAGGTCGGGGCTCAGGCTCCTGGCCCGAAAAGGTTCTCAGCGGCCAAGAAGTCCTCCATTAAGGTGACAGTCGCACTAAGTGTTGTGGGTCAGTGCCATAGTACCTGAGCCCTCCTCTGGGGCAGGAGGACATGAACAACCTGCTCTAGGGTGATCTGCTCAGCAGTCTTGCCCACTGACCAATGCTCAGGGTGCAGCCATCACCAGCAGAGGTCTTTTATCTCCTGGGCGATGACCTGAGCCAGGCTCCTGGCAGGTAGATGTTAGTCCAGTATCGCTGGCAGAAGGTCTCCAGCATGATGTCCAAGGCATCTAAAATGGCCAACTTCCTGAATCCATAATCTTGTGCCTCATTGATTGGGAGCCCCCGATAGGCAATCTGGGTTGCACCAGTCAAGTAGGGGGCCAAGAGGGTGGCCCACTGCTCTGGGGACAGCGGGCAACCAATGTGACCTGCTCAAACATCACAAGAAATGCTTTGGGGTCATCTGCAGGTCCCATCTTAGAAAGCCGTATGGGCAACGGGAAAGTTTTCATTGTGCCCCTGGGAGGTTGCCCGCTGGGTCCAGGCAGCAGGGTAACAAGCTATTGGAGACACTGTTGCTGCTCCTCATGGTGTTGGGCCCCCAAATGCCAGAACAGTTGCTGTTGTTTGGCCCCCAGCATCTGTACCAGTTGTTGTTGTTGCTGGAGTTATGACACCTGCAGCTGCTGTTGTCTCTTGGCCAGATACTTAATGAACTTCTCAAGCTCCATCTCTCCCATTAGGGATATCTAAGGCATGGCATATGCAGGACCGGTTACTGCAGGGGACAGGTTGCTGTCCCCATTCTCCACCTAGCAGGTCCCTCCCCCTCTAGGTCAATGGGAGGCTACTGTGCCTCAATACATAGACTTGTTACTTTGCAGACAGCTCATTACCCTTACTTTCAATATTTGGACTGAAACATGGAATTCCTTCATTAGCTACTGCTCGCATGCAATGATGGGCATTGCTACTTTTGGCTCATTCCTATATTATTCAGTTCCATAAAGGGACTCAGCATGGCAGTGTTGATAGGCCATCACACAAGCCATACCCCCTCTCATTTACCCAAAGAAACTTCGGATGAAATGTTCTATCTCACTTATTACTAGCACAGGAATCAATAAAGAAACTGTTGAGGATAATGTGCTTTCTCTTGTGAAGGGAATGGTACTACAAGATACAGGGTTGGATTATAAGAATCCCCAGTTTACACAATTCATGTCATGTCAACGTGAATTATCTGTGAATTATGGTTGCATCTTGTGGGAAATGTGAAAGATCATTCCAAAATCAGTTCAGTCTCAGGTTTGGCAGCTCTTCACAAAGCCCATCTTGGAATCGTACAGATGAAGTTCATAGCCTGGATACATGTCAGTTAGCTGGGATTACCAAAGGTATTGGAAGAAGATGAAGTGCTATACTATGTGCCAGCAAATTCAACATGATCCTGGCTAGGTTATTTGAACACCTTGGTTGTTTACTCAGATGCACTGGACACTTAATCACGTGGACTTTGCGAGATTTTTAGGTTACATGTTTTTGGTCATAGTCAGTGCCATTTGAAATGACCAGTAGTTTTCAGCATGACTTCTACTACTGCTGCTAAGATCATTGGACATCTTTGCACCTCGTTCAGATAATTTGGTTTACTGTTACAGTTAGTGAGTAACAATGGACCTCAGTTCTGTTCTGCAGAATTTCAGAGGTTCCTCGCTTCAAATGGAATTCAGCACATATGCTCTGCTCCATATTATCTGGCTTCAAATTTACTAGCAGAACTCTTTGTACAGACACCTAATCAACACTTAAGAGCTAAAAAGTCTATTTTGAGTCAGAGGCCTTGTCTACACGGCAGAAGTAAATCGAAGTTATCTAAATCGAATTTATAAAACCGAATTTATAAATTCGAATTAGAGCGTCCACACCACGAATCTCAAATCGAAGTTGTGCGTCCATGGCCCATGTCTTACTTCGATTTCAGGAGCAGTGCACTGTGGGTAGCTGTGACACAGCTATCCCATAGTTCCCACTTCCTGGTTTTCAGCCCAGTGCCTGCTGGGACCAAAAACATTGTCCCGGGTGCTGCTGGGTACAGCCTCACCCCCCCCTTTGTGAAAGCAGCAGCCAACCATTCCGCGCCGTTTTTCCTGGGTGAAGAGAGCAAACGCCATAGCACAGCAAGCATGGACCCTGCTGAGACCATGGACCCTGCTGAGACCATGGACCCTGATGAGACCAGTAATGCAATCGTGCAAGTTTTAAACAGCTCGCGCACTCTCGTGCTGTCTATGCTGAGCCATGACCTGAAAATTCAGGAGGAGAGGGGGAGGAGGAGGTGGAGGAGGAGGGACAGGAGGAGGACTTGGAGTTTGAGGAGGCAGCTGCGCACCGACAGGAGCGATGTTAATGATGGTGATGATGACGACATAGAGAGTGATCTCTCCCTAACCGCAGGACCCAGCATTTTGGAGCTACTGCTGGTAATGGGTCAGCTTCTGCCCATTGAACGCCGATTTTGGGCACGGGAAACAAGCACAGACTGGTGGGACCGCATAGTTTTGCAGGTGTGGGACGATTCCCAGTGGCTGCATAACTTTCGCATGCGTAAGAGCACTTTCTTTGAACTTTGTGACTTGCTTTCCCCTGCCCTGAAACGCCATAATACTAACATGAGAGCAGCTCTCACTGTGGAGAAGCGAGTGGCAATAGCCCTCTGGAAGCTTGCAACTCCAGACAGCTACCGGTCAGTCGCGAATCAATTTGGAGTGGGAAAATCTACCGTGGGGGCTGCTGTGATGCAAGTAGCCAAAGCAATCGTTAGGCTGCTGCTACGAAAGTTTGTGACTCTGGGAAACGTGCAGGTCATAGTGGATGGCTTTGCTGCAATGGGATTCCCTAACTGTGGAGGGGCCATAGATGGAACCCATATCCCTATCTTGGCCCCAGAGCACCAGGGCGCCGAGTACGTGAACCGCAAGGGGTACTTTTCCATGGTGCTGCAAGCACTGGTGGATCACAAGGGACGTTTCACCAGCATCCACGTGGGATGGCCAGGAAGGGTTCATGACGCGCGCGTCTTCAGAAACAGTACTCTCTTTAAACGACTGCATCAAGGAAATTACTTCCCAGACCAGAAAATAACAGTGGGCGATGTTGAGATGCCTGTCGTTATCCTGGGTGACCCAGCCTACCCCTTGATGCCGTGGCTCATGAAGCCATACACAGGCAGCCTGGACAGTGCTCAGGAGCTGTTCAACTACAGGCTGAGCAAGTGCAGGATGGTGGTAGAGTGTGCATTTGGGCGTTTAAAGGGGCGCTTTCGATCATTACTCACTCGCTCAGACCTCAGCCCAAAGAATGTCCCCGTAGCTATTGCTGCTTGCTGTGTGCTCCACAATCTCTGTGAGAGTAAGGGGGATACCTTTATGGCGGGGTGGGAGGCTGAGGCTAATCGCCTGGCCGCTGACTACGAGCAGCCAGACACCAGGGCGATTAGAAGAGCACACCAGGAGGCGGTGCGCATCAGAGAAGCCCTGAAAATGTGTTTTGTCGCGGGCCAGGGTATGGTGTGATTGCAGTGCTTCTTTGCCCTTGATGAACACTCCCGCCTCTATTGACTCCCTGTAAGCAACCCACCGTCCCCCTTTACTTACAGCTTGCTGCAGGACTTTCAAAATCAACCCCCCACCCTTTCATTACATGTGGCTGAAGGAAAGAAAGCCAGTATGTTTTAAAAATCATTTAATCTTTATTAAAACTCATTTGTTATTGCTTTAAAAACATGCGTTCATTTTTAAAGGATCATTCCCTGTAATAAAAGCACCCTCCCCCCTTTGGATGTATGTCTGATTAGAAAGGAACTATATTCAGAGGCACAGATTTATCTAGGTATCCCTGAAAGCTGTGCTTTGGGAGGAGGATCACAGGTAAGGAAAAGCCCATGAAATACATTTCAGCTTCATTACAGCCTTTTGGTTGGGCTCTCCATGGGGGTGGAGTGTGCTGGTGCAGGAAGCCTTCCCCCACGCGTTCTAACACGTCTGCGTGAGGGAGATATGGAACCTGGGGAGCTTGGAGGGTGATTAAACATGGACTGCAGTGGCACTCTGTAACCCCGCTGCTGTTCCTGAACAATCAACATGCGTCTGAGGATATCAGTGTGATCACGCAGCAGCTCCAGCGTTCCATCACGCCAGCGCCTATCTTCCTCCCTGCTCCTCTGATCTTCCTGCCTGTCTTCCTTGCGCCACCTCTCTTCTACCTGCCGGTCTTCCTCTCGCCACCTCTCATCTCGAGCGTCTCTCCTGTCCTCCCGGTCACTGGCATCTTTCTTGTATTTTGCTATCAGTTCCTTCAAATCACTATGATGAGCTGTGTTACTGTGGCTGACTTCCATGACTTCGGAAAACATTTCGTCTCTCGTTCTCTTTTTCCTCTGTCTCTTGGGTAGCCTGGCAGATGGGGTAGTGAGTAAAGAACACTGCACAGCTGTATGGTGGAGGTAAGAGAGAGAAGTATGTAAAAAGATACATTTCTTAGAACAATGATTCCACTCACTCACACAGCACAAAACTATGCACCTTACGCAGGACATGTGATTTCACTCCAAGGTCACATTTTTCATCTTTTAATACTGGGAGACTCTGTCCCTGGGCTCAGAGCACAGTACAGATGCAGCTTGCTGGTACTGCCATTATAAATTTGCTTCCAAGCAGCCATGGTAAGTCTTTATGTTTGTCTCACCCCTCCCTGCTAAAGCATCATCGTAGCACAACTCCCCTCCACCCAGCTACATGGAGTGGCATTACAGTAGCATAATGGCCATGTTTGCTCTCCTAATTACAAATAAATTACTTATTTCAACCAGGTCACAATGAACGATAGAACTCTGGTGAGAGTTACAGCAGAAGAGGCAGAGCGAATGTTTCATGCCTGTGATCAGAGTCCTGGCGCTTATGCATCTATGCTTTGTGAAGCAATGATTCCAAATTACGTCATGCATGCCTGGAGGGGCAAAGCATCTTTCATTGGAGGACCGGCTAAGGCAGCATTGCCCCGAAATTTACTGAAAAGGCTCTTTGATTTCCTGCAATATCAATTCATGGAGATTTCTTGGGAGGATTTTCATTGCATCCCCAGACATGTTAAGGAACTTTTCATGTAACTGTAATGGCTAAAAAGAAATGACAACGCATGCTTAAAAATTGATAATTAAAAAACGCTAGTTTTTAAATATGACTGATCTAAACATTTACTCACCGCTGGTCCCTTCCATGGCTTCACTTTCTGTGATAGTGGCTTGATTAGCCTGTTGCAAGGTTAAATCTTGGGTCAGAAACAACTCCTGGCTGCTGTTGGTAATTGAGAGCTGTGTGCTATCAGCAATGTCTCCCTCATGTACCTCTTCCTGATCTTCCCCCTCTGCAGAATCCTCAGCCACAGTTGAAACTGAAATCAGGTCATCTGAATCCACGATTAAGGATGGGCGACTGGTAGCCAAGCCCCCAAAAATTGCATGTAGCTCTGCATAGAACCTGCATGTTTTAGGAGCAACTCCAGAGATCCCAAAGCTCTTCTGTGGTCCATGCTGGAGCTCTTTTTCTATTCTCAGGAGACTGCATTTTTAAAGGTGCAGCGTGATTAACTGCTGCTCAGAGCCCCACGGTGGACAAACAGGAAACTGATTCAAACCTCCACGGGTCTTTTCCTGTTTACCTGGCCAGTGCATAGGAGTTTTGAGTGCTGTCCAGAGTGGTCAGTGGTGATCTGTGGGATAGCTCCTGGAGCCCATTAACTTCGATTTCCGTCCACACTGCACTAAATTCGAATTAGTAAATTCGATTTTAGGGTTACTCCTGTGGTTTAGTAGGAGTACTAAAATCGATTTAAATAGCCCTTTAATTCGAATTAGAGGGCTGCGTCATGTGGATGGGTGCTCCATAAATTCGAATTAAAGCCGTTTAATTCGAATTTAAGGCCTCGTGTAGACATGGCCAGAGACTGGAAAATTCCTTGCTCATCTATAGGCACACACCACATGCTACTACCCAGGAGTCAACTGAAATGCTTTTCTTGAAACAATATTTGCGTACCTATTGGAACCTGCTACATCCTGATATTGCTGCACTTGTAGCCAAATCCCAGTCTATGCAAACTGATTGATTATGTGAGACTCATCATCATTCTTTTCAACTTCGAGACTTAATGTGGACTCACAACTACAGTTGTGGAGAGAAATGGATGCCAGGAGAATTTGTAAAATGCACAGGACTTGTATTGTTTTTAGTAAAACTAGCCAATGGTATTTTATGGAGATCACATATGGACCAGTTGCAGCCTCAATAATAGAACCTTCTGTTCCTCGATTGAATCTCCTTCCATTACAACTCCTAGTTTTAATGACTTGTTAAGAAAAACTTTGGTACGAGATCCAGGTGATTGCATACCAGATCCAGTTGATTCCTTGCCACTGACTGTTCCTGTAGTTCAGGACACTGCCACACCATCATCACAAGAGAATACAATAACAAACTGAGCACCCGAACTTATAAATTGTTTAGTTAGAGTATTGAGTATAGAGAATGCTCCCTTGCCATTTAAAAGCATGCAGTAGTCCACCTGCAATTATTACTTACGTTATACAGTGTTTCATGTTAGCCATGTAATTGATAATGTATATGTGTTTGGAACGTTTTTTTAAAGCGGGGTAGATGAATGTGATTTACTGTTCGTTTAGATATTTGAGCACTCCACCCTTTCCAGTGCTAAGCCTTGCTTTCATGTAAGTTTCAATTTTGCAGCTGAACAATAAAGCCACCACAGCAGAAGCTGTCTATCTGTCACCTCCCTGTGTCTGTCCATTGCCTTCTCTGCTAGTCCAAACATAACATTTTTCTATGTCCCTTCTCTCATTATAGAATAATACAATATTAGGGTTGGAAGAGACCTCAGGAGATCATCTAGTCCAGTCCCCTGCTCAAAGCAGGACCAACACCAACTAAATCATCCCAGCCAGGGCTTTGTCAGGCCAGGCCTTAAAAACCTCTCAGGATGGAGTTTCCTCCACCTTCCTAGGTAACCCATTCCAGTGCTTCACCACCCTCCTAGTGAAATAGTATTTCCTAATATCCAACCTAGATCTGCCCCACTGCAACTTGAGACCATTGTTTCTTGTTCTATCATCTGTCACCACTAGGAACAGCCTAGCTCCATCCTCTTTGGAACTCCCATTCAGGTAGTTGAAGGCTGCTATCAAATCCCCCCTCACTCTTCTCTTCTGCAGACTAAATAACCCCAGTTCCTCAGCCTCTCCTCATAAGTCATGTGCTCCAGCCCCCTAATCATTTTCGTTGCCCTCCACTGGACTCTCTCCAATTTGTCCACATCCCTTCTGTAGTGGGGGGACCAAAACTGGACACAGTACTCCATGTGTGGCCTCAGCAGTGCCAGATAGAAGGGAATAATCACTTTCCTCAATCTGCTGGCAATGCTCCTACTAATACAGCCCGATATGCCATTAGCCTTCTTGGCAACAAGGGCACACTGCAGACTCATATCCACCTTCTTGTCCACTGTAATCCCTAGGTCCTTTTCTGAAGAACTGCTGCTTAGCCAGTCGGTCCCCAGCCTGTGGCAGTGCATTGCCTCCGCTCTCAGGTGATCCTTATTTGGGGGAAGTCACTCATTTCAGGGCCAAAGCTACTTGTTTCCCACACTGACTGGATCCCCCTCCTTTGCCTGCTCCCCACAGGCTCCACTTCCCCTCCATTTGGCCCCTCCTCAGACAACTTCATGGATCTCCACAAGCCACACACACATCCTACCTAGGCTGGGGAAAGCTGCACTGGGACATGCCTGAGCCTCCTGGGAGACATCCATGTAATGCAGAATCCATGGTGCCACCTTCCTGATGTTGCAAAGGTGCTAACAAGCCCAAAATCCAATGTCTGACCCAACGCCTTGGGCCTCACCCACACACTGAAGAGGAAAGGGCACAAGCCCTGGTTTCCCCCACTCAAGTTCCCTAAGGTGGCTGTGGTCACCTGGCACTGGATGCCCAGCCTGGCATAGAGATGGACATGGTTGGCTCCACTCTTCACTACCTGTCTGGCAGAGGGTGGGGGAGGCAGCTGGACCCCTCACTGCTCAGTCTGGCAGCACCTGGAGCCACCTCTCTTAAGCCATGTGAGTTCCCACTCAGCCCTCAGCAGCTGGCTCTGGAGAGAAACACAACAGGGCCTTTAAGGGGTTCCTTAAAGTGTGTGATTCTCACCTTGTAATCCTGGGCAGCCTCCTCTATGGGGACCACAGCATGAGTGTGGTGAGCCCAGGACTCCCTGCAAATCACACAGATGGCTTCTCCGTCCTCCTCACAGAAGAGTTGGAGCTTCTCCTCATGTCTCTCACAAAGATTCTCCTTCTGTGCATTCTCTGGCTTTAACTCCAGTTTTTTTATGTTCTTTACAATATCAGCCAGCTGCTTGTTGGGGCGGAGTTTTCCTTTCTGGAATGGCTCTCGGCACTGGGGACAGGGGATCATTGTGCCTGCTTCAGGCTCCCTGTACTCACTGTACTGGGTGATGCAGGCTTGGCAGAAGTTGTGCCCACAGTCTATGGTCACCGGCTCCGTCAGATACTCCAGGCAGATGGAACAAGTGGCGGCTTCTAACACTTTCTCTATGGGAGCTGCTGAGGCCATGGCTGTCTGTGTCTTGTTGATGGCCGGTCCCCTTGCTGCTTGGATCAGCTCTTCACATGCACAGAATTAAGTGAGGGAATGGGGGTGGGGGAGTGTGTCAGAGTAGGTGGGAAAGTGAAATGGGGTGAGATGGAGAGAACAGATGAGAAAAGTTTATTGACCTTCTGTAGGTTATTAGAGCTCATATGTGTGTGTGTACGTATAGTATATACACACACATATGAGGCTCTAATAAAAATCATATTGGTAGATCCAATGGATTTTAGAGCACTTTGTGACAATCAGCTTTTTATTGCTGAGGGAGAGCGATATCTGAGCAATGCCTTCACCAAATGACCACAACTTGCACCACTGACTCTGCCCCTGCCCCTAATATGACACAGCAATATTTGAAGGATACATGTAGATTTTAGAGAACTTTGAAATATCAGTTCTTAAAGGAAAAGCTCTGCCCTTCAGACAAAGTTTCCAACAGAAGCCCATTTCCTGAGGCAGACAGGGTAATAGTGCACAGCGGACAGGCAGCCTCAGTACTTCGCTAAGGAAAAGACTCCAAGTTAAAGTCTCTAGATAATTGCACTTCTCTGACCCCTGCAGCATGTTGCTTTGAGCTACCCAGTGACTAACATCAGGAGCGCTTCTACACACTCTCCTGTGACAGAGCAGCAACCCTGCTACACATGTCTCTGCAGCACCAACACCCAGGCTTGAGGCAGTTACTAGCTGGAGCTAACTTTAACAATTATTAACTTTTACAGTATTGCTTCCTCAAAGGGGTACTGGGTGCCAGGCATTAGCTGAGATCAATCTTCAGCAGCTGGTGTCAATTGGGGTAGAATCAGAGCAATAGGCTGAGCCCCAAGTTTGTGCAAAGATATTATAACCAGAATATAGAACGAAAAGTACTTGTGGCACATTAGAGACTAACAAATGTATTTGGACGTAAGTTTTCGTGGGCTAAAACCCACTTCCATCAGATGCATGCACTGGAAAATACAATAGGAAGAGATATATACATAGAGAACATGAAAAAATGGGAGTTGCCATACCAACTCTAACAAGACTAATCAATTAAGGTGGGCTGTTATCAGCAGGAGAAAAAAAACTTGTAGTGAGAATCAGGATGGCCCATTTCAAACAGTTGACAAGAAGGTGTGAGTAACAGTAGGGGAAAAATTAGCATGGGGAAATAGTTTTTACTTTGTGTAATGACCCATCCACTCCCGGTCTTTATTCAAGCCTAATTTAATGATGTCCACAGCATCGGAGGCTCGTTCTCCTGCACATCTACCAATGTGATATATGCCATCATGTGCCAGCAATGCCCCTCTGCCATGTACATTGGCCAAACCGGACAGTCTCTACTCAAAGGAATAAATGGACACAAGTCAGATGTCAAGAACACCTCAACCTCGCCGGATACTCAATTATAGACCTAAAAGTTGCAATACTTCAACAAAAAATCTTCAAAAACAAACTCCAACAAGAAACTGCAGAACTGGAATTAATTTACAAACTGGACACCATTAAATTTGGCTTGAATAAAGAATTTCCCCATGCTAAATTTTTCCCCTGCTATTACTCACATCTTCTTGTCAACTGTTCGAAATGGACCATCCTGATTCTCACTACAAAAGCTTCTTTTCCTGCTGATACTAGCCCACCTTAATTGATTAGCCTCATTAGAGTTGTTATGGCAACCCCCATTTTTTCATGTTCTCTGTGTGTATATATATATATATATATATATATATATATATATATATATATATATATCTTCCTACTGTATTTTCCAGTGCATATATCTGATGAAGTGGGTTTTAGCCCACAAAAGTTATGTCCAAATAAATTTGTTAGTCTCTAAGGTGCCACAAGTACTCCTGTTCTTTTTGCTGACACAGACTAACATGGCTGCTACTCTGAAACCTATAACCAGAAAATGTTACTGTCACTTTTTTGAGGAGGTGGGGCCCTGCCCCCTGGGAAGCCCTTACTCAGATAACTTTACATGTGAACCATAAACACTAGCCCAGACCTGCAGAAGGCACAATAATTTTCAAGACAATCCACAGCAGCATTTAGAATATATAGCATTTAAAAGACCAGGTGTTAAACGTAAGCTTGTCTCAACCTTATCTGTAGGGTGCTGTCACCCAGTGGAGGAAACCAGAAACAGAAGAGTAGATACTGGGTGGAGTCAGCAAGATTATCAGCACCAAGGGAGAGATTCTTAAACTGAAGCCACACCACTGAACCAATCCCTGCCCTCTGGGAGCCACTGGCAGCCTCTTTCCATACTGGATTTCACTGGCCGTGGATCCAAGCACAGATTTTGGAGCAGAGGACCCAGCACCTCCTAGCAGGGATGGTTCATTGCATGATTTTGGGAAGAAGCTCTGACAGGGGTGCTGGATAGGGGGGAGAGAGTGGAGAGGAGCAAGCAGGAGGTGGGGTCTTGGGGGAAGAAGCAGTGTGGTGGCAGGGCCTCAGAAGAGGCATGCGAGTGGCCTTGTGGGGAGTGGACAGCATGAGGGTGAGGGCTTACGGAGAAGGGATGATGCGGGAGCAGGGCCTTGGGAGGAATGGGCAATGAGGGGCAGAGCCACATTTCGGTGCTGAGGGTCCCCCTACTTTTAGGCAGCTTCCATCGCCCCTGGGACAAGAACCTGCAGTTCACTTTGGTTTCAATGGGAGCTGGGGCCTCTCAGCACCTCTGAAGTGCTGGGACAGAAAAGGGGGTTGTGAATTCCTGCCCCACGTCTGAAGACTCAAACTGGTCAGTCTGAATCCACTCAGCTTTACTCACAATGGACCAGTCCCAGGAAAACTAACTTCCACAAAAATACATAACTTTTCTGAGTATCATTTATCGGTAGCCTGACCCCTTATAGAGTTCTGCTGAATCCAGTGCCATTTGAGAGCATCTGTCTCTCCTTGGGCTGGCACTAACCCCGGTCCCACTCTTTGAGTGCCTGGGGCTGCATCCCCCATCAGTGGCTCCTGGGAAGGAGGGAAAGAATCCTGGACTGCCACCTCTGCAATCTGGGGAATCAGCCCGTGACTCCAGTGGGTAACTCCTGATTTACATAAGTCCTGTGTGTTTTCCTGTCCCTGCCCTGTGACGTGTCTATCACTCTCCATTTGCCATGTGTGGTCTAGGCTTTGCTGTTCCTGCTTCTGGTGTTTCAGGCACAGGAAGATCCCTGGATCCCTGCACGACCTTCCTGAGCCGGAGCCCCCAGGAAAGTGACTCTGCATAAATGGCCCCTCTTCACCCCACCTCTGATCCCAGTGGTCTATGAGTCCCAGAGCTGCGCCCCCACCCCCCCGCCCCGGCTCTGCTCCCGAGTACCTGCAGGAGCCGATCCAGCTCTGGAAGAGTGAAGGCCCTGGACCGGGCCAGGGACGGAGTCTCCCAGCCTGAGGGGAGAGGATGGGGAAGGAGGGACAAGGCGAGATGGAGACTTAAAAGGGCAGCAGGGGAATGAAGTGGGGAAGGAGGTTCCCAGCTCTGCCTGGCTCCATGGGCAATGTGATGGGGGATGGCAGGGGAGGTCTCCAGTCCCTCTGTGCAGATGCCCCAGGGCCCAAATAAAGAGATGATGGGGGTGGGGCCAGTCAGTCCTTACCGTCTGTCTCTGGACTCAATGTCTCCCCAGCTCTGTCTGTCCCTTGGGAGTGAACCACCCTCAACCACAACAGCCCGGCCCTGTCACGGTGTGTCCTCCCCCCCGCACCGCTCTGCATGGGGCAGCTGCTGTGCAGACTTGTCGGATCACACAGGCCAATTGGCAGCTTCCTCATGTTTGCTTGCCCTGATTCTCCTGCTTGCCGCCGTGTGAACCAGGAATTACAAGTTTAATTTCACTTCCTTGTTCCCATAAAAGTGCTGCCCTAACAGCAACTGGGCATTTCCCTGCTGCCAACTGCCTCCTGCTGCGAGTGAGTTGTGAATAGTCATTGTGACAAGGAGCCATGGCCATCCTCATGTCAGCCCGTTCCTGCAGCTTGGCCTCTCCTCAGCTCCAGCCAGTTGCTCCAGCCGCTCTCAGCGAGGATGCTATACAGGGAACAATTGTGTATGTGAGCATCACATCTCCCACTCTCTCACGCGTCTGGCTATCTCTGCACACACCTCCTGTGTCTGTCTAGCTACGGAACCCAGTGCCCATCGCTGCAGTACCTCAATTGACGTTACAAAGCAATCGCTCAGTCTGTCCCCTTGTTCCATCACGTGCTGAGAAGTGTGAAATACTAACCTCCCCCTCCCTCTGCGTCTCCTCCATTATTACTGTATTACAGTAGCACCCACAGGCCCTAGCTCAGACCAGCACCCCACTGTGCTAGGTGCTGTAGCCCTGATTTCTGTATGGGAACAGATGGAGGGACAGTGACTTATCCAAGTCATGGCTCCCGTCAGAGCCAGGGCTGGGAATAGAGCCCAGGACACCTGATCGTCAGTTCTGTGTCCTATCCACTAGTGCACACAGCCTGCCCTTTCCTTCAGGGGTCGCTGTGGGGAGCTGCTGTGCAGAGCTGGGCCAGGCAGTTTGATCTGACAGTGGTTAGGTCTGTGCACATTCTCCAAGGC
Organism: Chelonoidis abingdonii; assembly: GCF_003597395.2. Taxonomy (NCBI): domain Eukaryota; kingdom Metazoa; phylum Chordata; order Testudines; family Testudinidae; genus Chelonoidis; species Chelonoidis abingdonii. The sequence continues at coordinate 5,735,607 of NC_133781.1, forward strand.
CATTGTGTGGGGTGGGGAAGGAAGGGGGTTCCAGAGCTGGGCACCTGTCATTGAGCAGGCCCTGTCCCCAATTCAGTGGTCCCAGCTCCTGCAGCAGGTCGGGTGCATGGGGAGAAAAGTGAGTTCTGAGAATTGTGGCCCAGTTTGTTTGTGGATCCGGCCCCTGCAGTGAGGCTCAGTGGGAGTTGGGCAGGGTGATGGGGTCACATCCCCAGTGTTAGGTAGAAGATGAGGTGCCACATGCTGCATCATCTGAAGTTTTCTTGTGGTATTTACTGGTTAGATCCAGCAGAATTGGGGCCTCCTTTTCCACCTCTGATCTGCATCCCTGCATGCCACAGACATCTGCTGAATTCCCCTTCACCCACGGGAAAGTGAGCAGCAGAACCTGGGCCAACGCTCAGGGTCTCTAAGCCTCAGGGCACTGTGCAGTGTGGATTTTAACTCTCCAGAGAATCACTGGGTAACAGTACAACACAGTGCAATACAATTAGTAATTTCCAGGGCTCCATTTTTCCCATCACTTTTTCCCTTTTTTTCCTATTCCACTCAGTGACTTTTCCCAAGCTGAGGAAGTGGTGGTGTACTGAGGACTGTGTGGGAAGTCCAGGCTATCATATTAAGAACAGGGGATGGGGGTCGCCTGGTCCTGCATGCAGGCTAGTGGGAGCTAGTGTGCAATTGGAGTCAGTCAGCAGCTAGCCAGCGCAGAGGAAGGTGGGGTGAGCTGTGTCCCTCTACCTTAGGGAGCAGCCCAAGTTAACTCTAGTGTGAAGATAGACCTTGTTAGGGCAGAATGCAGCACCCTGCTTTGGTATGGGTTAGGGGTTCCAGCCTCTGGGTCCCAATACAGGGACAGGAAGTAAAAGCTCTTTTATGATGGCTAGAAAACCCAAAGCAAAAAGGTGACGACTCTGAGCATTTCAGGTCAGTTGGAGGTATTTACACTGTAGGCTATGAATTATAAAGAGGTGAGGAGAAGTTCATACAAATAAATATTTCCCCTAAGACTCCAGAGCTCCAAAATGCTTCACTCATAAGTATTTAGGATTATTACCATACCTGAAACAGTATCAGAGGGGTAGCCATGTTAGTCTGGATCTGTAAAAGCAGCAGAGAATCCTGTGGCACCTTATAGACTAACAGAGACGAAGTGGGTATTCACCCACGAAAGCTCACGCTCCAAAACGTCTGTTAGTCTATAAGGTGCCACAGGATTCTCTGCTGCTTATACCTGAAACAGTCAATTAATTAACAACACAGACATTTTGTTTTTAGAAACTTTTTCTATCCATGAACACCCCCCCACACACACCTCCCCGTGCATAGACTCCAAGTGCACACACACAGAGAGGGCAAACAGAACCAAATACAAATAGAGAAAGTTACACACAGATATGTCCTCTTCCAGATACGCAGGGAAGCCATTCCAAAGGTCACCTGCTGGATCTGTGTGTCCTGCCTTGGTCACCACAATTCTTTGGTAACCTGTCAAATAGTTTCACATTCCAAACTCGCAGTGACATTCTGCAGAAAGGCAGCAAGGCCAGGGCCTAATGAATCTCATGATTCCACAGCCAGCAAATTCACCTTGGCCATATTCCTGGCATCCTGAATCTGAGTTCTTGGCCCAGCCCACTGTGGCACTGTACAGGGGCTGTTAAAACCTGTATCTTGCTGAGGAAGAATTTCCCCCTACAGGCTCTGAGCAACACAGCAGTAGACTCTGTGTCAAAGGGCCCTTTGGAAGCCCCACCATAAGGGATGTGCTTGGAGTGGAGCTGGGGGCTAGTGGGGCTGGGAGGGAATGTGCTGCAGGTAGAGGGAGTAGGTCTGTACTGTTAGCATTATGGGCATTTTTCACAGTGTGGTCTCCCATAGGCGGCCCACACTGGGCTCCTGTGACTTTGGGTAGCTCCACTGGCTACCTTAAATTACACTGGGGTGCTCTGCTCCTCTCCTGCCACTGGAGCAGCCTGGAATCCCAAGGATACAAAAGTGGTGTCAAGCGACTTTTGCCATCCTCCCCCAGAGCCATGAGTTTGTGCTGTAAGTCGCAGAGGCTCAGCACAGTTTTGCACCCTGTTTCTAGCCCTTGTGGTTGCAGAGATAACCGTGAAAAGGAATTGAGTATAAATGATGCAGAGACACTTGCCTGAGTCTGCAGACAGCCTGACATAGTACCACTAAGAAATGGGAATATCTCCATTCTTCACAGCTCGGTGGCCTTGCAATGCTGTGGAATTCAGCGTGTCTGCCACAGAATTCACAGCGTTGCTGGGGCCAGCTGCCCAATATTTATCTTCTGTGTCCCTGCCCTGCTGCAAACAGCAGTGGCGGGAGCCACCCCTCACCTAAACAGCCAAGACTTCAGTCTGAGAAGGAATCTTCCTCCCCTCTTTCAAACATGTGATAGTCTGACCAACACTGAGCAAACATACCCTGGATGCTTCAGTTCTAACCACCTATCATCCTATCGCCTACTCCTGAGCAAGCTGAGAGGGGAGCTGGCAAATGGCCCACTACAAGCTCATCTAGCCGAAGTTCATGCTCTAGACATGGCTCACTTGGAACTGGGACCAGGCCATTCAACTGCAACTGCTTTAGAGGCATTGATGGATGATCTCCTTGTGTCACTGGACTGGTGGTTAGAAACTGTCGAAATAGCTATAAACTCCTGCGGACATGATGCTGTAAACTCGCTGCTCCAACCAGATCCTGCACATACTGGGTGGGGTCAGACTCACCCCTTCCCTGGGACTTCACTTATTCACAAGGTAACTCAAAATAATGCAACATAAACTCCAGCCCCAGCTTTCCTCCCAGTCTGGCTTTTCCTAGGGCTCCTCCTGTGGTGCCAGAAGAGAATGGGTGCAGCAGGTGCTGGGGTAGCTGATAATGGGAAGCGCTCACTGAGATAGAGCGCTCACAGTGGGAGAGGTCCCTGGCTGACCCCTGGCTGACTCCTGGCTGCCCAAAAGGAAGGGCCTGTGTTCTCACAGAGCTGGGCACAGGAAGCACAGAGGGTCAAGGTCTAACAGAGGCAGACGTCCTGACTAGTTTGGCCCATGGAATTTCACTACGGGCCGGAATTACAAAGGTATATTAGTGCTTACACAGGCAGATAGATGCCTAGCGGGGTTCTCAAAAGCACCTAAGCAAGTAATGCACCCAAGAGCTATTGAAATCAATAGAATTTAGGCATCTACAGGCCATTAAAACCAATGGGAGTTAGGTGCACAAAGGCTATTGAAACCATTGGGAGTTAGGCACTTAAGGGCTATTGAAACCATTGGGAGTTACATGCCTAAACTGTCTTAAGTACTTTTGAAAATCCTGTGAGGTACCTATTTGCATCTTTAGGCTCCTAAAGACCTCTGAACATCTGGCCTTACATCCCTGCCTGCTCAGCTACAGGGGGAATTACACACACCAAACCGAACACAGGCACCTGAAAAATCACCCAGAAATCCTTCTCTGTAATTCCATGTGGAGATCTGCCCCAGGCCAACTTTCTCAACATGCGTCTCATGCACAGGGATTCCTGTCACTTTGCTTGTGCATTGAAAATGGCGGTCTGGACCAGAGGCGGGAGCGCCTGATCTCAGCCCAAGAACTGAGACTTTCTGATTTTCCCTCTAGAACATGTCTGGCGAGAGCTGAAGGCTTTGATACTCTGGAATGCTGAACAGTCCCAATGAAGATGTGATTGGATCTAATACAGCCTGGAAAATACCTGACAACCCTGGTTGTGAGTCCTCTGTGCACAACTGCTGAGCAACACCTGCTTTCTGTGCGACAGTTCTGAGCCCCTGAGGCGGAAACAAAATCTGCCCAAGGGGTCAAATCAGCAATGGGCATTAACACACTCTAGCAATATAACAGAATCAAATCAAATAGTAATAATTAATAAATAGCAAAGGAGACGGGAATATAATCTGCAAGAAAACACTCTGCCACCTCAGGGAAAGCTGCACACGCTGCGTCCCTCTCATGCAGGGACTTACCCCACGTCTGCACTTCGCTTCTCGTCCCCAGCCAGCTCCAGACTGACAATTCCTCCAGCCCCTCCTCCTCTGCTCAGTTCCTTTCCCGGGCCAGGAGGTCACCTGACCTCTTTGTCACACCTTCAGTTGGCACCTTTGCAGAGAAGAGGCCAAGGCCATCAGTTGCTAGGAGACAGAGTGCCAGGCATTTAGGTACAGTGCCCCCTTGCTCTTCAGCAATCACACACCCTTATTCCACCACCTAGATATAAAGAACTGCAGAGGGGACACTGAGGCACCAACACAGTATTCAGATAAAACATTAAGAACATTCCCAGTTCGTCACAGAGCTCCACTGCTGATTCCCCATCTATTGATGCATTGGCCACAACACCTGCCTTGGAGCCTGAGCCCGATATCGTCGAGGGCCCCCTTCCCACTCCATGGACCCCTTAGCCTGACCAAGAGGTGTCACTCCCCTGGTAGCTTGGCTGCCGGGCCCCCCAATTCCAAATCTGTCCCTCTTCCCAAACCTGCTCCTGACTCCTGCCCTGCCCTGATGTCGACCACAACCCCCTCCCCTCCACGTCCTGTGCTGCTATTTCTGCCCCTGGGGCCATCTCCTTTCCCTTCCAGGAGGATGATCCCCAGGGAGCGGCCTTTGTGTTCTCCTATCTCAACCCCCTAGGGGCTGCTATTTTCCCTCCGTGCTCCCCCCCCAACTCCCACTGAGACAGGGTCTGAGGTGGGCTGCATGGCGCTGGCACATCGGGCACCACATTGGGGGTTTGCCCCCTGCCTGCCCATCTCGGCCCCTTTCTCACTCCCCAGACCCTTGAGCCCGACCAAGAGGTGCTACCCCGTTAGCTTGGCTGCCAGACCCCCTAACTCCAACTCTGCCCCTCTCTCTGACCCCACGTCTGATCTCTGCCCTGCCTCCACCCCCTGATGCTGATCCCATCGCCCTCCCCTCTGTTGTAGGAGCAGCAGTGATCTCTATGCTCTGTATAAACTGTATGCTCAAAAGATCTGTTACACTCCACCCTCTTTTGTCTCCTCTCCCTCTCTGAATACCTGTGAAGTGGCTTTCTCCCTTCCCCTCCCCCCTGGAATGCTTGTGGGATGAATGGGCTGGATGAACACTTGAAAGATCAGAAAAGCTCCAGGTAGACAAGGTGTCTGGGACTCTAATTAGGCAGCACTCACACATCCAGTGCATGGACACTGCATGAACACAGTCTGAGATGAAGTGTGATCAAGCAGATGTGGCCAAGTCATCTCTAGTCGCAGGCCATGAAGAGCATGTCTTTAAAAGGGGAAGGGGCCACATGCTCAGGAGTGCACTCACAAGCTTGTACCTCCCATAAAAGCCCTTCGCTCGGACCACCTGGCCAGGGGTTTGCTGAGTTGCATTCCATCGTGCCTTGGGAAGACTTACCTTTATCACACCATCAATCGCTGTGCTGTGGGACACTTACCCTGAAGGATCCTGACATCTCCAGTTCTGTGCCTGTCCTGGGAGCATGAGTATGCGAGTGTGACCCAACCCTTCTTCTTTTGAGCTTAACTATCAATATAATAAAAGTGCTGCTTTCTGCCAAACTCTGGTGGATCATTAGTCCTCCCTAAGCTTACTAGCTGAGCCAATTTCCGGTAATATTAATGGTGGAGAATGCGGGCAGCTTAGTGAAGGATTTGACCCAAGAGTAAGGGACACCTAGTGCTCCCCGCCCCCTAGTGCTCTCTTGGGTGGGTCTGGCTCGAGCCTGTGTGAAAAAGTATTAGGCTAGCAACCCACTGCAGGGAAAAAAGGACGCCACGTTGAGTGCGAGTGTAGGACAAGGGAGAGAATTAGGTGTAAACCCCCTGGTGGCCCCCTGGTGGTCTCTTGGGTGGGTCCGGTTCGAGCCTGTATGAAAAAGTGGTAGGCTAGCAACCCACTGCAGGGAAAAAAGGACTCCGCTGCTAAGTATGCCACTGTGGGGCAAGGGGAAGAAAAGGCAAAGCAGTCCGAGCAAGTATACATCCCCACTTGAGGAGCGGCCCGCTGCCCAGGGTGTTGTTAGCATGTCTCCAAAAGAAAGAGGCAGATCCCTGGATGCCAGGGGCCGTTCCACCTGGGAGTGCAATTCCTGAACTAGAGCTCATGTTGGATAAATATGTACTTATATATGGTCCCAATAAGGTGGGACTGGATGGTACAGCTGCCTGGCTGCTGTGGCAAGCAGGCTGGCAATGGCAAGTGGCAAAGAGTCAGCTAGCCACTGAAATAGACTCAGTCAAGGACTGATGTAATGAGTTGGAAAAGAAACGGGATATGTGGAAGGTGCAGGCTCTGACTGCTAGCACCAAGATGTCTTCCATCTTTGTAGCTGCAATACAGGTGGCGGCAGCAGAGGAGGAGCAGGAGCGGGTGGAAGTAGAGAATGCCACTCTAAGCCAGGCAATTACCTGCCTGAAGGATCTGGTCCTGGAGGGATCAGCCCAGGAAAGCAGGGTTCGGGGGGCTTATTCAGTCCAGGTTGCCATCGTTGGGGGCTGTCTGAGGTGAAGTGTGACCAACCAGACATGGTGGCCAAGTCATCTCTAGTCGCAGGCCATGAGGAGCAGGTCCTTAAAAGGGGAAGGGGCCATGTGCTCAGGAGTGCACTCACAAGCTTGTACCTCCCATAAAAGCCCTTCGCTCGGACCGCCTGGCCAGGGATTCGCTGTGTTGCATTCCATCGTGCCTCGGGATGACTTACTTTCATCGCACCATCCATCACTGTGCTGTGGGACACTTAGCTTGAAGGATCCTGACATCTCCAGTGCAGTGCCTGTCCTGGGAGCGTGAGTATGCAAGTGTGAGTGTGACCCCACCCTCCTTCTTTTAAGGTTAGCTATCAATATAATAAACATGCTGCTTTCTGCCAAATTCTGGTGGGTCTTTAGTCCTCCCTAAGCTTACTAGCTGACTCAATTTCAGGTAATATTAAGCACCTGGCTCTAATTAAGGCCCCTCTGATGCTATAATAGGGCTCACTCCAGTCAGGCCAAGGGGAGCCAGGGAGCCAGAGGAGAGGAAGTGCATGCGAGGAGCTGGGAGCAAGAGGCATTAGGAGCTGAGAGTGAGAAGGCCTCCTGCTGGAGGACTGAGGCGTACAAGCATTATCAGACATCCGGAGAAAGGTCCTGAGGTGAGGATAAAGAAAGTGTTGGGAGGAGGCTATGGTGAAGTACCCCAGAGATTCGTAGCTGTCACGCAACTGTACCAGGAGGCACTCTAGACAGCTGCAGTCCACAGGGCCCTGGGCTGAAACCCAGAGTAAAGGGCGGGCCCAGATTCCCCCAAACCTCCCAAATCCTGATCAGACACAGGAGGTTCCACCAGAGAGGAAGGTCTGTGGGCTGTTCCCTGACCCACACAGTGGATCAGCAGAAACTGCGGGGACTGTTCTTACTCTTTTTCCCCCATGCTGGCCAGTGATGAGGTTATCTGAATGAATGGCAGATTTGAGCCACGAAAGTGGCCAAACTGAGGGTTACTGTGAATCTCTGAGGTGAGCAAAATCCACCAATAAGTGCAGGACCCACCAAGGTAGAGGAGGAACTTTGTCACTGTCCCCAAAACACAACTTCAGCTTACCTTGCATCAGCCAGATCTAGGGTCCTAATTTTTTTTAATTGATTTAAAGTAAAACAACAGGTTGAAGCTCAGCCAACCCGTGAAACTCTTTGCCAGGGGATGCTGTGAACACCAAGACTATAGCAGGGTTAAAAAAATAACTAGAGAAATTGATAAAGGAAAGGTCCATCAATGGCTATTAGCCAGTATGGGTAGGAATGGTATCCTTTAGCCTCTTTCAGTCAGAAGCTGGAAATAGTCAACGGAAGATGGATCACTTGTTGAATACCTGTTCTGTTCAGGCTGGAGAACCTGGCATTGGCCATTGTCAGAAGATAGGTTGCTTGTGCCTCTGTGAATCTTTCAAGGACAGAAGTGAGATGGAGAGTACATGAGAATTTATGAAAGAGGGATCTAGAAGCATTCCACAGTGTTGCAAATCATGGCCTTGTGGACAGACAGAAAGCAAAGTGGGGGAGTCTTCCCCCACTCCAGGCAATACAATGAATATAGCCTCTGTTTCCTTCCATCAGAAGACACTTGCACACCTGCTGGGCCAAGACTGCTGCCTGGGACTGCGGGTGGTACAAGTGGCCAGCAGTGGGCCAGAAGGACAAGGACCGTGCAGGAGATTTGCCAGTAGGGGCAAAGAGAAGGCCAAAGCACCTTGCTTTCAAAAGAGCCAAGGAGGAGAAGGACACAATCCACAAAGAGAGACTGCTCTAGAGGTTCCTGGATGAGGAGAGGTGGAGCAGACAGCGGGACTGATTGCTCAGGGAGAGAATGCTGGGTATGTGGGCCAGCAGCGTGATTCATCCAGCTCAATTACAGTGCCTGCACCAATGCATGTGGCAGCTGCAATGTCTGCAGGTGCACAGGTACATGCAGACAGGACAGTGAAATGGTGTCCCTGGTCCTGGTTCACAATGGTTGGAGGGTGGAGTTTCTAGCAGGGCCACTGAACAAAATTACAAGTAGGGTTTGTTTTCCAAACTATTCACAGTTTTGTGTCTGAGAGAAAGATCCTCTAACCCCTGTCCAAGAGATGTACCCCTGTCTCCGAGCACAGTGAGGTGGCAGAGTGCATACTGGTTTATGACATATACTACACCTTTTCTGGTCAGCCCTGAACTCTCCAATTCCATGATTAATCTTCTTCTGACACTTAATAGCTTTTATATTTCGGCTGTAGCGATTATTCAAACGCTCAGCCAAATCGCAATCCCGCTTCCATGTGGTACCTCAATTTCCCACTCTAAAGTGGGGATAATCCTGACCCACATTCAGAAAGTGATTGATCTTATGTCTTTCTTCCCAAATCCCTGCCCTCTTTGCCAAACCCTGCCCTCTGTCCTGTTCCCCAAACTTCCATACCCAAGTTAGTGCCTGTCTCACCTCCCCACCCCCACCCCCAACCTGCAAGGTCTCATACACAGTCTCCTGCCAGCAAAAGGAAGCTGCTCCCACATCTGGAGCTGCACTTGCATGTCCTGAGTGCTGTCCTGCACCATGTTCAACACGTGCAGGTACGTCATCAACCTCCATCTCAGTCTCAGGTGCAGGATGGCCTCTGGTTCCTGCTCCCTAAGGCACCTGGAGATGCTGAAATAGGGGTGGCACTGGCGGAGCAGAACACCCCATATAGTTAAGAAATGGCAACGAGAGCCTTTTCCCTCCCTGGGAGATTACGTTCTCCCTCTGTGGGGAATCCCTTCCTGGCAGATGCTGTGCTTTCATTCCTGGACACTTCCAGGAGGCCCAGCTTCCATCCCTAGCAGCTTGGCTGTTTCATCCCCTACTGTGAACCTAAACTTCCTTTAAAGGACTATCCAAGCCCTCCCAGGCCTGCAGGTCTTTCCCCTGGCTGAGCACAGGCTGCCCTTCTATCACCCAACGGGCCTGGATCCTAGTTACATGCTGCTCCTTCTCATGTGAGCCCTGCATTTATTCCCTTCACCTGGGGATGGGTTCAGTTGAGCTGCAACCCCTTTAATGGCCATCTCACCCTGGGACAGTCTAAACTGGAAACCTGCAGGCTAATAGTAACTGTTTCTGTGAAAGATGCTGAAGACACAATGGAAGAGGAAATCCTTTGGACTAAATTTAAATTATTCCAAAGGAAAATGAATGTGAGAAAATGTCCAGCATTATCCTCCTAGCAAAAGAAAAAGTTTAAGGTCCGAAAGGACCATTATGTCCATCTTCTGTATAACACAGGCCCTAGAATGTCACCGAGTGCTTCCTGCAGAAAACCTGTGACATGTGACTGAGCCAGAGCACATGTACTGGAAAGACATCTACATGCATTTGAGCCTGCTATTAAGAAAAAAATCTTTCTTTTGCAGTGATGTGAAGTTAAAGAACATGGAGAAGAAGAAAACCTCTTCTCGGGTTGTTACAGGAGCTGAAGCAGAGAGGCCAGGATAAACATGTCTAGGGCCCAGGACTGATTATCAGCAGATCTGCCGTTTTCTATTCCTGGCTTTTTGACCATGAGCGAATCTCTTTGCTCTGTGTGCCTCAGTTTCCACAACTATAAAATAAAGTGACCCAAGGTTATGTTTTTTTCTTTCCTATGTTGCAAGACGGAAACTTAGATACATTTGGGGCCTATCTACACTATCGGTCTAGAGTGTCTTTGTAAGCTGATGACCCCCACATGTTGTTCAGAACCTATGGAGAACACAAGCTCTTAAGTTTGTTCTGTGCTTAGTCACTATGGAACAGCTGGGCTGGACAGCCTTTTCTCGCTGGCCTGTGCATAGCAGGTTCTGGGCACTAAGGATATGAAGAGGCTATCAAGGACTAATTCTTGAAAACAAATATCAGTGAACTGCAACACAATATGAAATCACTGCCGCTAACATCGGTGGGTGATAAAATACTAGCAGAGTGGGAATTAATGGTGAGGACAGGCCAGTGACGCAGAGCAATCGGATCCCTTGATAAGCTGGCCCCATTCAAAGAAAACAAGTTTGAAAAGAACCAAATGAGAGGTCCTATACCTTGCAACAAAGCATGCAGGCCACACCTACAGAATGGGACGTGTATCCAGGAAAGCACTAACTGAAGAGGATTTAGAGGTCATGCTGGGCAAGCCATTCAACATGAGCACCCAGTGTGATGCTTGGTGAACAGGGCTAACACCATCATTAGATGTATGTAAAGAGCAGCGAGTAGCATAGGGAGGTGACACACCATCAGTAAGACTGATCCTGGAATACTGCATCCAGTTTTGGCATCCACGTTTGAAAAAGATTTTGAAATATTGGAGATAGGGCAGCAAAAAGCAATGAAACGCTCTGAGGGCCGGAGAAAAATGTCTGCTAGTGAGCTATTGAAAGAGCTCAGCCTGTTTAGATTAGAAAAAAGATCCGGAGGTGACATCATTGAAGTGTTGAAGTGACTTCATGGAGAGAAAATATCAGGTATGAAAGGGCTCATTAATCTAGCAGAGAAAAGCATAACAAGACCCAGAGGCTGGAAACTCAAGAGACCAATTCATATTAGAAATAGGCCACAAATATTCAACAGTGAGGATGAATCACCAAAGGAACAAACTGGAAAGAGAAGTGGTGGGAATTGCCCGTTTCTTGATGTCTTCTAATGAAGATTAATGTGTTTCTGGAATGTGTTGAGTGAAATACTATCTACTATGCTATACAGAAAGCATGTGATATGTAGGGTGTCAGATTACATGCTCTAATTGTCTCTTCTGTCCATAAAGTCTGCTAATTTATGAACAACTGAGCGTAGCATGGGGAAGAGCATCTCATGTTCTACTCAAACATCCAGTGTGGCTGGACAGGGGCAGGACATCAGCGCTGCAGGGGAGGGGTGGGTGTGGCAGTGATGTCACAAGGGCCTTTGGCAGGACTTCAGCCTATTGGACAAAGGTGGTGGGGAGGCGATGATCTCACAGAGAGATCTTGACATCAGCCAGGCAGGACAAGGGTGCAGGGCAGGGGCAACCTTGGAGATCCCTGTGGCTTTGCTTCAGCACATCTGCTTCTCGAGGTCTTTCCTCGAGGACTGAGAGAGAATTCACTTTCACGTATGTGAGCGCAAGGAGGACCCTCTTTGGAGTTTTCTCCTTTTCGTTTATTGATTTTGCTAGAAAAGAGATATCCCTGTATAGAAGGTAAGAGCCTCCGAGAGGTTTGGAACCTGTTCAGTCTGACCCATCAGGTGCCGACTGATTTTTAGGAAAGGAAAACACTAGATTGTGGGAGCAGCATTTTATTTTCGACCTAGGACTTTGTCCCTTAGAATCACTGGGGACATTGGAGTTTCTCCTTTTTGTTTTCCCTTTTCCTGTCTCTCCCTCCTTTCTCTTCTTCTCTTGCATCTTAGTCCTTTCCCCTGCTCTCCTTTCACCACCAGGACCTGTCTGTGCATATGGAGTCGGGGGCGGGGGGTTGCACTCCAACTTTCATTGCAGGAGGCCCTCCCAAAGACAGGTGGCTGGAATAGTGCTCTAAGAGTAACTCCCTCTGGTGGTGACCTGGGACAGCTGGTGAGAACTCTTAGCTTTCTGATTCTCAGAGTCTCAGTGCTGATTGGGCGAGTATGGGGCTATTGTGAGGGAGGAGACTCAGGTCCTTGTTACTCCCTTTTAAGACCAAGGAAATAAGCCATAACCAAATGTGTTTGTTTGCTCTTGCTGCTTTTCTCCATTCATTGTCTTTGAGCAATTCATGATTCTCTCTCTAATGGGCTAGTTCTTCTAAAATACTTACCGAATAATTAGGTTTTAATAAAGCCATATGCAAACCCATGCTTCCAGTAACAAAGGAGTCAGGTGGCACCCTACAGAATGGGGGACAGTCCACTGGAAAGCAGTGACCCTGAAAAGGATTTCAGTGCCATAGTGGACAAGCTGCTCAACATAATCTGTCAATGTGAAACTGTAGTAAAAAAGGTTAAAGCCATTCTTGGATGGATAGAGTAGTGAGTATGGAAAGGGAAGTGATACAGCATTGGTGAGACTGATATTGGAATGTTGAATCCAGTTCCTGTGTCCACATTTTAAATATTATGTTAAAAAAATGGAGAGGATACAGAAAAGATTCATAATTGAGTGATGGGGATGATGCCTTGTAATGAGAAATTGAAAAAGCTCAATCTGTTTAGTAGGTACAAAAGAAGAATGGGAGGTGAGTTGCTTGACTTCATGGAGAGAAAATGTTGAGTATAAAAGGGCTCTGTTATCTAGCAGAGACAGGCATGACAAGACCCCATGAATGGGAGCAGAAATCAGAAAATGTCTGACAATAAGACCCAGCTTTGTAAGAGGGTGATTCATCATTGGAACAAACTACCAAGAGAAATGATGGCTTCCCCATCTCTTGAGATCTTCTAATATAGACTAGATGCCTTTCTGGAAAATGTTTGAGTAAAGAAATACCCAGCTCTTCTGACATACAGAAGGGCTTAAGATATGCAGGGGATCAGATTAAATGCTCCAATGATTCCTTCTGGCCATAAAGTCTACTAACTTTTGAAAACCTGATTGCGGCCTGGAGAAGAGCCTCTCATGTTCTACTGTGAAGAGTCATTGAGTGGGGTGATCCAGGGGAAGCAGCTCAAACATCCAATGTGGCTGGACAGGGGCAGGACATCAGCACTGCAGGGGAGGGGTGGGTGTGGCAGTGACATCACAAGGACCTTTGGCAGGACCACAGCCTATTGGACAAAGATGGTGGGGAGGTGATGATCTCACAGAGATATCTTGACATCAGCCAGACAGGACAGGGGTGCAGGACAGAGGCAACCTTGGAGATCCCTGTGGCTTTGCTTCAGCATGTCTCCTTCTCGAGGTCTCTCCTTGAGGACTGAGAGAGAATTCATTTTCACGTACGTGAGCACACAGAGGATCCTCTCTGGAGTTTTCTCCTTTTCCTTTATTGATTTTGTTAGAAAACAGACGTCCCTGTATAGAAGGTAAGAGCCTCCGAGAGGTTTGGAACCTGTTCAGTCTGATGCATCAGGTGCCAGTTGAATTCTAGGAATGAAAAACACTAGATTGAGGTGGCAACATTGTATTCCCAACGTAGGACTTGTCCCTTAGAATCACTGGGAACATTGGGGTTTCTCCTTTTTGTTTTCCCTTTTCCTCTGTCCCTCCTACCTTTCTCTTCTTGCTTCCTTTGTCCCTTTCCTCCGCTCTCCTCCCACCACCAGGAGCTCTGTGTGTGCACCGGGGGCCAGGGGGGTGGATGGGGGTGGTTGTGGGAGGCCCTCACAGAGAAGCGAGACTGGAATAGTGCTCTGAAAGTGATCCCCTCAGTGGTGACCTGCACCATTCTTTGGGCTATTTGATGAGAACCTTTAGCCTCCCACCCCTCAGAGTCTCAACCTTGATTGGCTGGGGAGGGGGCTATTGACAGGGAGGAAACTCTGGTCTTTGTTTTTCTCCTTTATGACCAAGCAAATAAGTCACAACCAGTTATATGTTTGACCAGTGTTGATGCTGCTCTCCATTCATTGTCTGGGAGCAGTTCATGATCCTCTCTAACATTCTAATTCTTCTAAAATACTTGCTGACTAATTCCTATGAACAATAGTTGGTCTGTAGCTCATTTGAAAGCAACTCTGCTACTGACTGGCTGCATCAGCTAAGACAAGTCACTGCTCCTTTCTCAGCCTTAGTTTCTCCTTCTGTCAAGTATGAATAACAATCCTCTCCCACCTACCTCACGATGGGTGGATGATGGGGATCCATTGAAGAGTGTCACTAGTAGCAGTGCAGAATAGGAGGTGTCCTATCACATTGAGCCATATCAGATTATGACATAATATTCTATTTGATTGGTATTTTATTCTTTTGAAAGTGTTAAAAGCGGCAACTACTTAGCCAAGACTGAAGTAGCTCATCTAACTGTCTAGATCACAGTCTCCTCTTGGTGTACAATGAGACAGTTTAATGTACTGTAACAAACAGGAAATGCTCTTGTTTTGCAAACAAATATTTGTTTGCAAAGAATTTTCATCCTACTTGTTATGATTTCAAGAAACAAAGTGGTTTAGTCTGAATGGATTTTCTGACAGAAAATGGTTTCCGTGAAAATGTTTACCCCTTTATTTCCTGGGCTGTATCCCTGCCTCTGTGGGGGTTGTTGTCTGTTATTTAGAACAGGAGTCAGAACTGTTGGCTTCTCTTTCTGGCGCTGTCACTGCTTTGCTGTAGGACTCCTTGGGTACGTCCAATGGGAATAGGGTCAATTCTCTAACTCCAGGCAGCAGAGAGCCTGGGTGAGAAGGGAGGCTCAAGCTGTCTGCGAAGGAGAAAGGGATGATTCCAGATATTGAATGTCAAGAATTCTAAACTTTGCTGAAATGGCTGGTGTAGAGAAACAAGAAAGAGTTGGGGCCAAACTTTAACCATGGTCTTTTTTAAAGCCATTCAGGGATGTGAGTGCTAGAGAGCCATAGAGAGCAGGAGCAACTTGCGCAGTCCCAAAGATCAATAGGCAGCAATGAAACCAGGAATGACACTCCCTCTCAAAGCCAGAGGGACCAGACATTAGGGCCTGGTTGCAATTGCCAGCTGTGGGAGGGAGTGTACAGCAGTGGTTAGTGAAGGGGTCCATCCATGGCTCTGACACTCGGTGTGACCCTGAGCCAGTAGCTGAGGCCCGTTTGCCTTCAGTGGGATTGGAGTTCCATTGCTACGGCCCAGGGAGGTTGGGAGGCTCCAGGAAGGTATGCAAAGTGCTGGGATGTTAGGATCCTGAAGCCGCTGTCACCTCCACACTAGGGCAGTTTTCTGCACCCCGCTGTTGCAGGCTGAGTTTCTCCATCCCCTGGCAATAAGACAGACTCTTGTTTTCGCAGCCAGTCAATAGCCCTAGAGTCATCACCCTGCCTGCTGGCTGGGCAGGGTAACTCCTCAGGTTACCACCCTCTCCAGCCTGCATTGGGCTTGGAGAGTGAGGAGGAGGGCGAGGGACATCTGCTGATCCTGAACATCCGCCATCCATCATACCATCACATAGAGCATGTGAGTGGCATTAAGGTTCCTTGGTGGCTTCCCCTGTCTGTTTGGATAGAGGCAGAAAGAGGGGGAGAGAACATCTCCAAAGGGGGATTTCATTTGCAAACAGCTCCCAAGAGCCCCTCACCCTCAGACTAGCCAGGGGCTTCTCCAGAACCATCTTCAGTGTGTTTGGAAAGGTCCCAACAATGGGGCTCCCAGCCCTTCCCTTGTGGGACACTGTTCCCCAGGCTGAGAGTCTTTGAGCTGGGCCAGATCCTGTGAGCTGCTGAGCATGGAAATTAATGGGTAAAGAGGAGGCCCTTGGTCTTCCTGTGCCGATGGTCTTTATGACTTTGACGTGGGGAATGGTTTCCCAGGAGAAGTCCAGACTCCTGGGTTCTGTTCCTTCTCTAGCATGGGTGGGGGAGTGTAGCCTGGGATGACAGGAGGCAGCTGCTTGTCCAGAGTAACCGATGGTCTTTGGGACTGACCACATTGCTCTAAAAGGATGAGATTTCCTGGATATTGCAGCAGCAGCAGCAGGGATTAGGAGGGGGAACATTGGGAGCAGATCATGCAATGAACTCCCGCCAGTGTATGTAGCTTGCACTCCCTGTAATCCTGTTGGGGGAGAAGGGGCTGATTTGGTTGGATCAGGGCTGAAGAGGGACCAAAGAGGCCCATGAGTGAAAGGCTGCAATGACCCTAGTCTCACACCTGCTTCCTGCTCAATTCCAGGATGGCCAGACTCCTGAGGCTGATCAGGAAGAAGGCTCTGCAGGTGACCCCAGAGTCTGAGGGAAGCAGCTGCCATCTTCCCATGGGGCAGAGCAACCTCTCCATTCCTGCTGACAGGGAAGCATCTCCCATCCAGGCCAGAAGGCAGAAGTGCCCAGCTGTCTGGCGAACAAAACCAGCTCCTGGCACAGTCATTGAGCTGGGAGAGGCCCTGAGCAGGCCCAGATGGAGCTGACTCAGGATGCGGTTTCGCAGACAGGACCCAGCCCAGGGGGGGCACACAGCCCTGGCCACCAGCACAGGGTGGATGCGGTTTCGCAGACAGGACCCAGCCCAGGGGGGGCACCGGGCAGGGAGGCTCTAGGGCTTGTTGTGTGGGCAGCAGCGGCCCCAGGAGACCAGCCCTCATTCCCAGAAGGAGGCATCGGTCACTGAGGATTTTCCAGCCCCCTCAGGCCAGGAGGTGGAAGATCCCAGTCCCAGCACCAGCAGCTCAGCATGGGACAGCAGCAGTGCCTGGGACTCTAGCAGCAGCGACGCCGATGGACGCTGCTGCTTTGTTCCAGATGAGGAGCCAGGCTGGGCTCAGGGAAGGGTGAGGACGGTCATCTGAACCACCTGGGCCAAGAAACTCTCCCAGTGATATGGCGGAGGTGGGGGGTCCCCAGGCCAGGTGTCTGGCCTTAGCCACGTGAACCTCACTGACACCAGCAGCAGTCACACAGCTGCCGCTGCTCCCCCCACAGCAAGGGGAACTGGGGGTGGGGGCATGTAGCGAGGCGGTGGGATACCGCTGATAGATGAACCTCCCCTAACACCCACGTGGGAGGAGTCACTGGGGCCTGCGCCTGTCACTCAGAGGTCACGGCGCAGAGCCGAAAGTATAAAAGCTCACCGGCAGAGATCAGTTGGGAACCAGCCTCCAGAGAGACCAGACGTTCACGACTGAGCTCCCTTTGGGGAGACAGCAGAAGGCTGCGGCTGGCCTGAGGTCACACCAGGCTGGCCGAGCCTACCCCTCCCCAGGTACCCTGAGGAGGAGCCGAGCCTGCCTCTCCCCAGAGCCTATGTCAGTGTGTTGCGACCAGGATCCCCACTGACAGCAGTGAGTTTCTGCCGCTGCTAGGGCCCCGGGCTGGGATGCAGTGGAGAGGGAGGGCCTGCGTCCCCCAAGTCACCCACTCCTTGGGTGGCAGACTCCCCTTTTTCTCTGGCCTGAAGAGGCTAGGACTTCCTGCTATTTGACCTATTGACTCAGTCCCTGCTTAAAGGCCTGAGTCCCTGACTGTTTGCTGGCCGCCCCGCCCTGACCCAGGGCCTGGGCTGCTCTTGAACTGCTGACTCAGCCGCTGCCTAAGGGCCTTAGTCTTTGACTGTGTGTTTGCTGCCCCGCCCTGACCTAGGGCCTGGGCTGCTATTGAACTGCTGACTCAGCCTCTGCTCAAGGGTCTGAGTCTCTGACTGTTTGCTGGCTGCCCCACCCTGACCTAGGGCCTGGGCTACAGTTTGAACTATTGACTGAGTCTCCGCGTAAAGGCCTGAGTCTCTGACTGTTAGCTGGCTGCCCCGCCCTGACCTAGGGCCTGGGCTGCCATTTGACTATTGACTCAGCCCCCGTTCCAAGGGCCTGAGCCTCTAACCGAGTGTGCATTATTCCCCATGACCACAGACCCGACATCCAGCGGACTAGAGAGAGGTGGTGGGATATCCCACAGCCCTGCTGACAGATGAACCGCGGCAAAGCTGCACAACACGTGGTACCAGAAGTGGGGCCTCTGCCCAGAATGTGAGCATGAGCCCTTGACCCCTGTGAGAAAGGGTCTGGGGGAGAGCGATCCCCCATAGGAGACATGGATTTGACCAACCTCTTCACACTCCTGACGGAGAGCCAGGAGCAACAGCAGATGGCCCAGCTGCAGCAGCAGCAGCAGGCCGCCCAGCTCCAGCAACAACAACAGCTTGTCGAGCAACTGGGAGCCCAGCTGCAGCAGCCGATCCAGGACCTGACAGTCCAGCACCAGGAGTTCCAGCAGCAATGTTTGCAGCAGCTAGCATCAGCACCGCCCCGCCCCATGGAGCCCCAGACGGGGGGGCATGGACGGGGCTCCCTGACTCACCCCACCCGTAAGGCTGACCAAGATGGGATCACTGGATGACCTTGAAGCCTTTTTGGTGGCTTTCGAAAGGGGACAGCCCAAACTGCGTACCGGGGTTTATCCATGGAGGATGCCAGGGACTATACTCGGGTGAAGGCGGTGATTTTGGACACCTTAGACATCAGCCCAGAAACCTTCTGGCAGCGGTTCCAGAGTCTGACTTAGAACACGGGTGCCCGCCCCCGACTGGAGGCTCAGGAGCTGAGAGACCTGTGTAAACGGTGGCTACAGCCCAATAGCTTGAACCCCGATGAGCTCACTGAGCAAATCATCTTGGAGCAGTTCCTCCACATCTTCCCATCGTGGGGAAGGGCTTGGGTCCTCTATCACTGACCCCCAATGGTAGCAGCCACCGTCACCCTCATGGAGGGCTTCCTGGCAGCGGAAACCCCGGTCAGCCCGCTTACGCGGGGCCACCCTCCAGGACTCGAGCACCCCAACCCCAAAAGACGAGTGAGCACCTCGGTTGAACCACGGAATCCACCGTGGAGTCAGGAGCCCCGGTATAGACGTCCCGAGGGTCCCCCTCGGCAAACCCCAAGGACCCCGAGACCGGGACTGGTCGTGCCCCGCGGAGTCCCCTTACGAGTCAGAGGGGAGGTTCGGCCCAACCTGGACGACCCGAAATTGGGCCCTGTTTCTCCTGTGGGAAGCATGGGCACCTCCAACGAGACTGCCCTGAGATGGACTGCAGCTTTGGGCACGTTTGCGCCGGAGAAAACTGTGCCCGACCGCCACAGGCTGCCAAAGTCACCGTGCCCGTGGTTGTCGGGGGCTGCCAGACGCGGGCCCTGGTTGACGCTGGCTGTGGTCAGACTCTAGTCTGCCAAAGCCTAGGCTTCCCAGAAGACCCTCGACTGGGAACCATTCAGTTGCAGTGTATCCATGGCAATGTTCGACCTTATGCCAGTTCCCGAGTCCCACTTTCCATAGATAGAGTCACCCAAACCATGGTGGTCGGCCTGGCCCCGCGACTCACCTACCCCATGATCTTGGGGCGTGAGTGGCTAGAGTTTCCAGGCGTCCTGGGGTCATATGCACAGGAAAGCCTCAAGGTCGCCCCAGCATTGGAAGGGGACTGCCGCGACGACCCTGCAGAGAGAGCTGAAGAGGCGGGGCCTGATAGCCAGAAAGATGCGTCGGAAGACCCCCCTGCTAATGTCTGCAGATGTCCCCAGAATTAACATGGACTTCTGCTGGGACCAGAGGGAGGACCCCACCCTGGGTCGGGCATATGAACAACTGGCAGCGGTAGACGGCGCTCTGATTGATCCGGCCCGGGCCAAAGTATGGCTCCATTTCAAGCTACGATGCGACTGCCTCTATTGGGTGGATCAAGATTCCCGCACCAGGGAGGTCCAGACACAACTGCTGGTGCCTCGGTGCCACCGACGAGCAGTGATGAGGCTCGCCCATGTCGTCCCAGTGGCCGGGCACTTGGGCCAGGAAAAGACCTTCACTCAAATTCTGTCCCGGTTTTTCTGTCCCGGGGTGCACCAGGAAGTGTGGAACTATTGTAGCTCCTGTCCAGAGTGCCAGCTGGTCACGCCCTCACGGACGGCCCCCATCGTGGAGACACCGTTTGAGCAGGTGGTGATGGATTTGGTGGGACCCCTCCTGAGAAGCTGGGCTGGGTTTCTGTATATCCTGGTCATCGTGGACTATGCTACCCACTTCCCCGAAGCTGTCCCGCTCTGGAACATCACCGCCAGGACCACTGCGGATGTACTGGTCAAGGTCTTTGCCCGCGTGGGCCTGCCCCTGGAGATCCTTACCGACCAGGGTACCAATTTTACCTCCCGGTTGCTGCGGTAGGTGTGCAAACTCCTCAGGATTAAGCAGCTGCGCACATCCGTGTAACCCCAAACCGACTGCCTGGTGGAGCAGTTCAACCACATGCTGAAAGACATGCTGAGCAAGTTCTCCCCCGAAGACCTGCGCCGATGGGACCAGTTGATCCCACCGTTGCTCCTGGCTGTCCGTGAAGTACCCCAAGCCTCCACCAAATTCACCCCCTTCGAGCTATTGTATGGCCGGTGTCCGAGGGGCTCCTGGACCTCCTGAAGGAGACCTGGAATCAGACTCCATCACTAGCTCAGTGCCTTCTGCAGTACGTCCTCCAGCTTCAGGGGCATCTTGCACAAGCCGGAACTCTATCTCGAGAGAATTTGAAGGCGGCACAGGAAGGTCAGGCCCAGACATATAACTGGGAGGCCCAAGCTCGCGAGTTCCAACCTGGCAACCGGATGCTGCTTCTCTTGCCCTCCAATGAATCAAAACTACTGGCCCGGTGGCAGGGGCCATATGAGGTAATTTGGAAGGTCGGGCCAGTCACCTATGAGATTAACCAGCCCGACCGCCGGAGGAAAACCCAGCGGTACCATATCCACCTCCTGAAACCCTGGCAAGAACTAGAAGGCCTCCTAATTAATCCCTGTCCACCAGAGCCCGAGTTAGGGCCCCGAGTTACCCTGACCGAAGACCCCACGATGCCTCAGCTTGGAGAATCATTAATTGAGGAGCAACAAAAACAGACCGGATGCCTCTTGCAGGCATTCCGTAGGACGTTCACGCCCAGCCAGGCTACACAATCCTCGAGTATCATACCATTCCGACTGAGCCAGGGGTGGTGATCCGAGAGTCAGCTAGGCCCTTACCATATCAGATGCGGCAGGTCATCGAGGAGGAAATTCGGGCAATGCTAGAGCTAGGCGTTATTGAACCATCGCAGAGTGAATGGCACAGCCCCGTACTCCTAGTTCCCAAACCGGACGGCACCCAGTGTTTCTGCATTGATTTCCGCCGTGTCAATTCTATCTTGAAATTTGACACGTACCCGAAGCCACGGGTAGATGAGCTGCTGGATCATTTAGGTAAGGCCCGCTTCCTCATGACCCTCGACCTAAGCAAAGGATACTGCCAAATCCCCCTTGACCCCGCATCGCAGGAAAACACTTCATTTGCCACGGCCTTGGGCCTCTACCAGTTCATCCGGATGCCCTTTGGTCTCCATGGTGCCCCTGCAACGTGCCAGCGGCTCATGGATCGCCTCCTTCGTCCTCATCAAGAGTACGCGGCCGCGTACCTGGATGATGTCATCATTTATAGCAACCGTTGGGAGAACCACTTGGAGTGGGTAGCAGCTGTCCTGCGGTCCCTACGAGCTGCAGGATTAATTGCCAATCCAAAGAAGTGCCATATCTAGTGGCAGGAGACCACCTACCTGGGGTACACTAATGGAAGGGGACAAATGAGACTGCTGTGGGAAAGGTCCAAGCCCTAGAGGCATGCCCGCCCCCCACTACAAAGAGTCAGGTACGCCAATTCCTCGGACTGGCGGGCTACTACCAGAGATTCATCCCTGATTTCGCCTCCATCACAGCCTCTTTAATGGGACTCTTGACTAAAACCAGTCCCCGACGGGTGGAGTGGACCCCAGAATGTGATCGTGCCTTCCGGGCCCTCAAAGACTGCCTCTGCTGCGAATTCGTCCTGTACAGTCCCGACTTTTCCTGAGAGTTCGTCCTCCAAACAGACGCCTCAGAGGTGGGACTAGGAGCGATCCTGTCCCAGGAGGTGGATGGAGAGGAATACCCAGTTATATACCTCAGTCGGAAATTATTTCCGCGAGAACGGAACTACGCCATAATAGAGAAGGAGGCCTTGGCAGTAAAGTGGGCCTGTGATGCCCTGAGGTATTACATCTTGGGGCCCCCCTTCATACTAGTCACCGACCACACCGTGCTTTGGCAGTTGGCTCAAATGAAAAATAATAATATGCGGCTCACGCGATGGTATCTGGTACTACAGCCGTAGGCTTTTACCGTCCACCATAGGGCTGGTAAGGACCATGCCAACGCAGACTTCTTGTCCTGCCTGGGAGAATTGGACCGGTCTGATCCCGATGGACAGGAGCCAGCCTTGAGGGGAGGTGTGTGTAGCGAGGCGGTGGGATACCCCACAGCCCTGCTGATAGTGGAACTTCCCCTAACACCCATGTGGGCGGAATCACTGGGTCCTGCGCCTGCCCCTCAGAGGTCACCACGAAGACCCAGAAGTATAAAAGCTCACCGGCAGAGCTCAGTTGGGAACCAGCCACCAGAGAGACCAGACATTCACAACCGAGCTCCCTCTGGGGAGACAGCAGAAGGCCATGGCCGGCCTGAGGTCGCACCGGGCCAGCCAAGCCTACCCCTCACTCATTACCCCGAGGAGGACTGGCCGAGCCTGCCCCTTCCCAGCTACCCTGAGGAGGAGCCGAGCCTGCCTCTTGCCCGCTACCCCAAGGAGGAGCCGAGCCTACCATCTGCTACTTACCCAGAGGAACCAATGGTGTTTGAGACCGCCGGTGACGCTACTATGACTCAGATACCCTACACGAGGGAGTGTGGAAGTAGCCCGGGGGCAGCTGACCCCAGTCTGGTTACAGCAGGGCCAGAACCTATGTCAGTGTGTTGCGGCCAGGATCCCCACTGACAGCAGTGAGTTTCTGCCGCTGCTAGGGCCCCAGGTTGGTATGTAGTGGAGAGGGAAGGCCTGCGTCTCCCCTGTCACCCACTTCTTGGGTGGCAGACTGCCCCTTTTCCCTGACCTGGAGAGGCTAGGACCTCCTGCTATTTGACCTATTGACTCAGTCCCTGAGTAAAGGCCTAAGTCCCTGACTGTTTGCTTGCTGCCCCACCCTGACCCAGGGCCTGGGCTGCTCTTGAACTGCTGACTCAGCCGCTGCCTAGGGGCCTGAGTCTCTGACTGTGTGTTTGCTGCCCTGCCCTGACCTAGGACCTGGGCTGCTATTGAACTGCTGACTCAGCCCTTGCCCAAGGGCCTGAGTCTCTGACTGTTTTCTGGCCGCCCCGCCCTGACCTAGGGCCTGGGCTGCCATTTGACTATTGACTCAGCCCCCGCTCCAAGGGCCTGAGCCCCTAACCGAGTGTGCATTATTCCCCACAACCGCAGAGCCGACAGCCGGAGGACTAGAACGAGGCAGTGGGATACCCCACAGCCATGCTGAAAGATGAACAGCGGCAAAGCCACACTACAGGGCATCAAGAGCTGCTGCCACTTTGTCCCTTGGTGCTCCAGGACTGGGGAGTAGGCAACTCCCATGGAGTCCTGGACAGTGGAAGGAGGGCTCTCTGCTATGGGCTTCTGAAGCTGTTGGAGGCTGAAGGAATCCCTGAGATGGAGGTGTGGGGCCTGATCTGCCATGGGTGCCTGAGGTGGGAAAGGGGGTCTTTAATCCTGCTCTTCTCACCACGCCCCTGTCCTTCCCCCAAGTGGCAGCAGGCATCATCCTGTTCCCTTCTCTCTCTGGTGCAGGGACCCCCAGGGATAAAGAGGAGGATGAATGGCTGGACGTGTCCACAGATGAAGCTGCTCTCAAGGTCATCAAAGAGCAGTTCCAGCGCAGAGAAAAGGTACAAATGTTCCCCACCTGGGCTGTGGGCTGGAGCCAAGATTGTTCTGTCCCTTCCCTGCATCCCCACCCCCTACCGAAGGTCTTGTCCCTGATGATCCACCACCCCTAATGGGACCCTTTTACATCCATGATGTGGGACCCCCAAGATGGGGAAGTTTGTCCCACAACAGCCAATGTCTTCTCCCCTCACAGGCACTGTCCCAGTTCCTGATCCTGCTTGTGTAGGAGTGGTGGGAGATTTGGACAATAGGCAGGTCCCCACAATCCCCCATTGAGGTCTGAGCCCTAGAGCTGGTGTGGGTGGGGCAGCAAGGTCCCTAGCTAACAGATTCTCTCTCACTTTACTCCACTCCTGGTGGGTACAGGATGAGGGGCAGCAGCTCATGTTTCTGCAGGCCATCTACCCCGCATGTCTTGCTCCACAGGACAGGAGGGCAGGACGCATGGGAGCCACGCTGCTGGAAGGCGGCTGTGGTGGAGAGGACTGTGGTGAGTGAGACATGGCATACGGCAGCTGGTGGGAGGAGAGAGACATTGGATTGGCAGGGGTATCGCCAGGCTAATGGGTAGGGGCTGGGTGGTATTGGAGGGGGCAGCAGAGGGAAGGGATTGCTGGGGCTTAAAGTTGGGGAGAAGAGAAGGGAGAAATTGCAAGATTGGGCAGTGGGGGAATTGTGTGGCTGGAGGGCAGCTGAGACTGAGGGATGTCAAAGTTAAACTCAGGACTCACAGTTTGTCAGACCACTCTGTTTTATTAGCACAGCACTCTGCTAATAACACCCAGATAATGTGAGCATCATGCAAGACACAAACTATCTTATTTATACAGATAAAAGGGCAAGAACTTAACAAGATAATAAAGGAAGCAGAATCTGATAAGCTTACCTGAGCTAGGCATGCATATCTTATTTCCTTACTAACTATTACCGATCTTCTGTTAATGTTTCGCCATTAGCACCATTGTTTATGCCTAATGTTTCTTTTCCTGGCATCTGTATTTCAACTTTTCTTATTTCTGCTTAAAGGTACATACCACATTTCTTTAATCCATTCTTATTTTTACAGTATAATTCATTCTATTTTCACAATCCCTCCTTTTGGTCAAGCTACGCCATGACCAACATTTTACTGGATTTCACATATTAACTGTTCTTTATCTCTTTGATCATCAGCGATATTCAAAATCATCATATTAGCACTATGTTTTGGGGCAGTTACCTGGGTGGCATGCCTTACACAATTTTGGATACAACAGGAGACTAACTGAAAACATAC
The DNA here is from genome assembly GCF_003597395.2 of Chelonoidis abingdonii. NCBI lineage: Eukaryota > Metazoa > Chordata > Testudines > Testudinidae > Chelonoidis > Chelonoidis abingdonii. The sequence goes on from NC_133781.1 coordinate 5,760,763, forward strand.
AAAAATTATTAGGATTCCAAACAGGATATTCAGGGCTCCCTGAAACAACCAGTTTCCTATGCCAGAGAAATTGAACAGGTTACTTAGCCACTTCCATTAAGAACTCAGCTCTTTATGGGGAAGATATGTGATTTTTCTAAGTGGCTAGCGCGATCTATTACCTCATTTGGTCAGGTTTTTTTTCTTTTTTTTTTCCAATGAGAGCACAGTACCCTCCTTTGGCTGCCAGCACTATGTTCAATGCCTGACGGTTTTGGAGGGCCATCTGTCGGATCACCCCTGTTTCTTTGGCCAGGGCTTTTAAACTTTCTCCAATTTTATTTGCCATTATTTTAACTACTGCTTGTAACCTCAGGAGCTTTTTTTTGCATGGTGTATTACTCCCCCAAGTGGGATAAAGGAACTGCCAATAGCCTCTTCCCAGGTGTCATTGCTGTTCCATATTGTGTTAAACAGACGAGGTCCTCCAGTGAGGTCTGGGGAATTGAGTGGGATAGCCAGGACAGGAACACCAGTTTGAGAGTGGGCTGGGATGTGGCTGCAGACCCAGCATTTAGAAATATTAAGGGTCTGAGCTATCCACACTTGCTGCTGGATAAAAGAATTGTCATTGTGGACTCCCCAGACCTTAAGACACCAGCAGCCGAGGAACAGGCACCACCAGAGGCGCATGTTGGAGGCAGGCCCTTCTGGTTCTGACAACCTCAACTGAGGGAACTGCAGTCACAGTTTTATGTCCACCAGGCAGCAGGCGCTAGGCTCACTACTGCTTCTTCTTGGGCCTTGCTTTAGTAGTCGTCATCTGCTTCTGGCAACCCTTACGAGAGAGTAGATTGTAAGGTATTGCAGGCTGTTCCTCTACGTCTTCTTCTGGAGTCAAAATTGACTCTGCGTGGTCCTGAGGTGATGATTGGTTCGCTGGGGTGGTGCATTCTTACACTGCGAAGCATGTATCCACTCTGAGATGCCAGACAGTTTAACAGCCGTCTGACTAGTAAGCAGTACCTGATGATTCTTTGATGTTTTTTTTTAAGTCTCTTTACTTCTTTCCTTGACTCTGGCTATAACAATGGCCTTCACACCTATCTTTTCCTGATGCATACATTCCTCATTCACACAAACAGATTGAGAATACAAACAAGTAGTATTTTATATCGAGCAAAAAAGCATTGCAAATTAAACCTTGCTAAGTTTTACAATTAATAACCAAGACAATTTACATTGAGACCCAGGCCTTCAATTGTTTCGCTAATTTACTTAACATAGACACAATAGAGAATCCTGTCTCTTACTAACTAAATCTTAAAACAAAGAGTTAGAGAGGGTCCAATTTGTAATGCATATGGGAAAACAGAATCTTATAGTCCCAGAGGGTCATTTCTTTCTACTATTCAAAAAGGGTGGCTAGGAGGATGAAATCAAATCATACATTAATTTTTATGGGACATTATAAAATCCTGCTCCTACATATCCCCCTTTTGACACTAAGATTATTAATCGCCAGTGTCACTTCTTATTTAGTCCATGCAATAGAAAATAGTGGGAGGTGATTTGGGCCTGTGGCTCTAGCTTTGCATACATTTGTTTTATCCAACAGCACATTTTAAACATTTCAATTAAATACATACAATTTAAAACCAAAAACAGTTAGGGGTAGTAACATTAGTATGCCAGTAGTTCTGGGAGACCATCCAGAACATATATCAATGGTAAGCTGTTATGTTTTTCTGCTGTGGCAATTCTTAACATGTTCCCATTTGCGTGTATAATATGAATGGTTCGGTTTTTCACATTTTTTTTTTCTAGGAACTATGCTACCTTTTTACTTTTTAACAGATGATTGGTAACTTTTTGCCATTCAATGCCAAGATTGATAGAGAACTTAGCTAAACCAGTGTGCACAGTAAGCTGAGACTTTTTGGTTGTGGCAAATAGTAAATGTGATTATTGGTAAACACAGTACTTACATTACATGTACGTTTGTCTACTGGTGAGTTGCTAACACTTTCATTCTTTTAAAACACTTCTTTCCAAGAATTAACGCATGCACATTGCCCATTATACAATACTTTGGTCTAATTATTAATTTTATCCCATATACAGGATCCTAGTGAGATGTCTTTACTCCAGGGCTTTGGCGCAACAGGCATGGATAAGTATATTGACTTTTGAGGAGTCCACTTGGTACAAGTTCTGGTGTCCAATAGTTTTCCTTCCTCCCCAGCCCACTGGCTTGAGGTCCAGGGCAGCCAGAAAGATTCCAGGTGCAATCTGGGGAGTGGGCTAACTTTCCATATCTTCGCTTCCAGAGCCTTTTGGTGTGCGATTTTAAAAACAATTTCTTCACTTAACAAATTTGGTCTCACTGTACTGTAGACATACTTCATCCATTTATATTCATAGGTATTAAACAATGATCTTTTCCTTTGCTCTAACAGATGCATCAAAACCTTAATATTTTCTATTACCCAAAACATCTTATGTTCTAAATATCTGCATTTCAGTACATTCCATAGCTATTGCAGTATGTTTTTTTTACTTTCATTTGTTTTTATAATAGGTTGTTCTGTAGCTGGTATTAGCTTTTTCTGATTTTCTGAAAGACAAAAATAACATTTTTCTACCCCTTTCGGGGTGGCATTGATTATTGCTTAAAAGATTCCTTTCTTTTACAAATACCCTTGCTGATTGCAGGCAAAACAGAGGAATTACCCCCATATTTTCCTGTGTTTTTTGTTCTATAGGCAGGCCAGGTTTTAATGGGTTCTACTTTTTAAGGGTTATGGGGAAATTATTCCACTGTTTAGTTATTAAATTCATGAGGTGGTGTACCTCAAGTTTTTCTTCTTATATAGCAGACCAAGTTTGTAATGTTTTTCCTGCTGTGTTAAGCTTTAGGTTTATTCACAGGTAATAGCTGAGAAGCATCATTACCATATTACCTTCAAGGATTTTTCCAAAAATCATACACACTATACATTGTTACAGGGGTACTTACTAACATTACATTTATTTCAATGTTTAATATTAACAATAACATTTAGCATCAAATCTCTTAAAGGGATCTTGTTATACCATGTCTTTTATTTAGGCAATTTCTTTTGTGCTGGCAGTTCTCACCTTCCTTTATCAGTTAGGTAATTTGCATCAACACAGGCTTGGCTTTTGGATTCAAAGCCATGAGCAGAGTTCAGAGACTGTGTCTTAAAGGGATACGATCAACTTCCACCAGAGTTTTGATTTCTTTCCACTTTCAACTCCTGCTTACAAAACACACAGAGATCTGAAAAAGAAAACACAGTCTATTGCAGATCTTTTTGGAGCCCTAATAGGATTTTAATTCAGTAACATGTTTCATTTGTATTTCTTTTACCCCTTTCTACAATATACACTAAACACGTCCTAGGGAAAATGCACATTCCGTCTATACTATTACTTTTAAAACATTAGCCATATCAATTTTTACATAAAGTGTAACTGTTTCTTTTGTTTTTACAGAGTTTTCATGTACCCTTATCAAAGTGACAGTCTGATTACACAGATCCATTTTAAGGCTCAGTGTTTTTAACATAGCTATAGATAGATTACATTCTGTTTATACATTTGGATTAATTACTTTCCCTTTATACATTTGGGTCAATTAAGTTCCAGTAGAATCCCCCTATGTTCCTAGCAAATTTGACTAAATTGTCAATAGTCAAATGATTTCAATCAGATAGTCGGTTTATTTGGACTATTTACAGACCCTTTTGGAAAAGGGCCCATTTTCCTTCAGAATGCCTGCAAAGAAACCAGGAATTCTCTCTCTTTAACATGGTCCTTTTTAACATTTTCTCGAAGTTTAACTGCTTAATTCTCTCCAGCCTCTGTAGAGTTAACTTTTCACTCTCTTCCCTTAAATCACTTGTTTATCTCCCAAAATGACACTTTCATGAACTCAAATTTAACTATTTTAAGGCTCTGGTAATTGGCTGAGCCTTAACCAGTGGGCAGGGCATTCACTCAGGCCAGGGCTTTATAAAGCCGTGCACAAGCGACCAGGGGGCTGCTAACAGGGAGTTTCGCAAGGCAGTTTGGAAGGGGAGTAGGAAGGGAACGGGGGTCCCTTGTTGGTCCTATCCATGACCCGTTAATCCCTTGAAAACCTATAAACCAAACTACATCCGAAATCTTTATCTTTAAAGCAGAGCAGAGCAGACAGGGAGCTGTAGACAGGGGAGTTTGAGAGGGAGTTTGACAGAGGGAGGCTTACGATGGTTAGGAAGACTCGCAACACCTGTGCCAGCACTGCTTCTGTCTCTTCCACCTGATCGATCCGGGGTTTTTTTGGAGAACGGGGTAAAGGGAGCGCTCAGTCTGGTGGTGGGAGAGGAGGCTTTTAATAAAGCTTTTAACTTATTATTTGAATATTTGAGAGAGGCGAGTTTTGATTTTGTCCACCTACGATTTGCCTCTCCCACCACTGCATGAAACAATTAACCTCTCCTTTAGCCAATTTAGTTTTAGGTTGGCCGAGTTTGTCCTTTAAGACGTCCACTCGGTCTTTGTTCCAAGATTTTAACAGTGGCCACTGAGTTTTGGGATCCCCCTGAGTTAGCCTAGACCATTTTTCCAGAAATTTACAGGAGTCTGGACCCTTTTTACAGGAGTCCGGACCCATCCTAAATACATAAAATGAGCCGGCGTTCATTTAGGGAACTGTCCCGACTTAGATGTCTGTTACCCATACAGGAGGACTTCACACACCAATCACACAAGAAGGAAATTGGGTTCGTCAGAGCGATGCCCGGTGCAACACACAAAAGGAGCCCACAGGCTACTGCCTCAGTCGCCCTTGCTTTCACACCAGGGGTTTTACCCAAAGTGCGGTGCGGCTGCGATTGTGCAGATTCCACTCACTCAGACCGGGACAGGAACCCTTGGTCGGCGATCCCCGGACGGAGACGGCACCCAGACTCAAACACTCCACAAGAGGACGGATAGACACAGAGACAGGACAGTCCTCAGTCCGGACAAACACAGAAATAATTACCTGACCAGATTTCCTGATGTCAGATCCTGGGATCCCTACCAGAACAGAGTGGGAACCAACAGTTCGATGGCGTAGACTCACTGTGGTTGTGCGCCTTTCCGTTCTAGTGGAGGCCGCTCGGGCCAAATGCCCAGGTGCCGGCTGCCACGGTCGTCCTACAAAAACGGTCAGGAATCACACAGCCCCAGTGAAGACGGTTGCCATCTCAGTAGGATCTCCAAACTGTCAAAGTTAGACTCAGGACTCACAGTTTGTCAGACCACTCTGTTTTATTAGCACAGCACTCTGCTGATAACATCCAGATAATATGAGCACCATGCAAGACACAAACTATCTTATTTATACAGATGAAAGGGCGAGAACTTAACAAGATAACAAAGGAAGCAGAATCCGATAAGTTTATCTGGGCTAGCCATGCATATCTTATTTCCTTACTATTACCGATCTTCTGTTAATGTTTTGCCATTAGCACCATTGTTTATGCCTAATGTTTCTTTTCCTGGCATCTGTATTTCCACATTTCTTATTTCTGCTTCAAGGTACGTACAACATTTCTTTAATCCCTTCTTATTTTTACAATATAATTCATTCTACTTTCACGCCAGGTTCTGATCAATCCCATGATCCTCTCCTTCCAGAATAAGAAAAAAGTGCAGGAGCGGGAGCAAATATCCCAGACAGACATTCCCAACCAGAAACACTCTTTAATACTCACCTCTCCCCAGAGCCATTGGCCTTTATGCTCTCTGCTTAGTGCCCCCTTTCCCTAATCCCTCCCCACAGCAGCCCCTGCTGTGGCAACCTCTTCCCAGCAACCCTTAGTCAAAGCAGGAAACGCCCCCCCCCCAACACTCAGAGACCAACTATTGCACCATATTTTATACAGGGGGTGGGGAATTCCTCCATAAGGGGAACAGCAGGTTTTTATTGGGGTGGGGAGGCAGGGCTTATGCACTGGAGCCCATGTAGGTTTTGAAACCCCTGGTGGGCAGACAGCCTGACTGGGGCAATTCTAAAAAATGTCCCCCTTGGAATTCATTACTAAGTCATAGGTGCCAACTCCATGGGTGCTCTGGGGCTGGAGCAGCCACATAAAAATATAGTGGCTACTCAGCATCCACCAGCAGCCGTGCATATCAGCTCCTCCGCTTCCCCACCAGCCTTCCTGCCTGCCAGCAGTCCCTACAGATCAGTTCCTTCCCAGTGATCAGCTGTTCAGCAGCATGCAGGAGGCCCTAGAGGGGGAAAAGGAAGGAGTGGGGGCAGGAAGAGGCAAGGGGAGGGATGGGCTGAGTTGGGAGCAAAGGCAGGAATAGGTCAGGTGGGGAAGTGCTGGGCAGAAAGAGGCAGGATGGGGTTTTGTGGAGTGGAGGCAGGGACCTTGGGTAAAGCAGGAGTTGAGTACTCCCTGGGAATTGGGGAGGTCAGTGCTGAGCAGGCTAGAGCCATGTGAACATGCTCCGTGACAGCTGCTGAAGCCTTCACGGACCATAAGAATCTGCTGCCTGCTGTAAGTGGGGCTAGAGGGGAGGGTTGCGCAATATTTGTGCAGAGACAAGAACAGTCCAGATAGAAGAGGTTGGAACAGATTGAGGCAGGGCTAGGAGAGGGTGTGACTTGCTTTGGGTACAATCTGGACTGCTAGATCATTCTGTTCCACTTAGTTCTCCAGTATTGTGTCACTATACCCTGCTTTGCTATGTGAGCTGCCACTCTGCTACTCACCCCAGCCTCTAGAATGCAAGCCACCTCCAGATGTATACCCGAGTGCTATGCTCAGCCATTCTTGAATTCCATATAGGGAGGCACCTGCATATCTGTAATCCCAGCCTTGCACCCTAGAAATGTGCTGTCTTCTACCATTCAGTTACTCACAGAGTGGTACAAGCTCATAAATCCATCAATTTAACAATGAAATGGATCATGCATCTGCCTTTGAAACCTGAGTAGATTCCCCAAACACTTCAGTCAAAAACACACTAGTTTAAATTAAATATGCAGCAAATTTATTAACTATAGAAACGTATTTTTTAAGTGATTAAATAGTACTGGTATGGAAGATGAGAGTTGGTTAGAAAAGGAAAAGGAAATAAAATATAAAATCACAAGCTAATTCCTAACCTTTACCATGCTAATAATTCTAAATGCAAAGGATTTCTCTCACCCAAAACTTAACAGCTGTTCTCACCAGCTCCTCCCATAATCTGTTTGTCATAGTTCTTTGTCTTCCTTATGATCTTGCTTCCTTGTGTAGAGATGGGGGAGGAGAGGCAGGTGAAATGATGACATCACTGTCCCCTATTTATACTCTTTGCAGCCAAGAAGGCATGGAAAGTACCACTCTGATTATTTAAATAGATAAAAATCCCAGTGTTTACTATGCAGACAAGAAAAGGACTGAACTCACATCCTGGGTGGAAAAACAAACCCCTACGCACCTTTCTCAATGCTCAAAATGATAGCTCAGTGGTTTGAGCGTTAGCCTGCTAAACCCAGGGTTGTGAGTTTCAAGCCTTGAGGGGGCCATTTAGGGAACTGGGGTAAAAATCTGCTTGGAGATTGGTCCTGCTTTGAGCAGGGAGTTGGACTAAATGACCTCCTGAGGTCCCTTCCAACCCTAATATTGTATGATTCTATAAGGTTACATTACTACAGAGACAGCTCTCACCCTGTGGCTCAGGGTGCTAAAAACACATTGGCAGGCAACACACATTACTGTGGCATGTTATTAAAGCAGGCTTTCAAAGCCTCCCTGAGCCATATAGCTACACATTGAGCTCTTATAGCCCTGATATCTGGCTGCTCAGAATCAGCAGCTGCTGATCCACCTCTGCCCTCCACACTGGTGGAAACTTCTCCCCCTTTGCTTCACGGATATGAAGCACACAGCAGGCAGCTATAACCATGGGTATATTTTTTCACTGAGGTCTAACCTAGGCCTTGTCTATGCTACCGAGTTTTGTTGAAGCAAGTTACATTGAGGAGCAAAAAAAACAAAAAAGAAAAAGAAAACTGAGGTCTAACCTAGTGAGTAAACTGCTCTGCCAGCAACCTTTGTGATGGCCAAAGGCACATTCAACTGTCCCTCTATATGTGCTGAGCCTGTTGTTGAAGTGCTCCTTACTGCTGTCCAGGTGTCCAGTATACGACTTCATGAACCATGTGGGTAAGGGTAGACTGCGTCTCCCAGCATCACTAGTGCCATTTTAACTTCCCAAGGATGATTTTGTTGTTTGGAAGGAAAGTCCCTGCTTGCAGCTTTCTGAAAAGGCCTGTGTTTTTAAAGATGCACGTGTCATGCACCTTTCCACATTGATGTTGATAAAACGTCCCTGGTGATCCACCAGTGCTTGCAACACCATAGAAAAGTAGCCCTTTCTGTTGATGTACTCTAAGGCAAGGTGATCTAGTGCCAAGCTAGGAATACACATGCCATCTATCGCCCACTGCATTTCAGGAACCATACTGCAGCAAAATCAACCAGTATGTCCTGCACGTTGCCCAGAGTCACAGTCTTCCTTAGCAGAAAGCGATAAATGGCCCTACACACTTGGGTGGATTTATCCACAGTGGATTTCCAAAATTCAAATGGATTCCCAACTGACTGATAGCAGTCCAGGGTTCCAAGCTTTCACAGAGCTATTGCCACTCGCTTCTCCACTGCCAATGCAGCTGTCATTTTAGCGTCACTGCTCTGCAGGGCTAGGGGGAGTTCTCAAGGAGTAACGGTCTCAAGTTGCAGTGGGGAAGGTTTAGGTTTTTCACTAGGATGGTGGTAAAGCACTGGAATGGGTTACCTAGGGAGGTGGTGGAATCTCCTTCCTTAGAGGTTTTTAAGGTCAGGCTTGACAAAGCCCTGGCTGGGATGATTTAGTTGGGGATTGGTCCTGCTTTGAGCAG
>NC_133781.1:5771311-5903816 GCF_003597395.2 Chelonoidis abingdonii
TAGGAGAGTGGTGAAGCACTGGAATGGGTTACCTAGGGAGGTGGTGGAATCTCCTTCCTTAGAGGTTTTTAAGGTCAGGCTTGACAAAGCCCTGGCTGGGATGATTTAGTTGGGGATTGGTCCTGCTTTGAGCAGGGGGTTGGATTAGATGACCTCCTGAGGTCCCTTCCAACCTTCATATTCTATGATCCCACATATGGGTCCAGGAAAGTGGCCTTGCACATCCAAAAGTTCTGCAACCACTGTTCCTCATCACATACCTGCATAACAATGCGATCCCACCAGTCAGTGCTTATTTCTGGGGCAGGACCAGAATTGGTGCTCCACCATAGTCAGCTGCTCCACAACTGCCAGCAGCAACTTGGAATTGTTTCTTTCCATGGCTTCCAACAAGAGTACTTGAAAGAAATTGCCGTATTCCATGTGGTGGCTCCTCTGGTGGCTCTGGAAATACTGCAAGATCAGGTGCATTGTGTTCACAACACTCACCACAATTGTGCAGAACTGTGCAGGATCCAGGCTTCTCTAGAGATGGCAGACGTGTGGGTTTGCTAGCTTTTGAAAAGAGGAGTGAAGTATTATGGGTTGTAGATAAAATTAGGGGAGGAAGAATACTGCACTGGACGTTCACGCCATGTTTCCAGTCATCCCTGCGTGAACGTTTTGCCCCCGTGAGGAATTGCAAACTCTTCCCAAAAGACCTTGTGCTAGATGGTGGCAAGTTGCACAGTGGGATAAGTACCCATGGTGCACTGCTCTCTGCATTAATGCAAGCACTGCTAATGAGGACGCACACTGCAGACACAAGGAGCATAGTGTGGACATGCACAACCGACTTAATTACTGCGGCGACTGTCTGTCTTATGTCAACTTAATTTTGTAGGATAGACATGGCCTTAGTGTCTGCTCACAGGGTTGCTACAGAACCCCTTTTTAAACGACCAGAGACCCACTCCCCACCTCTGCTTTTAAAGCAATAGCTTGGAACTCCAAGAATCCTCACAATACCACACGTGCCTGCCTCAATATACACAAAATGGCCAGAAGAAGAGGTGGCAGTTCCCATCATGTAAGATTTAGCCCAGTGGTCAGAGCCCTCAGCTAGAATGTAGAAGACCAATGGTTCAATTTCTCTCACTGCTGAAGGGGAGAAAGGACTTGAATAGGGGTTTCCTGTAGGGGTTTCCCATTGTCCAGGCAGGGCCGGCTTTAGGCCGATTTGCCCGATTCCCCTGAATTGGGCCCCATGCCTGAGAGGGCCCCGCGCCGCAGCGTCTCTCCCGAAAGCAAAGCTCTGCGTCTGCCGGAAGCAGCAGCTGTTGCTGCTAGGCAATGAGAGACGCTGGCCCGCAGAGGGCTGAGTCAGAGGCAGCCGCATGGGTGTTGCAGGTCAGGAGGGGGAAGGGGGAGGGGGGGAGAAGGCACATGTGCTTTGCAGCCTTCCTTCCCCTCCCCTCCCCTCCCCTCAGCACTTACCTGGAGGAGACACTGAGGGAGCTTCTGGTCCGGTAGGAGACAGGAATCTCTGCAGTGGACCTCACTCACCTGAGCAGCTGCTGGGGCTTCCAACGGTGAGTGTTTGACCCTGTGATTCCCCGTAGGTTTGTAATATTGGGTTGGTTTTGTGGTTTTCGGTGGTGTTGCTGTTTGAGGCTGAGTTTGTGCCTGCCTGTGTCTGTTTCAAAACTAAAGTCGGGATCATGTCATGTAACCCAGGAAAAAAAGCCCAAGCCAGTACTTAGTGCTGTGAACTCCAGGTGAGAGAGAGAGGGAGGTTTGGAGGAGGAAATAAAATACATCAACAGGGGAGAATGCGAAAGGTCTGCAACAGGGCAGGCTGAGACTTATCTCCCCTCCCCTCCACAAGAGGGGAAACTGAGGCACAGAGTGATCTGATTCCCCTCTCCAAATTATTTTGCAACGGAAGGGGACTGGGGCTCCTATCCAAACCAGTTCCCTTCCCATCAACTCTGCTTTCCCTGCTGCAAGACCGCTGTAGGGGCTGAATATTTCCATTAAACTATGGCTTCTTCGTTTGCCCTACAACAATAAATTAGACCGGCTTTGGAGGGGGGCTATTCTCCCCCCCAAAGCTGTGTGGATATTAAGTTTTTTTGAGGGAGGGCATGATAATATTCCAGATCAATCAAATGCCCATCTCAGCTTTCTAGCCATCCAGCAGCTCTAGGGCAGGGAAGGAAAGTGCTCTTGGTGCAGAGTGGTTGCAAAACAGGGGTGAATTTACTGGGGGGAGGGGATTGGCGTCCAGTTGAAATCCCGCCTGATGCAGCCATACAGAATCACTAGCAGCGCTGGGAGAGGCCAGGAGTGGAAACAGGTGGCCTGGGGGTGAGGGAACATTTGCCCTTAGTCCTGGGCTCTGGGATGGACTAGGCTGGGTGGTGGGTTCAGTCTAGTCTTCCAGCAGGTTGCTCTCACTGGGGTTTGTGGTTTTCATCTGGCTCCATCGAAAAGATCAAACAAGCCCAGTAGAAAAGGGGGGTGAGAGAGGCAGGAAAGGGTGTGTAAGGGGTTAAAGTGACCCATCAACGAAAGAGTAAAACCAGAGTTAGACTGGGTTTCCCCCCAGCCACCACTCCTGCAGACACTGGGCAAGGGGCAGCCCCATTCCCCACTGAGGCTATGGTGAGGGGCAGCAGAGGAGGAAGGAAGCCACATGTGATGGCAGTCCCCTCCCCTCCCATCCTCCCAGCACCCACCACCCCCTCTCCGGCCCCCAAACTCTGTCCCAGAGCCTGCACTCACCCCTCTGCACTCACTCCCAGAGCCTGCACCCCTCCACCCTTCCTGCACTCCACCCCATGCCCCAGCCCAGAGCCTGCACCCAGCACTCAAACTCCGTCCCACTCAGCCTGGGCAAAGCTCTCCTTGGTCTGGCTCCCAGCCCCTCTCGAAGGGTTGCAGCTGTCTGGAGGTGCTGCCTTCCACACCTTCCTATTCACACCTCATTCATTTCAACAGGGCAATTGATTACAAAGTGGGGGAAGATCTTATTCTACTTCTAGCAAAAAGACACTTTTCTTTTACCTTAATTACACTACCCTTTGGGGCCTGCTATAACATATTACCAAGGTTCAATACACAAGTCATAAAAAGTTATACAAAATGCATAATGCAGAGATTTATCTCTACACTGCATTGACTGCTGTGTGTGCAGTAACGTATAGTAACCCTGGGTCTTTGAAATGAGGCTTTATACTTGGGAAGGGAGGTGAGGGGGCAAGTGGCAAGTGGGGGGCAAAGAGGCAAGCACTGAGCCAGCAGGAGTTCTAGGGGCGGGCATGGGGGTTTCTGGCAGGGGAGGGAGAAGGTGAAAGGAGGCGAGTGATGGGTGGGGGACTGACTAGGAGGGATGCAGCGAGCCAGTGGAGGGCTAGGGGGTGAAGAGGGGTGTGATGGTGGGGCTGAGCAGGGAAGGAGCAGGTCCTATTTTACTGCTGTGATCTGATCACCCCATGTGTGCCGTTTCTTCCCACCTCCCCCACCAACCTTGTTTCGACAGGGCAGAACTGGGGAAGGAGGGTTTGTTTCCACGGGGCTGGGTGGCGCTGGGGAGGATGGAGGGAGCAATTTTATATTAATAAGGAAATATTTTATAAATTTTAATAAAATAAACATGAGTGAAGAAAATCAGTTGTACAACTATCAAAACAAAGTATTTCCTAATATGAAAGTGCAAATCAGCTAATTAATATATGATGCAATGTATGTAATACATAATTTTGTTATTATTTATATAGTCATGGAAAGTATATAATACATGGAAGAAATGAAAGGCTTTTTTTTACATTTTTGTTTTTTTTAGTCATCCCTGCCAGGGCCCTGCTGAAAATGTTCGAATTGGGCCCCGCACTTCCTAAAGCCGGCCCTGTGTCCAGGTGTGTGATCTAAGCACCAGGTAACAGAGCAATTATCGTTCTTTCTTTCTCTTCCCAATGACTCTTCAAACATTTAACCAAAGTGGAACAGCTTCAACAGGAGAGACTGAGGGACCTCCACGTCAGAACATCCCATAGCCTTGTGGTTAGGGCATGCTCTCAAGAGACAGGAGGCCCCTGTCCAAGTCCTTTTCCCCCATAGGGCAGAGGGGGGTATTGAATGCAGATCTCCCACATACTGGGTGAAGGCTCTAACTACTGGCCTGAAAACTATAACGAGGCCCCCTTCACTACCATCTTCTCCTTGATGTTAATGGCACCTGGTGCAGCAACGGTGCTCAGAGCATGCCAGCCTACCAAATCAACCCTTCCAGGGATTATAGGCAGGGGAGGCATGCCTGTCTTCCCCGGGTTTGTGGATCATGCTGGCATTTACATGGGAAAGAGGCTTCCAGATGAGGCATCAGTACAACTTAATACTGGAATTTAGGGGCCTAAATATGGGGTTTAGCCACTCAAGTACCAGTGTAGAGCTGGGCAATACTTTCTACTGATAACATGAACAGAGCAAAGTTTTGCTTGTGAATTTAACATGAAGTTAAAGTTGAAGGCCCTTAGCCCCCATCTGCACTCCCTGTGCCCCTCCACAGCAGGAACATTTCATTCCCTACACACAAACCTTGGCAAACCAGGAATGCCCAGCTCCACAGAGAGACTCTGGCACCTAGAGCCCAGATGTTTGTGGGGGGTGGAGAGCTGGTCTGGCAGGTGTGCTCAGAGTACTCCTAACTCAGCATAACCTACTTTAGAACATTCTGCCCAATGGTTAGGGAATTCCCCAGTAACGTGGGAGACTCCAGTCTAATTCTTTTCTCTACCTGACCTGGAGAGGTGGTAGATCCCAGTTTAAATCCCCTCTCAGGTGACTGCCCTAAAGACAGGACTGCAGAATCATTCTCATTCCCTCTGTCCCAACGCATATTTAACTCTTTATGAACTGTGGAAGAGCTTTAACAGGAGAGATGGAGACAGACCCAAGCAGAATATCCCAAAGTCCCTTTGTGGATCTGGGCCAAGCTGCAGAATAGAGGTAATTTTAGGGTAACTAACTCCTAATCCCTATGATGAAATAACTCCAAAATTTCACAGCTAACTGTAACTCTGACCCTAATATATCTTAGCCATTTCCTAGGCAATCTGCCCCTGGACATGGATTTGAACGCACTTTGAAAAATCTGCATTTAAGTAGAAATGTTCATGCCACCTTGGCTACTGCTCCTCCAACAGCAGGCACTTATCAGTTAGGATGCCAGTTTCCTTCTGAATCTCTTAGGCATCCGGACGGCATGTGTAAATTCTGTCAGCACCCCTGCCTTTCTGCCTGTGACCTACTGAGTGATAATTCTGGGCCTTGGGAATATCAGGAATTGTTCCCCCACCTACCACCATGTTGGTAGAGGTGTGTATGTGATGTGAGGAGATCTAGGGATTAGTTTGAGAAGCATCAGGGATTCATATGTAAGTGGCGGAATGGTCCCGCTATTGTGGTGAACTTTCCTGGCTTCTGCACTACCCCGGTGAAGTGGGCTGGTGAAAGGATCTGAGTCCTTGCTCCCACTTCCTTTACCCAGAGGCCTCCCTGCCCCTGAGGACTCCCCTTCCACTCTCCTGTCTGGCAGAGTCCTTGTAACCCCAACCAGGCTGGACCCAGGATTCCTGGGGGGCTCAACCCCCAACCCTGCTGTGGTCACCTAGGACAGGGGCTAGGGTGTCCCGACTCCGGGGTACCCTCTCTGCACTGGGCACCTCCCTGACCCACTGATTATTCCATACAATTTAAAACAAATGCAAGTTGTTTACTTAACAATTAATCTAAAGAAAAGAGTAAGAAAAAATGGGAAAGGTTAAAGGAAAACACATCATCCTGCTCTGTGGCAGGGAATATTATAAACAGCGTCTCTGGACATTAAGGCACTTTGTAGTCTGTTCCTTGTAGGTCCCAGGTCTTCCTCACAGGCCCTGGCAGTGCTGCAGGGATGCTGCAGGTTGGACACTTGCAGTGCATCTCAATTATCACTTCAAAGGTTTTTTTTCTCCTGCTGATGATAGCTCATCTCAATTGATTGGACTCTTCCAGTTGGTATGCATACTTCCACCTTTTCATGTTCTCTGTGTGGGTAAAACATCTCAGTCCTGTGTGTCCATTCTATCATTTGAAGAAGCAGCTTACCCACGAAAGCTTGCTGAAAATAAATTTGTTAGCCTAAGAGCCACAAGTACTACCTGTTCGTTTGCGGATGCAACTAACACCGGTGTAATGAAACACTGCAATGGTGATGCCACAACCTTCCGGGCTTTGGTACTGAAGACTTCGTCCAGCACAGCTCTCATCAGTTAAAAGATCCCCTCCTCACTGGCCTGCAAGGACTCCTTGCTGGGGGGTCGTTCTGCACTGGCCCTTGCAAGGTCCCCCCATGCTGGCCCCAGTTGCTCACTCACACCTGGCTCTATAGCGCAGCGCTGCCCAGCACAGGACTGCCTCCCTGGCGGGGCTGCATCTCCCGCTTGTGGCGCCAGCTCGCTCTCCAGCCAGGCCTGCTTCTCCCTGCTGGTCTGGCTTTTGGTGCTGCAGCTCTTGGCCCCTCTGGATCGCAGGCTATGGCTCCTCGGCTTTCTGATCGGGCCCCTCTCTTCGCTCTTAGCATCGGCCACTTTGTTCTGATCAGGCAAAATTCCAACTCAACCGAGAGACGGGAACCCACATCGGCCTCCTGTCTCCCTCCATTAGCCTGCCTCCCTGTCAATCAGCGACCTAGAGACATTGGCCCATCACATATCCTGGGACTGTCCATCGCAGGCCTGATTCCACGACTCCTCCCTTTTCAGGCTGAAGCTAGCAAACAAAACACCTCTCTGGAATGTTATGTAAGGGCAATAGCCCTTACATTCCCTCCTTGCTTACAAAATTTTGCCACAGCCACAAATTACACCAGTACATTGGCCCCATAATAACAACATATAGCCACATTAATTTATATTAAAAACCAAACAATTATCAAAGAACAATAACAGTTAACATTTACATTTACTTTTTAATACTATACGTACATGATTTTTTAGAAACACGACATAGAACGAATAGATAAATTATTTTAAGTAACAGGAAGTAACCCCTATAACTCGTGTGGGAAGTCAAAAACAGATAGTCAGGAGTTAATAGAACAGAATGACTTATATCTCTTTGACGTTGAAAGGTAACAAGTTCAGTCAGTCCTGCTGTTCACTCTGACCAGAGACCAAAGCAGGGACAGATAGCTTTCAAATCTGCGAGGAAGTTTCTGTGTGCTGTTAGTTTGGTTGTTGCGCTCTGGTCGAGAGTGACCAGACGTTGCAACAAGGTTTCCTCCAATCTCTTCCAATCAGGTTCTTAATAGGTCAAAATGAGAAGTACTAGGTAGATTCAGGCGATGTTAGGCCTTATGGTTGTTCTTTATGCACATGTGCATTGGGCTGGAGCGATTTACTTTGCTGCGTTGCTGGAACGAGTCTAATGTGTATGTTGGCTTGGTAGGAGTTCAACGTGTATGGCGGCGACTGAAATTCTATTTTGCTGAAAGGAGTAAGTTGTACTTGAAACTTAGGCCTGGGAGGGTATTCCCTAGTGCCTAAGCTAAAAAAACCGGTACCATCCATCTAAATTACAATAATAATTGTTAACTGTTTCTCTCTTAATTAAGTTTCTTGTTGAAGACCTGATGTTTTTTATTCTGGTGGAAACCCCAGGTGAACGGGTTTGGATCACCAGGACTGGTGGAAAAAAGAAGGGTAGAGAAAGGCTAAATCTCTCCCTCGTGTCAGTATGTCTCCTCAGGGAGAGTCTGGGTAGGGGAAAGCTGAAGGAGGGGAGTGCATTTCTCCTCTCGGTTAAGATCACAGAGCTTGACATAACAGTGGATCCTTCCAGGGTGACCCAGGGAGGGAAGCGCTGGAAGCAGGGGGGGAAGGATTTACTTTCCCTTGTGGAAGCATACCGAAGGTCTGGGTCTGGGTTCCCGGGCAAGGTTTGGGGGGAGCCAGAGGTACCAGGCACTGGAATCCGGTTGGCTGCAGGGCTAAGTTTCTAAGCCTGGTAATTGAGCTTTAAGGATATTCATTCTGTCATACAACAGAAGAAGGTAGTTCTGTGACCTTGTAAAGGGTTTAACAAAGAGACCCAGACACCTGAACCAGAGGACCAATCAGGAAATACGGATTTTTAACAGCTGAGGAGAATGTTTAGTCTTGTCCTTTTGGTCTGGCGCTCAAGTAATGGAGGGATTCTTTCTATCAACTCTAATCTCAGTTCCAAGCTGTGGAGTAAAAGGTAGAAAAACATTAGGCTTGATGTTTATTGTAATTACAGTGTTAGTTCTGGAAGGTTTAAATTGTATCTCTTTTTGATAAGGCTTTATGCTTTCTTTTAGCAATTGAACCTGTATGTATTGTCAACTGATAAGAGAATATTCTTATGTCTTTGTCGTTCTTTATATAAATGTTTCTTTTTTTACGCCTTGTTTGATTTTTTTTCCTCTGGGTAGGCTAAGGAACCGAAGGGGGAAATTCTCTATTTGTGTAAGATCTAACGAAGGTGATCCTGACACCAAGGGAGTGGTGGGAGGCAGAAGACAAGGGGGAGAAGAGGCATAGAACCTTTTGTTTCTTCTTGCGTTGTCCTCTTGTGGAAGAGAGGAGACATGCTTCTTGGTATTGTGATGTAAAGAGGTTGCATCAGTAACTCTCAGGTTAGCCCAGAGAGGAAATTCTGGGTGGGAGAGAGAGGGGGAAGGGAAGTGGGTTATTTCCCTTTGTTGTAGACTCAGGGCATCTGAGTCTTGGGGGTTCCCCAGGGAAGGTTTTGGGGAGACCAGAGTGAGACAGGCACTGTAATTCCTGTCTGGTGGCAGCGATATCAAATCTAAGCTGGTAATTAAGCTTAGAGGAGTTTATGCTAGCTTCTCAGGTTATGAACACTAAGGTTCAAATCTGAGTAGGAAAGCTATGATATGCTGGTACCCCAACTTTTGGACGCTAAAGTTCAGAGTGGGGAATTATACCATGACAGGGACCTTCTTAAGACTGGTGGTTCATTACCCATATTTTTTATTTCCCCGTTTTGGGTAATACTGGGTCAGTTTGAGGGATTTGGCCATTTTTGTTAGAGTTTGGGTTCGCCCCACTTTGTCCCCCTCTGTATTTGGTTTGTGGGACTAGAACCATTTTCCAATAGGTTTTAGCTTCCTTGGGGTGAACTGATTTACGCCTTCTATGGTCCCTGTCGGGTCTAAGAGTGCAATGTTTTAACTGGTCCCGATGTACTACTTTCTCCAGACCTCATCATTCAGGCCGGATGGTGTAAACTGGTAGCCTGGGATTGTTGTGAGCGACTACAATGTGAGGATTTGACTCCCACTTGTCCTGTATTTTATTACACCCCTGATGTTTATGGTTACGAACTAGTACACGGTAACCAGGCCTAATGAGAGCCCCACTGGACTTGCGATCATAAGTTCTTTTTCTACTTTGGGCTGTGTTTTTAGTTGTATTGAGAGCAACTTTACAGGTTATCTTCAGCCTGTCATAGTGACCCTTGACCCAGTAATCCAAATTGATCACCTTATCCTTCTCAGGGCCCTTTCTGTCCAGAATATCAAACAGCAACCTGGGATCCCTTCCAAACATGAGATAAAAAGGAGCGTAACCTGTCGACAAATGGACATGGCTGTTATAGGCCAACACTAGCTCAGGTAGATGTTCCTGCCAGGCTTGCTTCTTTTTTGGCGGGAGTGTTCTTAGCATGTCGTGCATTGTCCAGGAATCCTCACCTCCTCCCTACCTCATCTGACCCTCCAACCACTCTCCCCTTCCCTCCCAGCCATCCTCATTTATCCCCCTCTCCATAATCTCCCTCACCTTGCTGCAGCCCCAACCTTCTCCCCCATCCCACTCTGCTTCTCTGCCCCCTAATTCCACTTTCCCCTCCCCACAATCCTTTGCACGTGTCATTTCTTTTCTTTTCAAAAACAGTTTGAGCATCTTCTGGATGTTCTGCTGTGCTCAGGCTACATTCCCCCAAATAAATAAACCTCTCAGAGGCAGATTGGAGCAAGATCCCTCCTCTTTTTAATTTCTGATTAGGTTGGATTTGAGCTCATAATATCTAGGTGATGCTCAGATTCAGTAGCCATTGCAGTCCCTCAGAGGCACCCAGAGCCTATGAGATGTGGCTGGTTTTCAGCCTTGCAGTGCTCTCTCTGCACGTGCTCAGTATAATCACTTTTGTGTGGCAGCCATAGGAATCTGAGAGCTGGTCTTATCAGGAGAAGCCAATGGTGATCAGAAAAGGCTAGTGGGTCCCATGGAGGTAAGCCTCCAGTGAGTGAGACACAGATGCAAAATGCTCAGCCCTGGGCTTTTCCCTATTAGTGGACACAAAAATGTTAGTAGAAGCCATCCACTTTTGGAAAAGCTGTTTTATTCAGGGAGCTATAGCTTGTTCTCCTGGGTGAATTCTGCATCAAAAAATTGTACAAACAATATTTAACAATTCTGAAAAACAATCTGCATATTTTATTTGTCAAAATAATACAATATAATCATGCCACTTTCAATTATTTTGTTAATTTATTTCAAAATATCTGTCAATAAGTACATCTGTAACCATACAGACAACAAGAAAAAAGATTAGGGAGAAAAACAGAGAGAGAGAGAAATAGATTCCATACTACGCATATTAATACATAACTTTGAGTAATAATTCATTTAAACTACAATACAGATACATATTTCCTGCATCCCTCAGAAGCAGTACAAAGACTTGTGGAGTCAGGGGTAACAGAAGAGCGAGGGAGAGCGAAGAAGCCTGGGAGCGAACCTGGAGGGTTGTTGGGTGTGAGTGGGAGAAGTATGGAACAGGTTTCTTTTGCAGGTGGGAGAGAGGTTATTAGGGAGTTGAGGAGTCTCCCCCATGCAGACCCTGGCTGACCCCTAGCCTCTCCCATTAAGGCAGGCACATCTGCCCTTGTCCCTGTCCCACATCCCTGTTATCCCTGCAGCCCCCACCCCCATCCCCACGTATCCCTGCAGCCCCCTCCCATTCAGCCCCTGGCTCAATGCTATCACTCCACTAGTTCCTGAGCCCACATCCCAGTTTGTCCCCCCACTAGCCCTTCTGAACCCCAGTCTGTGATTCCCTCCCCCCCACCCAGCAGCCCCATGTGCCCCACTCTGTCCCTCCTTACTTGGTTCTGTTGTGAGGAATGCAGCCTTTCCGCCCAGCTGGCTGCCCTCTCGTCTGGCACTGCAGAAAACCCTGGTGGACAAAAGGTGTAACTGCAGCACCTCTCCAGCAGAATCTATAATCGGAGGAGAAAAAAAAATCTATGGGGGCAACGAATTCTGTGTGTGCGCATTGGCACAGAATTCACTAAAAAGTAGTCTTGAGAACCTTTCATCGAATGGCCTCAAATTTGTACCACTAGTCCAAACCTGCTCCTCCACAAGGCACTCCAAATATCAATGCAATCTGAGGAACCGTGTTGATTAAAAATAGTCAAGTTTTAAACAGAAAGCTGGTCTCAGCCGTAACTCTACTCATCTCAGTGGTCCTCTATAATAAGGGAGGTGAAGTGAAAGCACTATCCCTTCTCCTCCATCCATGGTATGTGCAGCTAAGCAGGCACTTAACTTTTTGTGGGGAAGTTTTAGCACATGCCCCCTTCATTGGCATCTCTCATTGGCTAGCTTAAGTGGCTGCCCAGCTAGAGTGCTGGATTTTGTGGATCATAGTCTTAGGGTGTGTCTAGACTAGAGCAGCATTGTGCCACTGTAGCTCTGTAAAATAGACACTTCCTACATCAATAGAAGGGGTTATTCCATCAATGCAGCAGTTAATCCACCTCTGTGAGAGGTGGTAGGTAGGTCAACAGTAGAATTCTTCCATTCACCTAGCTGCGGCTACATGAGGGATTAGATCAAAATAACTATGTCATACAGGATGTGAACATTTTCACATCAGTGAGTGATACAGTTAAGTTTTAGGTGTAGACCGGGGCTCAGGAAGAATAAGGGAATATCTACACTACAGCAGCAGAGCTACATCGCTACAGCTGTGTTACTGAAGCGCTGTAATATAGATGCTTCCTACATTGACGGAAGTGGTTTTTCCATCACCCTTTCTGAGAGGCGGTAGCCAGGTCAACGGAAGAATTCCATTTTCTACACTGAGGGTTAGGTCAATCTAGCTGTGGCACTCAGTGCACACTATTTTTCACAGGCCTGAATAAGCTAACTAGGTTAATCTACATTTTAAATCACAGGCACTGACTTTTCATTGTGCCAGGGGTGCTCCACCCCCGACTCAGCCCCAGGGCCTGCGCTCACTCCACCCCTTCCCCCAAGGCCCCACCCTCACCCTGTCTCTTCCCACCCCCGCTCCACCCCAGCCCCACCTCTTCCCTCTCTGTTCCGCCTCCTTCCCCGAGCATGCTGTGTCCTTGCTTCTCCCTCCCCCTCCCAGCCTCCTGTACACTGCAAAACAGCTGATTGTGGCAGGTGAGACGTGCGGGGATGGAGGGGGAGGCACTGATCTGCGGGGCATGCTGAGGGGTGGGGGAAGCTGATGGGGGGCTGTTAGTGGGTGCTCAGCACCCATCATTTTTCCCCATAGATGTTCCAGTCCCAGAATATCCACGGAATCAGCGCCTATGTTTTAAGTGTATGCCAAGCCTAAGGGGCGGTTCCCTGGAACTAGCTGAAAATACAGTGTCTGAGGGATTGACTGGCAGCTTTCTGTGTGCTGAAAGCCAAGAGAAGCAGTCATGAGTTTGATCCTGGAAACGGATGGAGGAAATGGAGACAGAGCTTGCTTCAGGCATAGGGTTCCCTAGAAAAGCAGGTGTGGATTTCTGAGTAAGGAAACTGCCTGCTGCTGTTTGTTTGTACTGTCTTCAGGGCACAGGAATGTGTGGGACATTGTTTGTAAATAATAATGACTGCACCAAAGAAATATGACATTCTTATAATCAATTTCTCCTCCAAAGGGAAGAATGGAGCGAGGCCCCAAACACTGGCTAACTGCTCAGGTCAGTGGAGCAATGGTACGACCCGGGTCAGAATCTAGACGTATGGCAGCAAATGCGTTGGTGGGAAACGTTTGTGGGGAGCTCCAGCAGCAAACAGCCTGTGTAGGGGAGTATATTGCTGCTCATTGTGGACTTCAGCATATCTAGCTTTGTGTCCTGAGCAGTCCTTATTGTTCCTTCTCTCAGAGCTGACACTTCTCTCCCCAGAGTCAGACAAACCAAAACATGGATCCATGGCTTGTGTTTCCCCTGAGGAGAACCAGTACACATAGCGATTATGAGCTCAGTATTGACCCAAGGAGAAAAAAATTATGGGAAGACACTGGAACAGCTTGAATGGGGTGGGGGTGGGTAGGATTGTTACTTTTCCTTCTGTCTATGGAGTTTTACAAAGTTTATAACTAAAATCTTTCTAGCTCTTAGCTGGTGTTTCGAATGGACTGGGCTGTAACCTTTAGACTGCGATGTCATAAATCTGAAAAGATTTATCATAAAATCACCCTTCAGCTCAAGGGTTGCTGCTGATTAATGAATTGTTGCTGTTTTCATGCCTTATCACTAGTGCACACAAACTGACCTTAACCAATGGGGCCCTGTATCCAGGCTGGTCCCAGGCAGGTGGCTAGATGTTCAGCAAGACACAGCCAAGCAAAGGCTCCTCTGCCCTCACATTGTCACTGTCATGACTGTAGGGGGAAGGGTAGCAACCTTTATGTATCCTTGGAAACTGTACTGATTGCCTTACCTGATAAGCAGTTCAAATAACCTAGTTGGCACCTGACCAGAAGGCCCAATGAGAAAATAAGATATTTTCAAATCTGGTGGGGAAGGATTTTGTTGTTGTCCTGTGGGTTGTTCCCTCTCCGGACAGAGGGAGAAGCCAAGCAGGTACAACATCTCCTGAAAATATACCTGGAATAATCCATCTAAAACCACAGAAACTGTGAGTAGGGCAAGGAAATCCATTAGGTTATCTTTTGTTTTGGCTTGTGAATTTTCCTATGCTACAGGGGTAGTTTCATTCCTGTTTCTGTAACCGTGAAGCTGAGCCCAGAGGGGAATCCTCTGTGTTTTAAATCTTTTTATTACCCTGTAAAGTTAGCTTCCATCCTGGTTTTGCAGATGTGATTCTTTTACTTCTTTCTTTATAAATAAAGCTCTTTTTTTAAGAACCGGATTGATTTCAGTGTTCTGAAGAGAAAGGGTCTGGTCTGTGCTTACATTGCTAAGGCAACTGGTTGATGGTTTATTCTCAAGCCTCCCCAAGAAATGGGGTGAAGGGGCTTGGGGGAATATTTTAGGGGGATAAGGATTCCCAGTGACTCTTCCCTGAATATTTTGTGTAAATCACTTGGTGGTGGCAGCAATATCAGACTAAGGAATTAGTGCTTTAGAGAAGGTTTAACCTAAGCTGGTAAAATATAAGCTTAGGGGGTCTTTCATTCGGGTTCCCACGTCTGTGCCCCAGAGTTCAGAGTGTGGGGGGGAACCCTGACAGTCACTGAAATAACTCAATGGTGTTTAGTTCCCACTTGCTGTTGTTTCAATGCAAGGCTGTGTTTGGCTGTGGATGCCCTCGTTGTGAATTAAGAATTCCTAGTTCGATAGAGAACAAGCACCAGGAAGTGTGATACACAGTTTGTGTACATGTACATGTTTTGATTCTGCTGGAGCGAGCACACTACCAATAGCAATGTGGCTGCAGCAGCAAGATGGCGGCTTGTGCTAGCCGCTGGAATACAATCCAGCCCGACCTCCTGGACTTGTATTGTGTAGACAGACCCTGAGTTTAAGCTTTTGTGTTCTTGTCTGGTTGTGTCCTTTCCCCCTTTTCCTTTCACTCCCTTTCTGCTTCTTTACACCCCACTGCTCTCATTCCTTGCTTATGGAGTTCCTGCTTCCTTCTTTCCTTATCTTTCTCCTGCTCCTCCTTCTGGCCTCTCCTTTTTCTTCACTTCATTTTGCACCTGATATGAAGTGGAAGAAGCACCTCCCATTATCAGCAAAACCATTTCTGATGCAGAGAGAACAGAAGACCAGAGATCCCAGCAGCCATGGCCTCAGTGACTCCTGTACAGGAAATCCAAGAGGAAACCAAATGTCCCATCTGCCTGGAATATCTGACAGACCCAGTGTCCATACACTGTGGGCACATTTTTTGCCGAGTCTGCATTACTCAGTACTGTGGTACATGGACAAAGGGGGACTATGACCCTGTGCGCTGCCCCAACTGCAGAGCCCGAATCCGGAAAGTGAGTCTCCGGAATAACTATCAGCTAGCAAATATAGTGGAAAAAATCAAACAACTAGATTTAAAACCAGGAAAAGAGAATTTGTGTGAGAGTCACGACAAATCCCTGGATCTGTTCTGTGAAGAGGACTTGGAAGCCGTGTGTGTGGTTTGTGAGAGATCCCCCAAGCACAGATCTCACACGGTGCTTCTCATGGAGGAGGCTGCCCCGAAATATAAGGTAGGAAACATTGTGGATCTGGGTTAATCCAATCCTTTCCTTTTCAGACTAAGTCTTTCAGAGCCCCAGAATCTCCCAGTTTCCCAGATTTTCTCCTCTGATCTCTGGATCGACCTAAATCTCTTCTCTGTGGGGAGCCCTGGCCACTGATGCTGCCTCAGCTTGTCAGCCCTGCACTGTTCATTAGGGAGACAAGGGAACTAGAGCCCTGTGTGAGGCACTTTCCTCACACTCAGGACTGAAGCAAGATGTGTCCATGCTGTTGCCAGGCCAGGAATAGAGGGAATGAGTTGCTCCCACCACATCCCTGACAGCCCAGGCACTGCCATCAGGGTATTGTTATTAATCATGGACACAGCCCGGGGAGCTGTGGGAAGCCATGGACCCTCCACATGCCTGGGTGGAGGGGCCCCGAGAGCAGCCTTCGGCCCATGTCCCCACCCCCCAGGTCCCCGACCCAGGGCAGGTGGAGGGTCTGCAGCTCCTCGTAGCTGCCTGCATGGCTGTTCCCCTGACCTGGCTCTGGCTTCCAGCCTAGCCGGTGGGTGCAGCCTTGGGGGCCAAAGAGCTGCAGCCGGTAAGAGCCACGCAGGCAGCTGTGGGGTGCTGCAGACCCTCCACTTCTGCAGAGTGAGGAGTCCGAGAGGTGGACACATGGGCCAGGCAGGTGGAGGGGCCCTGGCCCCACAGCTTGGCTCAGGGGAAGAGGCGGGACAGGGCAGGGCCTTGTGGCCACTCCACCTTTAAGAAGAATCAGTTGCCCCTGGTAGAACGTCTATACATGAGTGGGTTTAAGCACAGGTACTCTGGGCTCTTCCCTAGGGACCCATTTCTGGAGTCACATGATTAAAACAGATCCTCAGGTTGCAGAATAAAAAAATCAGCAACCAAAAAGTAACTTTCTAGCCCATATGATTGACAAGAAAAGTTTGAAAATATGTCACAAGCATAACTGATATAGTGACATGTGACTGAGTCTGTAGAGAGCCTGAGTTAACAGCTCTGAGAAGAAGAAACTGCCCTACGCATCTCAATATGATGTTCACTCCAGCAACTACTGCTATGATCCTCATCCCCCTCTCCCCAGCTGGGGGTTCTGTGTGTGAAGCAGGCGGGGAAGAAGGCCCAGTTTACTATCCCAAGAAAATAAACACGATACACAAATCTGTGCTGGCAGCTTACATGTACTGAGGTCCCTGCCCCAAAGAGCTTGCAGTGTATATAAATGAGTATACAAATTTCCCTTCCCTCCAAACAAGCTTTTGTATGTGTCATTTATTTTCTTTTCAAACATAATCTGAGCACTTTCTGAATTTTCTACTGTACTCAGATTGCATTTACCCAAAATGAAGAATTGCCCTTTGAGAGAGGCAGATTGTAGCACTATGACCCTTCTGAAAAAATCAAATTTCTACCCAGCGTCATGTTTGAATGCTGTGTCTGTGTATTACTCAGGTTCAATGGCTGCAGAATTGTCCTTTGAACTTCTCAGATCTGTGAGTCATTGTTAGCTAACTTTCAACCCCCTGAACTTCTCTCTCTCCACGTACTCAGTGTAGTTCTTTGGTGCTTTTACCTTTAGCAAACAGCAAAAGGAAACACCCAGTGTTGTTGCCGGTGGGGTATATTTCTGAGCTCAGGAACGTGAACTTTACCCTGTTACACTGCCCAGAGGGAGCCATGGCTGTGGACAACTGGGTGGAAAATCTTCAGGATGAAGCTACATGTCCCATCTGTCTGAAGTATTTCACAGAACCTGTCACTCTGGAGTGTGGGCACAATTATAGTCAAGCCTGCTCAGCCTGTGCTGGGAGGGATCCGATACAGCCATCTCCTGCCCTCAGCAGAGGTAGATTAAGATTTATTGGGGCCCTGGGCACAAAGAACATTTGGGCCCACCACACTCTGGTGGCTGAAGGGAACCAGAACCAGGGGGGCAGCCATAGCCCCGCACTTTCAGAGGTGACACATATCTGTGGCTAGTGGGGGGCACAAATGAAAGATCCTGGGAGTCACGTGATTTCTGATTTCTCGGGACCACTCTGGCATGGATATCCCGCATTGAGGAGGCAGCACACCCCCTCGCAGTGGCTCTCTCAATGCATCCCTGCAACCTGGGGAGGGAGGGAGGAAGCAGCAGGGTGGCTGGCTGCATTATCATAGCACCTGGGCGCCTCAGTCAAGGACCAGGACCCCACTGTGTTAGCCGCTGGCTGACTGAGCTCCTCCCCCCACCACATGGGGTTGCTTTGCCTTCCCTGCTCCTGGCGTCTCACACTATGCCTCTGCCTCCAGCCCCGACTAACCTCAGTGGATGGTCTGCAAAGCAGGCAGCAGCACTGGGACTTCAGCACCAGGGAAGGTGAAACAGCCCCATGTGGCAGGGGAGGAGCTCAGCTGGCAGCCAGCTCCTGCTGCTTCCTCCCTCCCTCCCCAAGCTGCGGGGACCCAGTGAGAGCACTGCTGCCAGGCGGAGTACTGCCTCCTCGCTGCTGGCCATCCCCACCAGAACAATCTCCAGAAATCTGTGGGGCATGTGACCCCCTCATGCCTCCACCATGCATTTGCCTCCTTATCCTCAGGCAGGCATGGAGCGCGGCTGCAGGGACTGTGCCAGCCTCTTCCTGGTCATGGGAGGGACTGAGATGGGCCTTAGGACCACCCCCCCCCCACATGATGGGGCCCCGCCCCCTGCTCCTCCTCTCTCCCCAAGAATCCCTCAGAGCTACCCAGGGAGCCCGGGCTGCTGTGGGGAGCTCCAGACCCTCCACCTGCCCTGAGTGTGTGCCCTGGGGGTGGGGACACGGGCAAAGGGCTGGCCGCCCCCAGCAGGTGGAAGGTCCAGGCTCCCCACAGTAGCCTGGGCTCCCTGGGCGGCTCTTACTTCGGCCTGGCTCCAGCTTCTGGCCTGGCCAGGGGGGAGGGCCTGTGAGGGAACAGGAGGGGCAGAGGGCAGGGCCACAATTCTGGTGCTGGTGGCCCTCCTCCCTCCTACACAGGTTCTGGTGCTCCTGGGGGCCCCAAGTTGGTTGAGGTCCCATGGGCCAGTGTGTTAATCTGCCACTGGCCATCAGTAAAGAGAAACTGCAACAGAGAAACCTCAGGTCAAACAGGCAGCTCATGAAAGACATAGAAACAGCCAAGTTTAGAGGCAGCAAAAGGCTCGGGAGGGGAGAGGGTGTACAGGGAACACCAAGAACCTTTGAAACTGTTCTGTGAAGAGGATCAAACTTTTATCTGACTGATTTGCTATCTGTCGTGAGCCCATATGGTGGTTCCCTTAAAGGAGACTGCCTAGGAGTACAATGTAAGGAATTGCTGTTAAGTTGAGTAACTTTAGATTTTGGATATTTTTTTAAGCTATTAATCAGAGTAATAACTTTGGATTTTATTTACAGATTAATTTTATAGCAAGTTGCCTATCACAGCTAGTGGTGTAACTGCATCTCTGAGCTCTGTAAAGCCTCCATTTTATGAAACATGCTATAAAAAATACATTATGCAGCATCAGGACTTTACCGATGTAGAATGCAAGAAACCTTCCTCTGAAAAGTTGAATTCTTTTCCAAACCATTTCCCATTACGGGTCATTTGAGCTAAAAGATGTGGCGGGAACCCAGTGTAACTGCATTATTCTGCTTTGTAAAGCCTTCACTATAACAAGTAAATTATATGAAAGTGTGGCAAGAAAGGCAAAAAGCCCTGAAGAATTAAAGATGTCTGATGTGAGAGAATTTCTTTCTGGGAATCTGGTTCCTTTTCAAACCCAGCTCCCAATGGTGACATAAGGGAACTTTCTACAGAACAGAAGTTGTTAAATGACCACTGAGGTTTAAATCACATGAGTTACAGGCCAGTCTGTGTGAGAGTGTTCCGTTCATCTAGCCAAAGTTCCCTTCCCAACAGCTAGCCAAAGACTCCAAAAGTAATAGCAAAACATTTTTTTAAATACATCAGAAGCAGAAAGCCTACTAAACAACCAGGGAGGCCACTGGATGATCAAGATGGTAAAAGGAGCACTCAGAGACGATAGGGCCATTGCAGAGAAACTAAATGAATTATTGGCATTGGTCTTCACTGTTGAGGATGTGAGGGAGATTCCCAAATGTGAGCCGTTCTTTTTGGGTGACAGATCTGAGGAACTGTCCCAAATTGATGTGTCATTAGAGGAGGTTTTGGAACAAATTGATAAACTAAACAGTAAAAAGTCTCAGACCGTGATTAGTATTGACCGAGAGTTCTGAAGCGAGATAAAATGGTGAATGCAGGGAATAACGCGTCATCTGGTAACCTATATTTCAATCAGCTTCTGTACCAAATGACAGGAGAATAGCTAATGTGATGCCAATTTTTAAAAAGGGCTCCAGAGGTCACCTGACAACTACAGGCCAGTAAGCCTCACTTCAGTATTGGGCAAATTGGTTCAAAACTATTCATAAAGAACAAAATTGTAAGACAGGATAGATGAACATAATTTGTTCAGAAATAGTAACATGGTTTTTCTAAAGGGAAATCATGCGTCACCAATCTACTAAAATTTCTTGTGAGGGGGTCAACAAATATGTGGACAAAGGAGATTCCAGTAGATATAGAGTATTTAGATTTCAGAAAGCCTTTGACAAGGTCCTCACAAAGGCTCTTAAGCAAAATAAGCAGTGTGGGATAAGAGGAAGGTTCTCTCATGGACTGATAACTGGTTAAAGATAGAAAACAAAGGGTAGGAATAACCATGGTCAGTTCTCCAGAATGGAAAAGGTAAATAATGGTGTCCCCTGGGATCTGTACTGGGCCAGTCCTATTTAACATATGTCATAAATTGATCTGGAAAGGGGTAAACAGTGAGTGGCAAAATTTGCCGATGATATAGAACTACTCAGAATGTAAGTCCCAGGCAGACTGTGAAGAGCTACAAAAGGATCTCACAACTGGGTGACTGGGCAACAAATGGCAGATGAATTTTAATGTGACAAGTGCAAAGAATGCACATTGGAAAACGTATCCTAACTATACATATACAATGATGGGGTCTAATTAGCTGTACCACCAGAAGAGATCTTGGTGTCATTTGATAGTTCATGAAACATCCACCGAGTGCAGTGGCAGTCAAAAAAGGGAACAAATGTTGGGAATCATCAAGAAAGGATAAATAATAAACAGAATATTGCCTCTATATCATATCATTATGAATACTGCATGCAGGTGTTGTCGCCCATCCCAAAAAAGATATATGAATTGGAAAAGGTTCAGAAAAGGAACAAAGATTAGGGGTATACGGCTTCCGTATGAGGAGAGATTAATAAAACTAGGACTTTTCAGCTTGTAAAAAAGACGCCATGGGGGATTAGATTGAGTCTATAAAATTACATGGGTGTGGAGAAATAAATAGAAAGTTATTACTTTTCATATAATACAAGAACAAGGCCACGCAAGGAATAGAGTAGCAGGTTTAAAACAAGCCAAGAGAGTAAATTTTTTCAACACAAGCACTGTTCAACCTCTGGAACTCCTTGCGCAGAGGGGTTGCTGAAGGCCGCAATACTAAACGGGTAGGGGTTCAAAAGGGAGCTAGATAGATTCATGGAAGATAGGTTCATCAATAGCTATTAGCCAGGATGGGCAGGAATGGTGTCCCTAGCCTCTGTTTGCCAGAAGCTGGGATTGGGTGACAGGGCATGGATCACTTGATGATAATCTGTCTGTTCATTTCTTTGGGGCACCTGTCATTGGCCACTGTCAGAGGACAGGATACTGGGCTTGATGTACCTTTGGTCTCACCCAATATGGCCATTCTTATGTCCTTCAGGGTGGAGACTAGGAAATTACAAGCTGTTGTTACTGATTTGTAACATGCTTTTTATTAGTAGTATTTTCGTCTCTGTATCCCCAATAGACCAAATGAGATCTGATCGTGATTGTGCTGGGCCCTGCACAAAACCCGGTGAGGTACAATCCCTGCCCTGTGTAGGTTAGATTCTAAACAAGACAGACAAAGGGTGGGAGGGGAAACAGAAGCACTGAGAGGAGCAGTTACATTCCTAGTGTCACCCAGCCGGTCAGTGATAGAGTTGGGAATAGAACCCAGATCTCTCAAGGACTAGATCAGGGCCCTAACAAATAGGCCCTGCTGCATCTCCAGCAGCACTGAGCAGT
Source organism: Chelonoidis abingdonii (assembly GCF_003597395.2). NCBI lineage: Eukaryota > Metazoa > Chordata > Testudines > Testudinidae > Chelonoidis > Chelonoidis abingdonii. The sequence continues at coordinate 5,792,951 of NC_133781.1, forward strand.
GATGAAATGTGGCCATTAAAAGGTAAAGACGCTGTGATAAATGTCTCAAGCCCAACAGGGAGAGGAGATTTCCCACTGGGATGCTGTACTCATGTGTTGCTCCAGGAGGGCTCACATTCAAATACCAGCCTACACTAGAGGAGGTCATTGTGTTAAACACCATGTGGACCCCTAGTGCCTTGAGTCCACACACAAAAGAGCTCCAGACAATGCAGGTCCATGCTAAATACCACCTAGGATTAGACTTGTCTGCAGCAAAACTACTTCTGGGCAGTGCTGACCTGTGCCAGGGTTGGAAGGGACCTCAGGAGGTCATCTAGTCCAACTCCCTGCTCAAAGCAGGACCAATCCACAACTAAATCATCCCAGCCAGGGTTTTGTCAAGCCTGACCTTAAAAACCTTTAAGGAAGGAGATTCCATCACCTCCCTAGGGAACCCATTCTAGTGCTTCACCACCCTCTTAGTGAAAAAGTTTTTCCTAATATCCAACCTAAAGCTCCCCCACTGCAACTTGAGACCATTGCTCCTTGTTCTGTCACTTCGTTAGTTTAATCTTCTCAAAAGTAAATTTATTGACTCACCACCATGTGGCTCCAGTTAGTTAGTCCGTGCTGTACTACTAATTAATTAATAAGTACCAGTCAAGCTTGGATAATTGAGGTCTCTCTCTAATTACTGAAAAGACTGAAACTGATTTGGAAACAAGTCTGAATATGACACACTTCTAGTCTCCAGTTTCATCTACTCTGTGGCCCTGATGTCATGAATAGATTAGCACCAACAGTCATCTTGTGTTTTGGGTATAAGAACAAACCCCTACACACCTTTCTCAGTGTTCAAAATGATAGCTCAGTGGTTTGCGCATTGGTCTGCTAAATCAAGGGTTGTGAGCTCAGCCCTTGAGGGGGGCCATTTAGGGATCTGGAGATATATCCTGCTTTGAGCAGGAGGTTGGACTAGATGACTTCCTGAGGTCCCTTCTAACCCTGATATTTTATAATTTCTTATCCTACAGGAAAAATGTGAGGTGCATTTGAAGACTCTGAGGAAAGAAAGAGAAAAGCTGCTTGGATTTAAAGTGACTGGAGAGGAGAAAAGCCAGGAGTATCTGGTAGGTGCCTGTTGTTATTAACCTGTGGAGACTTGTGGTGAGAGATTTGTTTGTCCATAGATTCCTCTGTGACCTTGGTAAATATGGGCACGAGTATATTTCTCCATGATCCTAGATTTTTTTGTGTTAGGTTCATGTGCAGAATCTAAGCTTTTATTTCAGTTGAGTTAATTTCTAGCCCTTGTGGCTTTCAGTGTATCTATGTCATTTCTTGCATTGTTGGATCATATGATTCTTTTTCACCCGGACATCTCTGTCAGTGTAATGCCAAGTCTTGCCTCCTGTTGCCCTGGATCTCCATTCTTACAGGTCATTGACAACACAATGTCCTAATCATGTCAACCATGGAAACATCCCTTTTCAGAGGTACTGGAGCTAAAATAAAAATGTGTGAGAGAATCCTCTCCCAAGTAGAGGAGAGGTAGATAAGCTGGAGGGTAGGGATAGGGTTCAGAGTTACCTAGACAAATTGGAGGATTGAGCCAAAAGAAATCTGAGGTTCAACAAGGACAACTGCAGAGTCCTGTACTTAGGATGGAAAAATCCCATGCACCGCTACAGGCTGGGGACTGACTGGCTAAGCAGCAATTCTGCAGAAAAGGACCTGGGGATTACAGTGGATGAGAAGCTGGATATGAGCCAACAGTGTGCCCTTGTTGCCAAGAAGGCTAATGGCATATTGGGCTGCATTAGTAGGAGCATTGCCAGCAGATTATTCCCCTCTATTCAGCACTGCTGAGGCCACATCTGGAGTATTGTGTCCAGTGTTGCCCCCCACCACCAACTACAGAAAGGATGTGGACAAATTGGAGAGAGTCCAGCGGAGGGCAAGGAAAACGATCAGGGGGCTGGGGCACATGAGTTACAAGGAGAGGCTGAGGTAACAGGGCTTGTTTAGTCTGCAGAAAAGAAGAGTGTGTGGGGGGGGATTTGATAACAGCCTTCAACTACATGAAGGGGGGTTACAAAGAGGATGGAGCTCGGCTGTTCTCAGTGATGGCAGATGACAGAACAAGGAGCAATGGTCTCAAGTTGCAGTGGGGGAGGTCTAGGTTAGATAAAAGGAAACACTAGTTCTCTAGGAGGGTGGTGAAGCACTGGAATGGGTTACTTAGGGAGGTGGTGGAATCTCCTTCCTTAGGGGTTTTTAAGACCCGTCTTGATAAAACCCTGTCTGAGATGATTTGGTTGGGGTTGGTCCTGCTTTGAGCAGGGGGTTGGACTAGATGACCTCCTGAGGTCTCTTCCAAGCCTAATTTTCTATGATTCTGTGATTCTAAGTAACCACAGGGTAGAATCAAATGTCAGAAATCTTAGGGCTTTACAAAGAAGTTCTGTTTACTGAACAATCAGCAGGGCAAAGGTCAAATAAAGGACTCAAGGAATGGGTAGCACATAATGAAAGTTGGGGGAAGCTAAGCCTTCACAAACCTCACTCGCCCGGGGGAAGGTGGGAGGGCAGTGGTGGATTACTGTATGGGCCCATAGTGCCAATGCCCAGGGACTGTGGCCAACCACAGAAAAGTCTCCTCCTGCCATGGTGCCAAGTCTGGAAGAGCTCTTGTTCCCCGATTCGTAGGGGGAGGAGGGGGCAGAAAGAAGTGAGTGGAGGGCAGGACCTCAGGGGAAAGAGGTGGAGTGGAGCATGGCCTCGGGACAACAGGCAGAATGGGGTGGAGCCATGTGTGGGGCTGCGGGCAGAGGGGGCAAAACAGGGGACAGGCTCAGAACTCTGTCCAAGGCCGAGCCTTGAGCCCCCACCCATGACTCTTAGCTACCCTCTCCTCTCCCCCCTCCCCCTACTCTTGCCAGGGCCATGAAGAGGACAAACCAAGCTCTCAGCTGCTACCTCTGGCCAGGGCCATGGGAGGTGTGGGGCTGAGAGCAGAGACCAGGAACATGGCCTCAGCTGGAAGAGGTGGAGCCTTGGCTGGAAGAGGCAGGGCAGGGGTCTAGCCTCTCCAAGGGGAAGCTTCACCCACCACCCATGACTCCATGCTGCCTCCATGTCCCTCACCAGCCCTTTCCCTATTGGTTTACAGAAACAGATAGAAAAGGAGAGGCAGAAGATCATTTCTGAATTTCAGCAACTGCTGCAGTTCCTGGAGGAACAAGAGCGACTCCTGCTGGCCCAACTGGAAAAGCTAGACAAGGAGATTGTGAAGATACAGAATGAAAATATCACCAAACTCTCTGAGGAGATTTCCCTTCTCAGTGAGCTGATCAGTGAGATGGAGAGGAAGTGTCAGAAACCAGCAACTGAATTCCTGCAGGTGAGACTGAGTTAGAAATACTCTATATCCCAACACAGGGACAGGACTGCTCCTAAAACATGGGCACAGGACTCCAGCAGTTAGAGACCACAGTGTATCTCAGTGTGTGCTTGGCTGAATTATGAATGAATATTGTTTTTTGCAGTAACAGACCCATAGATATTAGAGATTGAAATGCCCCATTAGCTCAGGGAATCCACGGTCCTGGAGTCAGGACAGAGCCTCTTTTCTCCATACTTGCAAAATCCCTTCCTTGGAATGTTAAGCGTGGATCAGATGGGACTGAAATTCTCTCTCTCTCTCTCTCTCTCCAAAAGGATGTCAGAAACACCTTGAGCAGGTAGGTGGCTTTCTTTCACTCACCCTCACACTTCATAATGCTGGGAAGAAATTTGGAGATGATATTACCAACATATCTCCCCAGGGTTCTACAGCAAAATGTGGGGGAAGGTTGCATTTTGGATATAAATCTCTCTGATCAACTTAATCCTGAGGTTCTCACCTTTTTACAGAAGACTCTGGAATTGCCTATTAAATGGAAAAGATAAACCTAAATGATATTCTAGAGAAGTCATATCTCTGGGGGACTGGCTACATCAGAATTAGGGAGATGGAATATGGGACTTTCACTACTGGGGCACTGGTTAGCATTCAACCCACGGCAGCAGTGATCAAGTTTTCCCACCTGAGGACTGTTTGGAGACCTGGATGGAAAGCGCTGGGCAGAAGAGAGTTGGTGAATCAATGTTTAGTGGGAAGATTTCTACAGCACTTCACATGGGAACCTCCTGTCCATCAGAGGGTGGAGGCCAAGGGGTGAATTGGTCATGGAGACTCAATTCCCCTTTTATCCCCAGAACTGGTCTCTCCAGGCCAGAGTTGAAGAACATTAATGGGATCTTTGAGGGGGAGGTTGCACTGCCATGGCCCGTGTTGCACCTGCTCTGAGATTGGGAGAAGTAGAGGAATTCTAACTCCAGGCCCATTAGAGCAGCAACTCACTAGCAAGAACTAATAACGAGTCACTAAATGAAATATAACCACATTAAACTGTTTCTGTCCAGGTGTGAGAAGGGGAAGTTCCAGCAGCCATTGGAGATTTCTCCTGAACTGGAAAAGAGACTCAGTGACTTCTTCCAGAAAACTATTGCTCTAATGAAGACTCTGAGGGAATTCAAAGGTACTGAGAAGGAATGTAGGGTAGGGAAATCAGGATAAGCCTCTGAGACTGTGGCAGAAGAATGGCTTTGGCTAATTAGTTCATAATTAGATTATGCTTCTATTTAATTGCTGGTGAGAATGCCATGCACTTGGGGTCCAAGACACTCAGGGTTATGAATTCAAACCTTTATTTATACAAAAAGCAAGCCTTTATTTATACAAAAAGCAATTATAATTAGTATTGGAATAAGAAATGACAGACATACAGAAAGAAGTACTGGCCAGTTATTGTCTCCTGGGGCATAGGCGGGTCACAATGGATTTTTCCTATAACGCTCTTATGAGGTATGATATATTATACATGTCTAAAATATATATTTATTCTTTTGCAATCACTTTTGAGTGTTAATTATATTAATTATTTTATATAACTCATACAATACACATGCATGAACTTTATAATGGGTAAGGCTTTTTCTATCCAATATATTTTCATATTATTATTCTCTTTTCTGATTGGTTTATTACCACTGATTATACATAGGTCACTTTGTCCCTTTTCTCTGCAGCTGGGTTTTTGGACTTTGTTAACTGCTCCCGTGCAGTATATTTTGGATGTCTGTTGTCTTTAAGCACATTGTGGGGTCAAATCATCTCTTTGTTCCACATAACGACTTATGAACACATCACTTAATCACAAGGTTACTTAAGGCAACATTTCCCTTATGTCAAGCAAACTGCCAACCAGGACAAAGCCAAAATAGTCAGTATAAATGCACAATAATCTCGGTCTGTCAAAACTTATGCATAAGAAATGACCCTTGTACATATTCTCAATACTTAACACAATATATAGTGGAAAGCAGACAAACTGAGCAGATGTAGCAGAGGCTGAGGCAACAGGATGTCTCACATTAATTCATGACTTTCCAAAGGTCAGAATATTAATGCCCAAATTTAGTAAAATGACCTAATTTTGGCCACCTGAGTTTCTCTTCTAAGTAGAGAACTGCAGGGCATGTGCTACAGAGCTGTGTAGCATCCACAGTTGCAGGTGGAATCAATGGGAGCTGCAGATGCCCAACCTCTGTGAGAACCAGACCCCAGGTGCCTAAAAATTGGGACCAAAATCTGGATCCTAAATTATAGGCCACTTGTTAAATCTGGACCTAGACGATCACTATGCCCTGGTCCCATATGGCAACTAGTCTGTGCCACATGGGCTGTAGGGAAGGAAAAACCCCTTCCCACACCATGAGGAATCTCTTCAGCACAGGAGCCTCTTGTGTCTCCTCCACAGCAGCTGCAGCTACAAGGAGAATTCCTGAGAGGGGTGGGAATGAAGTGGGGTTGATGAGGGCGGGTGGAAGAGGGAGGGGATGGACAAGGGATAGAGAAATATGGGCAATGTAAAGCTGTGCCTACTCTTTCTGATAGCCAAGAAACATGAGGGCCACTGTAATAGGGACTCTCGCTGGACTTCAAAACTTCCTGAGCCTATGCCAAAGTCTGCATTGGCCCCTGCAGCTACTGAATAGGAGAGTCAAACTGCTTCCCCTCTCCCCTTTTGCCAGTACTGGAGTGAATCTGGCCCATTGAGTCAACCTTCTCCCATTTCCACATTGATAAAATGATTCTATTAGTATTCCTATTTCTGCCTATGCAGGCTGAGGGCCCCATCATTCTGCTCTTTGTAGAGACGCTGGGTAAACAGACACAACAGCTCACAATTAAAGCCAGAATTTTGCAAATTCTGAACATCCCGTTAGTATCAAAAGGACCAAAGTGGGCAAATGTACTTTTATACCAAAGTCTTTGTATGATCTGGGTCTAGGTTATGACAAAAGTTAGTAAGTGAATGAAACAAAGCAACTGGATTCTCGTGGTTGTTGATTCTATTGCTAGGAAATGCCTGACTGAGAAAGGAAATACAGTAGAACTCTGTTTATTTGATCTAATTGGACTGGGGCCAGATTGAATAGTAAAAAATTCAGATAGTCAGTAGAATGGGCAAAGAGCTTTCTATCTGTTATTTAAGATGCAGAGTTTCTTTTAAACAAGTTAACCCCTCCAGGAAAAGCATTAAATTTCCTGCCTTCTTTATTTACAGCATATATGAACAGTTACTTCTAGTAAACTGAATCCATTTTTAAAATGCAGAAGTGAACATTTTAAGTTGCAACAACAGCAATACTATTTTTAGTTGTTATGAGGGCTATATTTTAATGCTATAATGACCAGGCCCTCTCAAAGGTCCAGAGAGGCCTGGGCCACTTCCAGCTTTTTGAGGTTCATAACCATAATAAAAATAAAAACTCTATATCGGTTAAGAAAAAAAATTATGTCTTTTACCAAATCACATCTTTTATTTGCTTAAATTTGCAGCTCTAAACTGAGAGATTGTGTCACATTTTGGTCCAATAGGGATGTGCATAAAAACAAACTGAAACTTATCAAATGGCAAAAAAATATATAAGTGTCTAAATTTGAGGCTCCCTTTGAGCCTGAGGCCCAGGCCAAATGGCTCTCCTGGCCCCTCCTCTGATTGGCCCTTGTAATGACCTTCTGTGTGCTCTGGAGAACTGGATAATAGAGGTAGGTTTCAGATTGGTTTATATTAAAGATATGAGCATGTCTCTGTCTGTTTCTTTACCATAATTAAAACAGAGTTCTATGAGGTCAGAGTGCGAATGCTATTATAAATACAAAAGCCTGAATTCTTGTCTCTTTAATCCTTTCCCCCTCCAGCCACTCTGCCATCTATACTGGAGACAAAAAGAGGAGAATCCCTGGGATCACTCAGACTGGGTGAGATTGCAGGGGAGAGTATCTTTAAATTATGAGAAAATTCCAGTGAAAACATCTGCATGAGATTGTAACTAAAGTTACCAACCAAACGAACACCAGCCATAATACTCACAGTCTTAAAAATAACACATTAAACAGTGAGAAGATCCCAAGCTGAAGTCACACAAACACTCCTGACACCAACCTTAGTGCTGAGTTCATGCCCACGCTGCTGAACAGAAACACTGCCCAGCACCCAAACAGAGTTCTCTGCCCTCAGGCTGACACATCCCTCCAGGGACAGCTCCAGCTTTTTTGATGCCCCAAGCAGCAAAGCAGGAAAAAAAAAAAAAGATGAAGCCGATCGGCGGCACTCCAGCGGCAGCACAATTGTGCCGCTTCATGCTTCTGCGGCAATTTGGCGCGGGTCCTTCACTCCCTCTCTTCCTCTTTGGCGGCACTTTGGCAGCAGCTCAAAGAGGAAAAGCAGGACTGAGGGACCCGCCGCCAAAGACCCGGACATGCTGCCCCTTTCCATTGGCCGCCCCAAGCACCTGCTTCCTTCACTGGTGCCTGGAGCCGGCCCTGCATCCCTCTGCTTTACCCCGGTGCAGGGGGTCTCATCACTCTTCTCCTATATCCTACCTTTCCTGTGGGCAGGGTTCTCCCATTGGAGCTCTCCACTGCTTCCTGGATTGGGGATATGCTCTCCTGATGCTGGCAGTTCCTCCCTTCTCCCTGGGCTGGAATGGGGCAACCCCACACAATGCTGCCTCCTACTCTCTAGCATCTCCCAATGCTGTACCATCCTCTCTGTTTCCTGGCCTGGGAGTGGAGGCTGCATTAGGTAAGGGAGCTTCCCTCTGGGGTTTAAAGCTGTTACCTGCCTCTTCTTCTCCCTTCTCACAAAAACTTCTGATACCTTCCTGGCTTTGTATCTGCTGCTCAGAATGGAGCAGCTCCAGTAGGGGGAGCTGGGAGCTGAAGCCTCTGCAAATGAATGAGAAACTAATGAAGTGGGTCCAATTACACACATGGAGGAACTACTGCAGTGACTTCTCTGCTCAGCCTCAGGTGCCCAGAACAGAAGCAGTTCCCTGGGATCCAGCCAGAACAGGGCTGCTGGGGAGTGTGAGAAATGGTCCCAGCCTCCCCTAGGGCTGAGCTCAGCCCCTCGCACTCTGATTCTCTCTCTCCCCCCAGTGAATGTGACTCTGGATCCAGACACGGCTCATCCCCAACTCGTCCTGTCTGAGGATCGGAAAAGTGTGAGATGGGAAGACACAGCACAGGATCTGCCCAACAATCCTGAGAGATTTGACACTGATCTCTGTGTGCTGGGCTCTGAGGGTTTCACCTCAGGGAAACATTACTGGGAGGTTTCAGTGGGGGATGGGCTCTACTGGGCTGTGGGGGTGGTCAAAGAGTCTGTGAGCAGGAAAGGGCGGATCAGCCGTAACCCTGAGAGAGGGATCTGGGCTGTGGAGTACTGCTGGGGTCACTGCCAGGCTCTCACCTCCCCTGAGACCCCTCTGCCTCTCAGCCAGGTCCCCAGCAGGCTTGGAGTATATCTAGACTGCGGACGGAGGCAGGTGACATTTTTCAATGCTGGTGACGGGGCCCCGATCTTTGCTTTCCCACCGGCCTCTGTCACTGAGGAGAGAATCCGCCCCTGGCTCTGGGTGGGGTGGCCGGGATCTCAGCTCAGACTTTGGCCCTGAGACACATGGCGAAGAGGAACATCCTACTGGGGACCCTGAAACCAGCCTCTCTAGCTTCATACAGTGTAGTCTCTACTGTCTTGAGGCAGGGGTCTCTGATCTGTCAAACCACAGAGAACAAGGAGTGATGGAGGCAGAGGAGCCAACTTCATTGCCCCAAGGATTTTGCAGCCTGTTTGTCATTGTTCTCCTGTGATCCAGGACGACTCTGTGGATCTGGGCTCAGACGGTGTCATTGAAAATGGGGATGGGGGGGTGGAGGGATAAGAATGAAAAAAAAATGGGCTTCTCTAGCTACTGTCATCCAAGTCTCTGTGACCCTGGAGGACTTCCAGCTACCCAATCCCAGGCTCTTCATCTCTATGACCATGGAAGCTCCTCCTCCCTCCCTTCATGTAGCACCAAGGATGGGAGGTGGCTGGGCTGGGGACAGGCAGATGTGGGGGTGGTAGGGACCCAGCATTAATTAATCAGGGTTTGGGGAGTTGGGAAGAAGCTGGATGCTCCGCAGCAGCAGGGAGGGTTTTGTACAGATCAGTGATGTTTTATAAATCTTTGCCCATTTTGTGTTCTCTTTTCTTTCATATTGTTCATTTTTTATTCACCATTTTTCTAGCACTCATTTCCCAAACCTGTTGATTTCTGTGTGTCTCTTCCACTCTCCTCTGATCCCTGTCACAGATCATTCCCCATCTTGTTCTCCATTCTTTCCCCTGAATTTATCCCTTCCCCTCTCATGGCCTCTGGCTTTTTCCCCTTTCACCCTTTCTCCAGGACATGCTGTTCATTTTGTTTTACTTTACCTTTTCCTTTTGTTTCTTCTGTTATTTCTGGTTCAGTCTCCCCTCCTACCCCCGGCTAGGTGAGTCTGTAACTCATTAATTTCATATGTTACTTCCTTGATTTTGTTGCCATTTTAGTACTATTAAAAAAAAAGTTTCCAAAATCTGAGGGTCTCTTTTTCATTGTTGTGGGTATTGAAGCTGCTTCTCAGCTCCTTTACACTCTGATGGGTATTTACTGTAAATAAAGCATGAAAGACAATTCTGATTTGTTCCTTTTTAGGCCTTGTCTATGAGCTTGTCTACACTGGCAAGTTTTGTCACCAAAAACTGCCTTTTGGCGATAAAACAGCAATAACTTACACACTGCAATGGGACTTTTGTAAAAAAAAAAAATGCGCAGTTTTGGCGATAAAAAACTTCCACCCTGCAAGAGAATTTTAACTTTTCCTCTGTCGACAAACAGCCAGCGTAGACGCCATACCTTTTATTATTATTATTATTATTTATTATCATTTTATTGGCCTCCAGAAAGTGTCCCACAATTCCCATGCTACTGCTCTGGTCAGTGGTTTGAACTCCACTGCCCTTGGAAGCTCCAGGAATTTTAAATCTCATTTCCTGCTTACTGGCTTCCCAGGTGAGCATGGCTGGCTATCACACCAAACGCACTCCCACTTGGACCACTGCTGAGCTTTTGGATCTGATCAGTATATGGGGAGAGAAGTCTGTTCAATCGCAGCTGCGATTGACCCATAGGAATCGGGACACATAAGGGTAAACTTCTCAAGGCTTGTGCGAAAAGGGCTATGATCAGGACATGCAGCAGTGCAGAGTGAAGATAAAGGAGCTGAGGCAGGCGTACCATAAGGCGCAGGAGGCAAACCATCACTCCAGTGGTGCACCTAAGACCTGCTGCTTCTATAAGGAGCTGAATGTTATCCTCAGTGGTGACCCCACTTCCATCACTGATTGCGTCGTGGATACTTTGGAGGCAGCAGGAAGAGGGGTAACCAGGAGGCTGAAATTCTGGATGAAGAACTGGAGCTAGAAGAAGATGTGGAGCTCTCAGTGGGGTCGCCCAGTGGGGCAGGCAGCCAGGAACTTTTCTCTACCACAGAAGTCCTCTACAGGGAGCAGGAAGCAGATGAGACACTGGGTAAGTTGCTCTGACTTGTGTAGAGAATTGAAAAGTGGAAGGCAGGTAGTGTTTTATGTGAGCTGTACATTGCCCTGTATAGCTAATCTGCATGGCCAAGCGGGGTGTTGATGGACATTGAGACCTGCAGGGAATCCTCCAGAGAGAGGCTCTGGAAAGTTTCCAAGAGGTACTTGTTAATCCTCTGCCGCAGATTCCAAGGAATTGCAGTCTTGTTAGTTCCCCCATTGTAGGAAACTGTACCATGCCATTTAGCAATCACTGGAGCTGGGACCAAAGCAGCACATAGCTGAGCTGCATACAGACTGGGGTGAAAGCCACAAGCATACAGTAGTTGTGCCCTGGTTTCCCTACTCACCCACAGAAGTGAGATGTCAGCCAGGAGGTTGGCCGCCTGTGAAAAAGTGTGGGATAATTTTAGAATGAGTTCCCAGCACAGGGAGGCTCGATCATTAACTGCCCCCACCAGAGGGCTCTGGTAATTGCTAAAGAACAGGAGGCCTTTGTTACTTTCTGTGCTCAGGATACCAGAGCCCTAGAGTTAGCTGGGCTTCCTGAGGCAGATGCTGCTGCCTCCACTGTGTTCTTAGAGCCCAGGCTGAGTAACTGCTGCTGCCCAGTGGGGTCTGTGCTGGAACAGACCTTCATTGAAGCCACCCCCACTTTTGCCCAGCCAAGAGGGGACTTTCTCGTGTGGTTGGAACTACACTCTGGGCTGCCCTGAGCTCTGCCATATCAACTCCTAAGCCAGAGACTCCAAGTGAGGAGATAGACCTGGGGGAAAGTGCTGGGGCAGGACAGGAAAGTGACTCTCCACAAAAGTCCCCTCCTCGCCCCACCTCTGCTCCCAGGGGTCTGCAAGTCCTTTTTAATTTTATTTAACTTTTCTTTACCCTTTGTCATGAGATTTTTGTGTGTTTGAACAATGAAAACTATCAATATCTCTCAGCATGAACACTGAGGGTGAGAGCTAGATTCACACTCTGAGATGCCGAGACTGAAGAAGGTATGGAGTTACTGCCTGATCCCTACAGGGAGGTGAGAAACACTCAGGAGGGGTAGAGGGTGGGAGGTGAGGGGAACAGAGCTGGGAAACTGCAGACTTTTCTCTTGAGAGCCAGACAGCTGATGCTGAGAACTGTGAACTTGCTGTGCCAATGCCAGAGAGAGACAGGAATTGCCCTGTGAGTGCTGGGTGAAGCCATCCCTGAAATTTAAAGAGTTACAAATGATCCCCCAAGGAGGGGATGGGGCAGTGTCTCCCAATTACTGAGAGGACAATGCTGGGCAGAAACAAGAAGGAAGCTGGGGAAGTAAACACCTCAGCCAGCCTGGAAGCCAGGCTGACCCCCATCACAGAAGAGCCTGATAGCCCAGCTGGTCACTCCNAGCGGGGCCATAGAAGACCCTGGAGCAGACCTCAGCCGGGGTAAGTAAAAAAAATTAAAAAGGCGCCTGAGGCGCGGGGCTCGATTCCCGGGAATTGGCTGAATCAACCTAAAACCGGCCCTGTCTTTAATGGGCTGTGTATAGAAGCAAAGGACTCCATTCTAGACTCTAGGAGCACAGTGCATTCTAAAACTATGCTGCACTGGTTTACTATTGTAAATAGGCAGGTCTCACATTACCTAGTGAATAATCAACATCTTTTCCGGCACTTAACTTTTTCTGAGAGACTTCCCACCCAATTACTAAATGTAAACCTGCTTAGCTTACAAGGGCTGAAACTATCAGGTGGTATGGTTACAAAAGCAAGGTACTTCTGAATTCAGCAGGGGTGAGCTGGGGTGGGGGGGCGCCTCAGGGCAAAGGATGGGGGTGGGGAGCTACCGCAAGGGGAGCGCCTCAGGGCGGAGAGGCAGAGCTGCTGCGGGGGCGGGGGCACCTCAGGGTGGGGGCACAGGGAGGGGAGGGCGCAAGGTGGAAGTTTTGCCTAGGGTGCGAAACATCCTTGCACCGGCCCTGACTAGAGTGTCCTATGTTGTGACAACAAAGATGTTGTCTTCCTCACTCACCGCACACTGCATCCCTTTGATCTCAACTCCTTGGATTCCCTGCTCTCGGAGCGTTTGCTTTGTGACTGGGTCCCAGCATCTCTCCTGGAGTCTCTGCAATTTTCTACCAATTTGTAAATGTTGCTTTGTTGCTGGTGCATGGGGGATTTGGGCGCAGAAATGTGCTGGGCTGGGGATGAAAAGAGCCATGATGAGCTGGGCTGGGGTGGGGAAAGGAGTCTGTCTTTGTTCTTTGGAATAATAAAGTCAAATTTATTTTCTCACACTCCCAGTGTCCTTTGTTGTTCATTAAATACCCACCAAATTCAGAGTGCAGGTTAATAATAAAAGCTATGCAAACATGGTCAGGTACAGACACACAGGCGCACAGCTGAGCTAAAGCATTTCTGATCTCTGAGCTGTGTTTTAGCTCAAGACCCCCACTCTCTCAACCTTACTACCTGCCTAATTCTAGCTCAGACCCATTTAAATCAATGAGGCTATTGACAGTTAGACACGTGACTAAGGTTTTGCACGACTGGGAGTCTAGATTGCTAGATTTGGGAATCTCTCTCTCTTGATACTCGGCCTGTTCCTCATACCACAACTTTCCCCAAATTCACTCTTCTCTGCTTACAAAATAATTGTGTCTGGGTGAATACCATGGTTATTTGTAATACAGCAGTAGCCAGAAGGTCCAAGGAAAACTAAGTCCATATTGTGCTAGGTGCTGTATATACCAATTGTGAGAGACAGCTCCTCAGGGAAAGAGTTTACAATCTCAATATGCAGAACAGCCAACGTAATGAGTTTATAGATGTGAGAAGCAACCCTGAAATGTAAAGGGCTACGAGGGATGCCACAAAAGGAATGATGCAGGGAGGGAGCAGCATCTCCCTATAGCCGAGAGAACGAGGCTCTGCACCTAAAGCAGGTATTAAACATTTGTTATGTGTGAAAAATACGGATTGTTCTTCCCTAGAATTACAGCACTTACCCCTAGAGTGCAGAACACATTTTCTGAGAAAAGTCAGTCTGTTACTGGCTTTAGCAAAAATCATTAACAATGGGTCTGTTCAGACATTTAGCACCATCAGACCCTGCTGTGGAGTGATACCATTCAAAGCCCCATGCTGTTCTGGTTAAGTTATTGTAATGCTTGTGGGTCCAAATTACATTAAACTACAAATTACATTAAACTGATTTTTAAAGCTTTTGGGTAAGTTTTTCAAAAACATTTTTTCAAAAATGACTTAGGGTTCGATTTTAAAAAGTATTAGGCACCTGAGGATGCAGATAGGAGGCTAGTGGGGTTGTCAAAGCAGGTTAGGCACCAGGGGCTAGATCCACAAAAGTATTTAGGTTCCTGAATCTGACATTTAAATGCCCCTGAATCTCAAACCCCCACCCAGTTGCTGCCTAACACTGAAGGTGTCTAAGGATTCTAGTCATCTATATTTCTGCTGTTAAAATCCCCCATGTGCCTAAAAATCTGATACTGAGCATGATCACAGCTGCCTCAGACTAGGCACACAGATCCCTATTTCATACCTAAGCCACAGCATGCTACTCAAATTTCCCTGGCCTATCTCACATGTGGCTGCACCACTGCCCACTTTGCTTTGTCCCAGGCAACCCTCTGCTCAAAGCAAGACCAGTCCCCATCTAAATCATCCTAGCCAAGGCTTCATCAAGCCTGACCTTCAAAACCTCTAAGGAAGGAGATTCCACCACCTCCCTAGGTAACCCATTCCAGTGCTTCACCACCCTCTCTTCTGCAGACTAAACAATCCCATTTCCCTCAGCCTCTCCTCATAAATCATGTGCTCCAGCCCCTTAATCATTTTTGTTGCCCTCTGCTGGACTCTTTCCAATTTTTCCACATCCTTCCGGTAGCGTGAGGCCCAAAACTGGACACAGTACTCCAGATGAGGCCTCACCAATGCCGAACAGAGGGGAATGATCATGTTCCTCGATCTGCTGACAATGCTCCTACTTATACAGCCCAAAATGCTGTTAGCCTTCTTGGCAACAAGGGCACACTGTTGACTCATATCAATCTTCTCGTTCACTGTAACCCTGAAGTCCTTTTCTGCAGAACTGCTACCTAGCCACTCGGTCCCTAGTCTGTAGCAGTGCATGGGATTCTTCCATCCTAAGTGCAGGACTCTGCACTTGTCCTTGTTGAACCTCATCAGGTTTCTTTTGGCCCAGTCCTCTAATTTGTCTAGGTCCCTCTGTATCCTATCCCTACCCTCCAGCATATCTACCACTCCTCGCAGTTTAGCGTCATCTGCAAACTTGCTGAGGGTGCAATCCATGCCATTCTCCAGATCATTTATGAAGATATTGAACAAAACCGGCTCCAGGACTGACTCTTGGGGCACTCAGCTTGATACCGGCTGCCAACTAGACATGTAGCCATTGGTCACTACCCATTGAGCCCGATGACCTAGCCAGCTTTCTATTCACCTTATAGTCCATTCATCCAGCCCATACTTCTTTCACTTGCCAGCAAGGATACTGTGGGAGACCATATCAAAAGCTTTGCATTGGTAAAAAGAGGGAAGAAGGTATCCATTTGACTTCCAGCTAGAGTTATGACCATGATGCTCGCTGGTCAATAAGTAGAGATGTTTGTGACGTGCATGAAGTTTTAAACAGCTACCTGTACAGGTGACATTTGATGCCATTGTATCTTGGATCCCAGTTTAGAGCACTGTACACTGAGTTCACAGAGGATCTGGTGGGACACAGTATCTATGGAACCCTGCCTGCCTTTTAGCTTCAGTGGGATAGGCAGGCAGCCTCAACCCAAATACTGGACATCCTGCAAAATTTGTTAGCTTCAGACCTTTGCTGGTGAAGTGGGGCTGAATCTCTACCTTGTTTCCAGATGAACAATTGCATTCACAGGCAGATACAGAGATACCAAACAGGCAGCTTATATTTCTTACGCACACCACCCATTGCTGTCGTGACCAGAGTGCTAGTGAGAGGGGGGCCGCTCCAGGAGACAGTCTCTAAGATTGGGTCCAAACTGTGAAAAAATTTGAATGTCCTCTTCTTCCCCATACCCTCCTGAGGGATTTGAATTTGTTTCCAGTCTGCTCCTGATTTAAATGGCTAGGATGTGGCAGTCAGCTGCTGGGGCCTCAGGGCCTGGGGAAGTTAATTGAACTCAATGTAGCAGCTCCTACACAGATGCAAGAGTTGTCCAAGAACAATGTGATAAAAAAGTGGTAATGATGTGTCAGACTCCTCGCTGGTGTAAATCCATGTACCTTCAGTGACTTCAGTGGCTCTAGGCGAATTTGCACCATGTGAGAATCTTGCCCAACATTGTACCCAGTTGTAGAGCAGCCCATGTAACTAGCTGTATTCCCAGCAGTGTCACCAGTCCTTGCCTCTTGCAGTTGGATTTTCTTCTCTGGTTCCAGAGGGCTGCTCCTCAGGTTCCCTGTTGAATCTGATAGTGACATTGCTCTATTCCAAGTCATTCCAGGATGAACGGCCCAGGAACAAGAAACACAGCAGGGTCAATGTGTTTGGCTGATGACTACGGATCTCAAACAATACATCCTGCAAGGAAAGAGCAGCACCTGAGAACTTCTCCTCAAAGAAAATGACTTCAGCTCACACTATCCATCTGCAACAATGTATCAGTTCCACAGTGTAATGCATTAAATAGCTGCCACATTGTACCCAGTCACAGAGCAGCCCATGTAACTAACTGTCTCCCTACCAGCATCTCTGATCCTCATTCCTTTCCATCTCAATTTAATTCCTTTCTCTGGCCTCATACGACCAGACTACCCCAGTCTATCCCCAGATCGCCTCCTGCAGCCAGAATGGACAAATGGCCTGAGAGCCTTGGAGACTGGAGTTCACTGTTCATCCCATATCCTATGCAGTGCTGGGGTCCAGGTGCCAGCTCACCTCACACACGCTGCCTCGACCACTGGGCCTCAGCCCTGACCTGGGGAATAGATGAGTTTAGTCTCCATGGTCTTTGAGTTTAGTCTCCATGATTTAGACCAGGGGTAGGCAACTTATGACACGTGTGCCGAAGGCGGCACACAAGCTGATTTTCAGTGGCACTCACACTGCCTGAGTCCTGGCCACCGGTCTGGGGGGCTCTGCATTTTAGTTTAATTTTAAATTAAGCTTCTTATACATTTAAAAAGCTTTATTTACTTTACCTACAACAATAGTTTAGTTATATATAATAGACATATAAAAAGAGACCTAAAACCATTAAAATATATTACTGGCACACGAAACCTTAAATTAGAGTGAATAAATGAAGACTCGGCACAGCACTTCTGAAAGGTTGCCGACCCCTGGTTTAGACTCCATATGGCTTCTCTACAGAGAGTTACAACAAGGGGGACGATCAGCGCAGACCGTGTTGATTATGATGGTCCGCTGTTCAAGGCAGTATGGTGGGAGTAGAGAAACCAGGTTCCATTTCTTGCTCTATCAAAGATTTTCTGTGGGACCGTAAGTAAATCCCTACATGCTCTGTGCCTCACATTCCTCATCTATATAAAAAAGGGTTAATAGCCCTTGTTCTCTGCCTCATATGGGTGTTTTGAGGTCCTCAGGTACTATGAAAATGGAGGGTTTATAGCTTATCTACACAGCAGTGCAGCCCTTTCCCCATTAGCAAATGTCTCCCAATAGCATTGTCCCCAGCTCTTATGATTTTATTCCAATTCTTTCAATAATTGGTGCTTTTCTAAAAGTCTCAGCTCTCGGAGTGCTGTGCTCAGATGAGAATAGAAGCTTTCATTAAAAACAAAAAATTGTATGTCTTGTGCACTCATGGTTTAGTCAAAAATCTTGAAAATGGCACCCAAAAGCTAAGAATCAAACAAAAGCAAAAATGTGAACAAATAAATAAAAATAAATAAAAATGTAGGGGGTTATTTGCTAGTTTGCTTTGTTTTTAATCTCATAAATTGGAAGCTGCATTTAGGCAGGGCTGGATGAACTCTCCTGCGGGCCCAGGGCTACTAGATTTTGTGAGGCCCCTGTATACAAGTCTTTTTCCTAATTTAAAACAAAATGATCACAATTGCGACATTGAGGCTATTAACACTATACTAAACTTGCCTTTTAACTAACATAAAGCCATTCTGTGGTTTCATTTCAGTTTTAAAACATGTAGAATATAGTTAAGTTAATTCAAAATAGCCTACTTCTTACCTTAGGACAGCTGTTATGTTAGTTTCTTTCTGGGAGGACGTTTGGGTGCAGGAGCAGGAACGAGGTAAAGGCTCTGGCTGGGAGACACTTACCACAGGCGGGTCCCAGCCTGTGGCTCAGCAGGGCTCAGGCAGGCTGCCTGCATGCCATGGCCCCACGCTGCAACCAGAAGTGGCCAGTTGCTAGCTCGTCTCTGCACGCTCCTGGAGGGAGGGGAACTGTTTGTCTCCGTGCGCTTCCCCCACCTGCAAGTGCCACCACTGCAGCTCCCATTGGCCAGTTTCCAGCCAAAGGGTGCTGCAGGGACAGTGCTGGGGGCAGGGGCAGCATGTGGAATTGCCTCCTCCTCCTCCTCCTCCCCGCCAGGGGCCACAGAGACTTGCCAGCAGCCTGCCAGTTCCAGGAGCAGAATCGGGCCACAGCATGCAACCAGCATGCCTGCTGCACCACTGGAGTTTTAGAGGCCCAGAGATTGCAATCAGCTGGCAGAGGCTCCAGGATTGACCAGTCTATCGCAATCAATAGGTTGGTGACTACTGATGTATATAATTATGGATTTATTTTTGTGGGGGACCTCCTTAGCCTGAGGGCCTAGGCTGCAGCCCCAAAAGCCCCTGCATTAATCTGGCCATGCAATTAGGGAACAATTTCAAGTTTTTTTCTTCATCCACAAGCAATAGAAATGTCCCTGTTTTAGAAAATGGAAGCCAAGACACTCAGCTAATCACACATTTCCAGGAGCTGGGTGTTAAAGAAATAGTAAAGATCATGGTGACACTGTATTACGTGGAGCCAAAGCAGCCTTAGGCTATGTCTACACTAGAAACTTCAGAGCGCTGCCATGCAAGCGCTCCCATGGCAGTGCTTTGACATGTGAGCGTGGTCATGAATGAGCACTGGGAAGGAGCTCTCCCAGAGCTCCTGGTAATCCACCTCAATGAGAGGAATAGCTCCAAGCACTGGGAATACGGTTCCCAGTGCTCTCCTCCTTCTTCTCCCAGCACACTGCGTTCCCACTCCTCTCCCTCCCTCCCAGAGCTTCCCACCCCCCACCACCTAACAGCTGTTTGGCGGTGCTTAGGACTTTCTGGGAGGGAAGGGGAGGAGTGGGGATGCGATGCACTCAGCGGACAAGGCAGAGAAGAGGCAGGGCAGGGTGGAGACTGGAGGGAAAAGGGTGGGAAGGGGGCAGGGCTGGGCTAGGAAAAGGTGGGGGGAGGCAGATTGGGGCTGGGGGAAGCGATGCGGGCTGAGGGATGTGCTGGTCCCCGCTTCCCACAGCCCCCATTGGCCTGGAACAGCAAACCACGGCCAGTGGGAGCTGCGATCGGCCAAACCTGCAGATGCTGCAGATAAACAAACTGTTCCGGCCCACCAGCAGATTTCCCTGATGGGCTGCATGCCTGGTGTAACTCACTGTATGCATGGCTGAAATGTGAATGACTGTTGTCCTTTGCAGACTCACAGGCACATTGATATTAGAAATAGAAAAGCCCCATTAGCTCAGGGAATCCATGGCCCTGGAGCCATGGCAGGGCCTCTTTTCCCCACACTTGAAAAATCCCTTCCTTGGAATTCAAAGTGTGTGTCAGGTGGGACTGAAATGATCTCTTTCTCTCTCTCTCTCCTCTAGGACATCAGAAGCACCTTGAGCAGGTATGTGGCTCTCTCTCACTCTGCCTCACACTTCACAATGCTGAGAAAGAGCTAGGAGATGATGTTAGCACCACATCTCCCCAGGGCTCTACAGCCAAACATGGGTGGAATGTCACATTTTGAATAAAAATCTCTCTGATCAACTTCATCCTGAGGTTCTCACTCTTTTATAGAAGACTCTGGAATTACCTACTGAATGGGAAAGACTAACCTAAACTATATCCTAGAGATGTCACATCCTTGGGGACTGGCTGCCTCAGGACTGCGGGGATGGAATATGGGCCTTTGACTGCTGGTGCCCTGGTTACCATTCATCCCAGGACAGCAGTGCTCAAGAGTCTTTCCCATCTAAGTACTGTTTGGAGACCTGTGTGGAATAAGCTTGGGAGGGGGGAGTTGGCGCATCAGTCTAGTTCCTAGGGGACAGATTTCTATAGCACTTAACATGAGAACTTCCTGTCCCTCAGAGCATGGAGGCCAAGATTTGAATTGGCCATAGAGACTCAGTTCCCCTTTTATCCCCAGAGCTGGTCTCTCCAGGCCACAGATGAAGTAGGTTTCACTGGCAGAGCCTGTGCTGCACCTGCTCTGAGACTGGGAGAAGTAGATGAATTTTAACTCCAGGCCCATTAGAGCAGCAACTTTCACTGACAGTAAATTATAATGTGTCACTAAATGAAATATAAGAAAATGAAATATTTATAAACTGGCAGAAAAGTGCAGAGAATCCAGGAGAGATGCTGGGACCCAGTCACAGAGCAAACACTCCCAGGGCAGGGAATCCAAGCAGCTGAGATTAGAGAGATGTGGAGTGGGGTGAGTGGGGCAGACAGAGTCTCTGTCGTACTCACACAGGATATGGGTAAATGGGGAGAGGGTCACCGGCTGGGCTGTCAGGCTCCTCATCTCACTCTGGCCTCAATGATGAGAGTCAGACTGTTGGCTTCCCCAGCTTCCTTCTTGCCTCTGCCCAGCGTCATCCTCTCAGCAATCGGGAGATGCTTCCCCCTCCCCTCATACCCCGAGAGGAACAACCATTTATAGCCCATGAGATTTCAGGGATGGCTTCACCCGGCACTCATAGGGAAATTCCAGTCTCTCTCTGGCATTGGGGCAGCAAGTTCACACTTCACAGCATCAGCTCTTGGGCTCTCAAGAGAACAGTCTGTAGTTTCCCAGCTCTGTGCCCCTCACCTCCCACCCTCTCCTCCTCCTGTGTATCACATCTCTGCAGGGATCAGGCCATACCTCCATGCCCCATTCAGTCTCTGCCTCTAGCAGTGTGAATCTAGCACTCACCCTCGGTGTTTATGCTGAGAGATATTGATAATGTTCATTGTTCAAATAACACAAAAATCTCATGTCAAAGGGTCTAAAAAGTAAAAATAAAATAAAAAAGACCCTTCTGACAAATGAACATTTGTCTTGTAAAGTCCTCAATAAAACTGTACTACATCCTGTCACATTAAACTAATATCAAAATATGTGACCAAACAGCCTTTGAGAGGAGAGAAAAACCAACACTACAAAATGGGCTCCAAAACACTTTCAGATTCATAAAGAGAAATCCCACAGAATCATAACTCGCAAAAGAAGGAAAACAAATGTATCCATTTTCTTATGAACTGGCTAAACCTGCTGTACTCAGCACCTCCTCATTATTTGGTTGTGTCATTGACAAAAATTTTAGAATCGTCCTAATGCAAAAACAAAAAAAAACAAAGTAAAATCTGCCCATCTCCAAATATTCTGGACTTTGCTGGAAAAAACCCAGAAGCCACTTTACCAGTAGATGGAAATGGGAACTGGGTGTAAGTGAGAAACAGTACAGACAGGACAATACACGGCTTCTGGCCCCTTGAAAGCTGGAGAGGTGGGGATGAGTTAGATTGTCCATTAGGTTTTGACACCCCTGTCTCACATGTCAGCTGTGGATTATAGGACCTGTTCACTTCCAGTCTAATTCACCAGGGAAGCACCTGACCAGATTCAGAAATGCAGACCCCACCACTTCTAATAACCGAGGGGAAAGGAATCCATTACCCAGTGAAGTCACATTCTTATAATTCTCCTGCATGTCATCCCTGTAGAGGGCTCTCTGACCGGGGTCCATCAGAGCCTCCTGCCCCTCGGTGAAATACACAGCCACCTCCTCGAAGGTCACCAGCAACTGCAACAACAAATGTTCCCTACTGAACACCTGCTGCCCCAGCCACAATCCCACTGTTCATGGGAGGGAGGGAGGGAAGGAAAGAAACTCTTGGGATGGCAAGTAGCAGAATCTCCTCCCAATCAGAGCAGCCAGGAGGCTTCAGGGGGTGGCAAGAAAGTGAAAGATCCTTGTCCCTCCCCGTGGACAGAGGAGGGCAGGGTCTTCTCATTTATCACACACCTATTAGCTACAGGCTGATATAGGGAGCAGAGCTCCAAGCAGGTCATAGGGACAGGAATCCCAACAGCTTCCTCTAACATTTCTTATAATCACAGAAATGTAGGGCTGGAAGGGACCTTGAGATGTCATCAAGTGCAGTCTCCTGGCTAGAGGGTTCAGGCTCCAGCACTAGGTGTGGGGAAATGTTCACAGCCCCGTGCAGGGAGTTTTGTTCCTGTTTTAGAAATGGGGGAACGTTCACCCCTGCCAGGGGGCCGGTTCAGAAAATCAGGTCCATGCTGAACATGTCCCAGCAGGTTTAACACACCATGTTCCCTTCACTGCCTCATCCTGTGTATTTCCTGCCCCTCCTCCTGTAGAACAAACCTACCAGCGGCTTCCTGAAAATCCCTTACCTAAGCTGGTTCCACCACAGCTATTTCCCAGAGGGAAGCGGATGTTAACATTCAACCTGTCAAAGAAAGAAGGGCAATTGGGGAGGTTTCAGAAAGGGCTTTAGTCCATTTAACTCCCTGATCAGCCCCTGGCTCTTCCTCCGCAGACAGATTCTCCCACCCAGACTAAACTCCCGAGACAATTTTAAACCTTCCCAGAAACAGAGTCTCTGAAGCAAACACTATGAAAAAGCAGGATCAAAAGTGCCACTTCGGATGATTCACCCTGACTTTGTCCTTGGGCGCAGCACATCCCCCCACCACTGACTCAGCAGTTAAAAGAACTGGCTTCTCCTCTCTCTGTTCCTCACCTTGTTTCCAGGAAAGTCAATCTGCCCAGGGTGAGGCAGTGAATGGATCTGGGCAGGGTTGGGAGCTGGGAACCTCTTTCTCCACTTATTGCTCCTTCACGTTTTCCAGTGCTTTATCTGCAATGAAAGAGGGACCTGGGGTAAAGCAAATTTTTACTTTCATACCTGATGCAGCATGCCCAGACATGCAGGGACTAGGAACTACCAAGGCTAGAGGTGTTGGGGCTCAGCCCTGGCAAGCCCTGGCATAAATTAAGCACTGCTTTCTCCCCTCCCCTCCTGTACAAATTCACCAACAGGTCCCTTGAAAGAGGCCATTTGCGCAGAATCACTTTCCTGCTCTGCCCATCCCCAGCATTTTCCCCCAGGTCTCTCCCATCACCTAGAGCAGAGGTTCTCAACCTATTAACCATTGTGGGCCACGTAGGTGGCCCATAATGTATTAGGTGGACTGCATCCAATATTCCCTGTATTGCACTGATGATGTCACCTGGGCTGCATCTCTGTGCTCACTGGGCCGCAAGTGGCCCACGGGCTGCAGGTTGAGAACCACTGACCTGGAGTCTCAGCTCAAGAGTTGATGTTTGCAGAGACCAAAGCTGCCCCAGGGGCCTGATTCCAGCCAACAGAGAAAGTCACAACTTGAGGTGGGCACAAAGTGGGCTTTAATGAAGGTTTCTCCCCAGCACAGACCCCAGTGGCCGAGCAGCAGCAGCTTCTCAGTCTAGGCTCCCAGATCACAATGGCAGAGGCAGCAGCATCTGACCTACATATACCAACTCCAGAGCTCTAATACCATGAGCAGAGAGAGACCAGGTGGTCAGTTATTGGACTAACTTCTGCTTGGGAAAGAGACACATGTTCGAGCTACACAGAGCCTTTCTTCAGGCCAGAGAGAGGCAGAGACCAGCCTCTTCTCCCTCAGCAATACCCAAGGCCTGCTGGTGGCAGTAGCTAATGACTGAGCCCCCCAGGCAGCCCCAAGACACCCAGGCAGATGCTGATCCTATTCACTCATCCACACCTATCCCCTGATGTTCTGGGGGTGACTGTGTGCCCTGATTCCTGCTCAGAAACCATAGAGTGGCCCTGGTCCATTCTGTCACCCCAAACAGTTCCAGTCAGGAGCCAGAGCCCAGAAATCATGAGTTTGGCTTAAGAAAATAATGAAATAGCGTGTCTGTTGGGGGCCAGTTCTGTGGGGATATTCACCTTTACCTTCAAAGTCCTTAGGGGTTAGTCCTCTGCCCCACTCCCATGCCAGTTTGACCATTTCCAGTAAAAATACTACCCCCCTCCCCTGGCTGCTGGGTAGCTCTCTCTCCCACCATCATGATCTGGGGGAACTTCCATTCCATCTCTCACCATCCCTCTCCTTTATCACTAGCTGCTCCTCCTTCCCCAACCAGTCTCATCTATAACCCTTATTCTCCCTCCAGCCCCCCAGTCTCATCCCCTCTGTTTTCTCCCCTCTTTGCATCTCACTGTCCCCCACATACATTTTTCTTCTATCCCAGCCCTATTCCCATCTGCCCCATAATTCTCCCCCTGATTCCCAAGAATTGCCTCATCCTCCCTGCAGGCACAGCCACTGTCCCGCAATCCCATCCTGTCCCCCGCATGCCTGTTCCCCCCCTTCTACCCTCTTACATATCCCATCATCCCATTTTATCCCTGAGTTCCCCCCGCCCAACCCCATGGAAAGTCCCAAAACAAGAAAAAGACTACTTAAAGAAATGAACAAAGAATCCAATATACATTTTGCTGGGAGCCAATGGGAGCTGGTGGCAGCTTTCCTGGGCACAGGATAGGGAATTGCAGCCAGCTCCACTGGAAGCAGCCTGGGGACAAACCCTCCCCTTGCAGCCAGGGTGGCACTGGGAGGCATCACTCCCTGGGGGGAGTAGGGATGGGCAGGTCTCTCTTACCTTCCCTCCAAGCGATGCCTCCCTGGGAGCAGGGGCTGGGGGGCCCAGGAAGGGGGGTCCTGGCCAGGCTGGGGTCTCTGCACTGGGAGAGGCTCCTGGGGAGCAGCTGGAATGTTACTGCTAGAGATTTGCCTCTCCTGGCTGCAGTTAGGGCTCCGGGGTCCCCAGCAGCCGCCGGGGCTCGCGGATCTCACAAGGAGTGTGGGCTCCCCACAGCGCCCATTACTGCAGCGAGTGCAATTCACATCATACCCCCTTCCTGCTCCCGGGACAGAGTGACCCCAGCAATAGCTCCCAAAGCTGCATGCCAGGTGCTCCTGGGTCCTAGCGATCAAGGAATTGCACTGCAGTCACCTGCCACAGAACCTGCCTCCTGGGGGCCCCATGTCTCCTGGGAATGGGCAGCTTCTCTCAGCAGTAATGGGACATCATGCATAAAACCAGTGTCAAAGGGCAGAAAGGAGACATCCAGATCCCAGGGAAGGGGGAGATGGCAGTTTCTGTGGAGACTGGGGATTGTCCCAGAGAGTCCCCAATATCAATCTGGTCATGGGGGTGATAGGTCCTGGTCTGAGAGAGGCAGCCCGGAACCAGGAGCAGTAGGAAACACATTTCTCGGGGACCCTGACTCTGTGTGTGATTCACTCTGGTAACAAATGGGCACAGGGAGCAGTTTGTCAGAGATGGTCTTTTGTCTCCAAACCAGGCTCACTGGCTACTAGCCCTGGGCCGGAGTTACAAGCTCTGCTCCCCTAACTCGGCTCATGGAGCTGTCAGTGCTTAGCCATCAAGTTCCTCTGGTTATTCATAGTGCTGGATTATCCCATCTGTGGGCTGTTGGCAAAACCCTCTCATGTGTCCCTCTCCTGGCTGGTTCCCCAATGTGGGCATTGACAGCAGCTCCCCATGCTGCACCTGGATGTCGGCGGTGAAGCACCAGCTGGTCTGGTTCCGGGGCTGGTGCTCTGAGCACTCTGCACAGGCCATAATGTCCCACAACAGTTATGTAAGGGGGAGGGGAGCTTCTGGGGCGAAAATTGAGCGAGTGGCATTGTGCCATGTGAGTTGCAGCACCAAATTTGGCCTCACCCCCCTGTTCCCGAAATGAGGTAGGGGACTGGGACAAACCTGAGGGGGCAGTGACACAGCCAGATGCAGGATAGGCCAGGGAACACTTAGGCTACATCTACATGACAGCCGGGATCGACGCTCAGATTGATCCACCGGCGGTCAGTTTAGCTGGTCAAGTGAAGACCTGCCAAATTGACAGCAGATTGCTCCCCAGTCAACCCCCGTGCTTTACCCCCGCCAAGAAGAGTAAGGTAAGTCAAGGGGAGAGTTTCTCCCATTGACCTTCCACAGTAACTCAACCTAAGGTACATCGACTCCAGCTACATTATTCACATAGGTGGAGTTGTGAAGCCCAGGTCAACTTACCATGGTAGTGTAGACATAGCCTTAGTGTGAGGAGCATGCCAGGGCTTAGGTATGAAATAGAGACCAGCGTGCATAGTCTGAGAGAGCTGTGTGCAAGCCCAGTACCAGATTTGTAGGCATGTGGGGGAATTAAGTGACAGAAAATTAGGGGCATAGGATCTTTAGACACCTTCAGAGTTAGGCAGCAGCTCAGTGCGGGAGGCGGTTGAGGATCAGAGGCCTCTAAATGTCAGATTCTGGTACCTAAAGTGAAAGTAGTAGCCTGCCACCAAAATCTTTTTCAGGATCCCCCTGCTTCCTAACTTGCTCTGACAACCCCATTAGGCCCCTATCTACAGCCTCAGCTCCCTAATACCTTAAAAAAAAAATGCAACCTGAAGTCATATTTGAAAAGAGGCTTTTGAAAAACTTACCCAAAACCTAAACCTCAGTTTAATATAATCTGAGTCCACAAGCACTAAAATACCTTACTCAGAATAGTATGGTGCTTTGAGGGGTAGCACTATATGCCAGGATCTGACAGTCGGTGCTAAATGTCTTGAACAGACTCATTGTTAAGGATTATTGCTAAAGCCAGTAACAGATTTACTTTTCTCAGAAAATGTGTTCTTCACTTTAGGGGTGTGATAAATGAAGGGGGAGGGGGAGATGATGGACAGCCAGCCAATTAGCTGTAAAATCCCTCTTGGTAGCTGTTCTCTACTTGCTTTACCTGTAAATGGTTTCCCCCAGGTAAAGAAAAGGAAGTGAACACCTGACCAAAAGAGCCAATGGAAAGGCTCTTTTAAAATTTAAAAATTGGGAAAGAAACTTTCCCTTTGTCTGGGGGTTTTCTCTTTGGGCTGAAGAGATGGGGCAGCAGGAATGCTGTGTAAAGTTTGAACCAGATATGAACATCATCAGATCATATCTAGAACTACTTTTAACAACCTAAATATGTAAGTAAATTAGTAATGTTTAGAAAGACGCAATTAGGTTTATTTCTGTTTATTTTTTAAGGCTTGTGGACTCCTCTGTGCTAACCCCAGATGCTTTTGTTTGCTGGTAACCTTTAAGCTGAACCCCCAAGAAAGCTATTTTGGGTGCTTAATTTTTTGTAATTGCTCTTTTAAAATCTAGCAAAAGCTTAAGTTCCAAATATATTTTCTTCCTTTTAGTTTTTAATACAATTTACATTTTTTAAGAACAGGATCGGATTTTTGGTGTCCTAAGAGGTTTGTGCATATGCTGTTTGATTAGCTGGTGGCAACAGCTAATTTCCTTTGTTTTCTTTCTTGGCTCCTCCCGAGGAGGTGAGGGTGAGGGTAAAAGGGCTTGAGGGTACCCCACAGGGAGGAATTCCCATGTGCTCCTTCCTGGGTACAAGAGGGTTTTTTTGCATTTGGGTAGTGGCAGCATTTACCAAGCCAAGGTCAGAAAAAAGCTGTAACCTTGGGAGTTTAATACAAGGCTGGAGTGGCCAGGATTAATTTTTAGAATACCAAATCTGGTATAAAGGAGGTCAAATAAGGTGTCTAAGACAAAGTTATGGTTTCCTGGTTATGATTATGCTATCTGTATGCATATATTATTTTTGTATTTAAAGTTATAAGTATTGGCTCCATATTGACGCCAACGCAGCTGTGCCACCTGCAGAGGAAGCCAGACGGGAGCAGCTACTGCCCTGAGTGGTTTCCCTCCACTCAAGGGTGAGGCCACAGGAAACAGGGAGGGGATTTGGCATGCGGCTGCTGCATAGGAGTGGTGAGGCCATACCTGAGGAATGTGGCATTTTGCGTGCAGAATCTTCCCTGCAAATGGTGCTAAAAATGACTGCTCATCACTAAGGAGTGCCAGACGGAAAATAGCAAGCCCTCGGCCCCACTCCATCAGGAGAATCACAGGAAACTCCCAGCCCTGCTCCCCTGGCTGGAGCGCCAGGAGGACCGTGGCAAAATCCCCGGCCCAGCTCCCTGGGACGGAGCGCCGAAAGGAGCGCAGTGAAACCCTCGGCCCCGCTCCCTGGGACGGAGCTGCGGGTGGAGTGTGGTGAACCCCCCGGCACAGATCCCACAGCTAGGAGTGCCAGGAGGAGCGCGGTGAAATCCCCGGCCCCACTCCCCCAGCCAGAGTGCTGGGAGAAGCATGGCGAAACCCCCGATCCTGCTCCTCCGACCAGAGCTCTGGGAGGAGTGCAGCGAACCCCTCAGCCCCATTCGGCCCACCATCTGAAACAATAGCTGCTCCCCACTCAGTACCTGCTGCCCCAGACAGAATCCCACTGTTCATGAGGGAAGAAGCTCAAAAATAGAACAGCTCTGGGAGGGCCAGTGGAGAAGAATCCTACCCCCACTCTGCTCACAGTGGCCAGGAGACTCCAAGTAACAAAGAGAAGGTGAGAGCACTTTGTCCCACCCAGCAGATGGAGGAGGGCAGGGTCTTCTCATTTACCACGCACCTACTAGGCACAGGCTGATGTGGAAAGCAGAGTTCTGGGCAGGGGACAGGAGTCCCAGCACCTTCTGTTTATATTTCACCGCAGTCTCTTGCTAGCGGGTTTAGGCTCCAGCACTCTGGTCTGTTTTCCCAGCCCTGTCCAGGGGTGTTTTTTATTTCAGAAATGGGAAACTGTTCACCCCTGCAGCTATCACAGGCCTGTTCATAAATCATGCCCTAGGCTGAGCATGTCCAGGTAAGTTTATCACACCCTATCCCACTCCCTGCCTCACCCTGTGTATTTCCTGCCCCTCTTTCTCTACAACCACCCTCCCCAGCAACTCCTGACAAAATCCCCTACCTGAACTGGATCCACCACAGCCATTTCCCTTCCTTGTCCCCTAGGAAGATGGAATGACTTGGAGCAAAATATGGTTGTTATTCTGCAGCCTGCCAAGGTTAGAAAGACAATTGGGGATGTTCTCAAATTATCATTAGTCAATAATATATCACTTTGAAGAATTCCACTCTGTGGTCATTGAAAAAAGAATTAAAAATGCAGTTATACTTGCCTGTGAAGCAAAGCACCCAGCATGGATTATATTGTATTTCCCAGTTTCAGGACATGCTTACTATTACTCATCCCCAACATAGCACTGTTTTGCTGTTTCTTAAGACCGTGGTTAACTGCCTTTCTGAAAATGGGATCT
The DNA here is from genome assembly GCF_003597395.2 of Chelonoidis abingdonii. Taxonomy (NCBI): domain Eukaryota; kingdom Metazoa; phylum Chordata; order Testudines; family Testudinidae; genus Chelonoidis; species Chelonoidis abingdonii. The sequence goes on from NC_133781.1 coordinate 5,822,434, forward strand.
GCTCATGTGGGGTACGAAAGTTTAACACTTACTTTCTCCAGTTTCATTCGTCTTGTTCTGCCTGACAGAATGCTAGTGGCAACTACTGATGAGATGACATGTACCTGTTGATTCTCAAGCAAGTTGTTAATGAGGGTTTCTTGTTCGCCCTCACACTATGGGCCGCCTGCACCCACAAATCAGCCAGAGACCTCTTCTGAGTGCAATCACCAGTGCCTTTTATTTACAGTGTCAGCTCCCACCGCCTTCTATTTACAGACTGCTCCAAACTAGCAACCGGGAGGACTGCAAGCTTCTCCAGCAAGAAGGGATGCACAACTCTTGGCTAGCTGGCTTGCCCCTTTCCTTTCCTTCCTGCCAGCCCTATATAGCCCCCTGGCTAATAAGGCCCGAAGGTGCCTTCCTTCTATCAATTAGGCGTGGCATACTCAGCCAGCCCCAATTAATGGTTCTAATTGGAGCTGGGCTAACAGGGGGCTGGCTCTCCTCTTATGAACTGCCAGGTCCGGCTAACCGCAACCCCAGTCCTCTCCCCGGGGGGCGCCTCTGGGGAAGTTCCCCACTCTTGGCCAGGTGATCCCCGGCCTCCTCTTCTGGGATTTTTTCCTTTCCCACCCTTAAAATGTACATTGCTCTGAGGGGTGGCTGTCCCCATAGTTCTGCCTCTGGCCACAGGTCATCACACCAGTTGCACCCCTGCAGGCCTCCCATCCCCTGTACTCCCTTTACTTTTGGTTGTGAGTCAGGATCCATCCCACCGTCATGCTGGATCCTCTGTGTCTATTTCCCCTGCACCACCCATTGGGTTCTGGGTCCCTGGCCCCCAGGGAGCGGTGTTGTGGGGCACTTCAATTGCTCCCTCTCCCCTTCAAAGGGGCTCAGGATGGCCGGCTCCCCCATACACCTTCCTGCAGTTCTGCTTGTTCTGTGCTCTGTTATCTAGGGTTCTCTTCTTTGCTATTTCTGGGACTTTGCTCGTCTTCCCCACTTGGGATCCTTGGTCTAGGGATATCTGCTCCCTCCTTTGGGGCCTCTCTCCACTTCTTCCTAGGTAGTGGGCCCCAGTCCCTACCTAACGCCACCGGGTATGGTATACCCTGTAGCACTCCAACCTGCTTCCATTTGAAGCAGCCTCTCACTTCAAGGGGCACCTGGGCTACTGAGCAGGACCTCTTGTCCCCATGGATACACTCAAGGGTCATCCTTGACCCGACAATCAGCCAGTGCGGCTTCACCATCCCCTCTGTACAAGTGAACAAGCTGACGCGGTATCTATCAGGCCTGTTTGGGGGTTCCTCCCAATCCTCACTGTGACAGTGGACAGTTTCTGCCCCCCCACCTTTTCGCCCCCCAACCTGAGTCCAGCCACAAAACTCGGTCCACCCACACTCCATGTCAGGTCAGTCATATTTTGTGTGTCCAGATCTGTCACATTGCCAGCAAACAAGCTTGGTGGGTCTCTCGGGTGCTCCTTGGAGCTCCCCTTTCTCTCTGGGCCTTTCCTAGAAAAAGGTTCCACCTCTTTCTTTCCCAACTCCTTGCCTTTACCAGTCGATCCTCCCTCCGGGGACCCTTTGCCTCACTATATTCCTCCATCAACCTGACGGCTGCCTCGACGGTAACAGGCTGGTGACCCACATGCAGATGTTCTTGGGGAGGCTCTGCAGCAATTGTTTTAGGACCAAAGTGTCCATTATTTTGCCCACCATGTGCATTTCTGGCCTTAGCCAGTGTGTGGCCCAGTCCATTAGTCTCTGGGCATAAGCCTGGGGTCGCACCACCACCATCCATCAGGCAGCCCAGAATTTTTCGAGTACTGCTCCATCAACAGGCCCACCTGGTCTAGAATGACCGACCTCACCACCTCATAGTTCTGGGCTTGCTCATTGCTCAAGGCCATATAGGTTGCTTGAGCCTCTCTCATCAGGTATGGAGTCAGTCAGAGGGCCCAGGTTGCCCTCTCCCCCTCGGTGCCCATGGCTACCTGCTTGAAGTTTTTGAGAAAGGCATCCAGATCATCTGCCAGGCTGATCTTACAGAGTCCCCAGCCTGGTGACTGGGTGCCATCCCATCCCGCAGGACTCACCACTCTTTGTAGGAGCTGCTGCTGGATGCCATTCTGCTCCCATATGAACTCTTGCAGATTCTGCTTTTGCTCTGCTTGCCAGGTCAGTGGTTGGCTTGGTGGGACTGCTGAAAACTTTGCAGGGCCTGCTGTTTGACCAGCCATTGCAGGGTCTCCTCCATATCTCGGCCAGCAATCATGTTCGCTGGCTCTCAGATCCCAGAGAAGCCCCCAACCATTAGGAAGGCCTGTTCCCCCTTACACTATGGGCCCCCTGCACCCACAAATCGGCCAGAGACCTCTTCTGGGTGCAGTGACCAGTGCCTTATTTTTCCGTGTGAGCTCCCACAGCCTTCTGTTTACAGACCGTTCCAAACTAGCAACCTAGGGGACCACTAGCTTCTCCAGCAAGCAGGGACGCACAGCACTTGGCTGGCTGGCTGGATGGCTCGCTCCTTTCCTTTCCTTCCTGCCAGCCCTATACAACCTAACAAGGCCTGCAGGTCCTTCCCTTCTATCAGTTAGGTGTGGCAGACTCAGCCAGCCCCAATTAATGCTTCTGAATTGGAGCTGGGCTAACAAGGAGCTGGCTCAGGACCTCCTGGCCAGCACCCTGTTACAGGCACACAAAAAACCACAGTGTAATTCATAACAAAAAAGGTATGGAAGGGATCCTTACTCTTAAGAAAAACCTATGTAAGACAGTTTACAAATTGTATGTTTTTTAAGACCGCATGTGCTCTGTCATACTTACTTTTTTGTGCATTGGGAGGCTGGGGTCCAGAGAAACCCCAGATTCACCTGGTCCAGGCTGACTCTTAAGCCTTTCACCTAGCTTAATGTGGTGACTATTAAACTTTCCTCCATGGGCTGGGCTGGAAAGCCTGCCCTCCTGTAAGGTACATTTGGGTGGACACCATGGGTGGCAAGAATTAGGGCCATCAGGTCAACCCACTGGGGCCAAAAGGGGCAAGACGAGAGCTCTGTGATAAGCATTTTCTCCTCTTGCCACTGACAGGCAAAGAAGGGCCAAGGCCAAGCACCTTTCTGCCCAGCAAGGGCTGGCTTTTTGGGAGGACAAGTAGGGAGAGGGAGGGGGCCACTGAAGGCACTCAGCCTCCTGGCTGACAGTGCCTTCAAAAAGAAGAAGAGAAAGGATGGAAACACCCCTGCCACTGGAGAATGCAGGCATCAGTCCCACTGCCTCTCACATGCTAAGCGAGTGCTCTATCACTTGAGCAAACTCCCCTGCCCATAATGAGCCAGTCTGACCCACCCATCTCATTCCAGAAGCCACAATGTCCATGCAGCTGCCTGTGTTGCCTTTCCAAAAGGGCCACGTGTGAGCTTGGTATGTGTGGACTGGTTAGTTCAGCTGGTTACAGCATGGTGCTAATAACACCAAGGTTGTGGGTTGAAGTCCTATGCTAGCCACTCAATACAGGGCTGCAGTGTGGGGTGAGGGGGGAAAAATAGTTTCTATCATCACCACACAGGACATTGTGGTAGACGGAAGGGAGGTGAACAGCTGGGCTGTCAGGCTTTTCTTCCACCATCAGTGATGGGGGTCAGCCTGGCTTCAAGACTCAGCCCTCTCTATTGTTGCTCCCACAGTTACCAGTTGCAGCCAATCTTACACAAAGTACATCAGGTAAGATGTCAATGGAAGAATTATGATGGCTTTGTCTACACTACAAAGCTTATAGCGACTGGTTGTATTTACACGGCCGTGTCACTAGAAGTCGGGCAGTGTAAATGCTGTTTGTCGGCACATTTGCCAAAAAATACTTCCACCCCTAACAAGCAGGGTTTGCATTGTTGACAGGAGAGCGCTCCTGCCAACAATACACTCTTTACAATAGCACTTGCTGTGGCAAAACTTTTATCAATTCTGGGGGGGCGGAGGCGGGCCGTGCATCTCTGAATACCAAAGTGTTTCACCAGTTTCCAGTGTTAGACATAGCCATTTGCTCATATGTTATCCTGTTTTATGCATATAGGCATTTTTGTATCTAAAGTTATAATATTGATCTGTACCGATTTGAGAATGTGTTGCTCTGGGTAACATCCACAGATATTACATCAGCCAGCACTTGTAAGAACTGTTCCAGTTGAGGCCCATCAAAAACAACCTTAGCTCCCCTATGGATATCAGGCATTCTCTGTCCATGTGCCTTCTGAGTATGTTGCACGAATGGTAATGGCGTCTTGCTAGTGGCCACTCCAGAGCTATGCAAGACATCGTGACCTTTTCATGGACCCTGAAAATCCATCTGTGCCTCGTCTTGTCCATCAACTAAGCGCATGCTAATTGCGCAGGACCCTGCAGCGCTGGTGATGGTACAGCGCTGCAACATGTATCTGGTCAACTTCGGCAAGGCCCGCCAGCCGCTCTGCAATCCTCGCTGCAGCGCTGGCTGTAAACCTGGATGCTGGGGGTAACGATTGCAGCGCTGTCGATGCAGCGCGCTTGTCAGTGTGGCCCCAAAAGCGCTTTATATGCCTCCAGGTTAGTGTATCCAGAATCCTGTCACAACAAACCAGAAATAATCGCTGACGACCGAGCTCCCAAGAGCTACTTATCTAAATACACAACACACTGCTCTTGCTCCGCGAGCAGCGGGCGAGCAGGGGATTGCTTTTCGGAATGTTGACACTGTTTCTTGGGAGGGGAGGTGGCAGTCCGTGTTTAGAGCTAGCATATTGACTTCTGAAGAGCTATTTATGAGCTGCATAATTTGGCATTTAGTGAATAAAAGATGGGTGGCGGAAGGTCCAAAACTTTTAAAATGGATTGAAGTATGTGCTGTGTATCTTCCTGTCCTTTAGAACTTGCACAGGAGAGCTGAGAACAGTGTTCAGCTTCAAAAATACCACTCCTCTGTCTCTCTATATGCCTCCTGTCACATCCATCTCGCAACGCCCCATTTTGAAAAGCACTGCATCCACATTGAGAACGCTGCGGATAGCTCCCACAATGCACCACTCCCAACAGCGCTGCAAATGCTGCAAATGTGGCCACACTGCAGCACTGGTAGCTGTCAGTGTGGCCACACTGCAGCGCTTTCCCTACACAGCTGTACGAAGACAGCTGTAACTCCCAGCACTGTACAGCTGTAAGTGTAGCCAAACCCTAAGACTAAGCTCTTTCCCTCCACGTGGGAGAAAGTACAAAAGGCCCTGGAAGAATCTGCATTTTCCTTCTTTCCTGCTCTGATCTCTGAACTGTGACATTACACTCCATGTTCTTTATGTAAATAAGCTTATGATCTGAATATGACATAACTAAGATATGCTTTAGGGAAGATAACTCATGTAAGGTATCATTGGAAAGATTATGATTTACTGAATATGATTATCCTATTTGTATCCATGTATCATTTTTGCATCTGAAGTTAGGAAAATTGGCTAATGTATCTGTATTTCAACTATGCTGCTTTGGATGACGCCCCCTGCTAACACTTCAGGTACAACAATGAAAAAGCCAGACAGGGCTGATGGCCCATCAGCGAGGACAGTCGACTGTGAAAAGGCTTGGCCTTTCTACGGACACTCCATATTGCTACTGACTCATGGACACTGTGATGCTACAGAGTCAGGTGACCTGGTCACCTGATACTAACCTGCATCTTGGACTACTAAATTGTTCCACAGGGAGTTGGGAGAATCAAATAAAGGATTCCCACCTTACGGAAATTCTTTATAAGACGAGGGAAGAAAACAATCATGAAAACAGTTTGCTTCTCCACTGCCTCCCCACCCAAAAGGATACTTGAAAACTCCTGGAAACAAAAGGACTTGAACTGGATCAGGGGGAGGGAAGAACTACTGGACCCAGGCTAGAAAGACACCTTTGGCCCTTGAAGGACTCTATCTAAAACAACATCTAGGGTGAGGAATTATTATTGGTAAAAAATTTCTTTAGTGAATCTAGCATAGTTGGTGTGCTTTGTATTATTTTCTTAGTAATGTGCTTCATTCTGTTTGCTACCTCTTTAACTGCTTAAAATCCACCTTTTTTTGGTAATTAAACTTATTTCTGGTTTATAATATAACCTAGTTTACGTAATTTCTAACTGGTGGGGGGAGGGCAGGAAGTTGGCATACCTTCCTCCATACTGAGGGAGGAGGCAAATTTCATATAATTTTGGGTTTGTACTCCAAGGGAGGTGAACACCGGGGGCTGTGGCAGGTCCCTTAAACTAAGTCTTCCTAGAGCTGATCTCAGTGTCTGTATTGTTCTGCAGTTGGGTCCGGCCCTGCCTGTGTGCTTGGCTGGAAAAGGCTTGTGAGCCTGCCCCAGCAAGACCAGGTAAAGGGGACCCAGGCTGGCAGAAAAGGTGGGCTCAGTGGTATCTCAGCTCATCAGATGACATCCCAAGGCTCCAAACCGTCACGTGGACTATGGATTTACACTAAAAGAAGCATTCCAACCAATGGATTGAGGACCTTCCAATCTTTTGGAAGTTACTAGAGACTTTACAAGCCAGCAGTTTATTCCATCGCTGCTTCAAGCCTCATACAAGATCTTTGCAATGAGTGTATGTATTTGATTCCTTTGACCATTTTACCTCTCTCCTCTTTCTTTTCTCTTTCTAAATAAACCTTTAGATATTAGATACTAAAGGATTGGCAAAATTGTGATTATTTGGTAAGATCTGAGTTGTATATTGACCTGGCTATATGGCTGACCTCTTGGGATTAGAAGAACCCTTTGTTTTATGAAATTGGTTTTAAATAACCACTCATAGAATCTAGTGTCTGGGTGGTGAAACAAGAGCTGGGATACCTAGGGAGACTGCTTTTCTGACTTCTTGTTGACCAGTGTGCTAAGACAGAAGTTTACTTTTGTTACTGGTTTGGTATATCTTGTGGAGGAATAACCAAAAGATTGAGATGGATCTGCCCCATTTCTCAGCAGTTTGTAAAGAATCTGGAATTCTCAGCTGTGACCCACTGAGGTACGGTTACACCAACACCTCAAAACCTTTCCACCTCCTGACTGTATCTCACATCTCTGAAGGGATCAGGCAGTAACCCCATCCCCCGGTCAGTATCGGACTTTCAGAGTGTGAATGTAGCACTCACCCTCGGTTTTCAGGGTGAGAGATGTTGATAATTTTCATTGTTCAAACAACACAAAAATTTCCTGACAAAGAGTAAAGAAAGGTTAAAATAAAATTTAAAAAGGACTCTTCTGTCATTTGTATCATAAAATCTTCAAAAAAGCTGTGCTAGATCCTGTCAAATTAAACTAATATCAAAGTATGTGACCAAACAGCCTTCAGTAAGAGAGACAAACCAACACTTCAAGGTGGCCTACAGGACACTTACAGGTTTATAAAGTGAAATCCCATAGAATCATAATTCCCAAAAGAAGGAAAACAAATTCATCCTTTTTCTTCTGAACTGGCTAAACCTGTTGCACTCAGCACCTTCTCATTATTTCATTGTGTCATTTACACAAGTTTAAACATCATGTAATGCAAGAAAGAAAAAAAGAAACAAAAGCAAACAAAAGCCAAAATCTGCACATCTACAAATCTTCTGGACTTGGCTGGTGTAAGCTCCGAAGCCACTTTACCAATAGATGGAAATGGGGATTTAAATTCAGAAAGCTGAAACAAAGCTTAAGGGTTCCCTTGACTCCCCCTCCAGGTCTGGGAAACTTTCACCTCTAGCCCTCAGGAGGATGTCAGGATCAAAGAGATCAAAGTGTGATTCCTAAGCATGGAGAGCAAAGAACACTGTTGGAAGTGCCCTGCTGGGAGGTGGGCAGTAGAATCGGGATAGGATAAACTCTCCAAGGCTCAGCCAGAGGCTGTTGTGTCAGGGTGGAGAATGACAGTGAAGGGGGGAGGAGGGAATCCCTCCAACTCTCCCCATCACCCTTGATTAACATAGAACCCAAAACACCACATTTTCCTATCCTAGCTCCAGCACTTTTAGAATCTATTTAATTCTGGTCTCTAAGGGAGTCAATGTACAAAAAATAAATGTTTTGGGCATAATCTGGAGCAACGTGAGACTATGTGGGAATGAGACAATCTCTCCCCAAACGGGGAACTCGCTGACTCGAACAATCACTCCGCTAATGGGGGGAATCAGAATATATATATATGGGGTCAGTCTAGACAAAGAAAAGAAGGAGAGGTTCGGGGGTAGGGTGACCAGACAGCAAGTGTGAAAAATTGGGACGGGGCTGGGGGGTAATAGGAGCCTATATAAGAAAAAGATCCCAAAATCAGGACTGTCTCTATAAAATCGGGACATCTGGTCACCCTAGTTGGGGGAGATTTGCTGGTTAATCCCAGCCACTTTTCCCACCACAGGCCCCTTGAGGCTGATGCTGAGGAGGCAGAGATGGGATCCTGAGGCCTTTAAGCCTCCCACAAAAGAGCCTTTGGAAATCAGACCCTCTCAGTGGAGCTTTCTGAATGCAGAGGGGACAGGGAAAAGGGGCAGAGGAGGTGAGTGATAAGAAGCAGCACCACACTTCCCCGTACTCTCCTCTCTTATCCCATGATCCCTAATACTTGATTTCCCCAGCACCCAGTGGAAGGTGAAAGCCTCCCCCATCCTGGGGCCAGGCCATAGGATTCCAGCATTAGAAGGCTGACTGCAGCCCCCCTGCACAACTTGGAGATGCTGGATTCCTCTTCCATGGTTTGCTGGAGCTATTTTCCCTCCCTGAAGTCCCGGGTTAGGGATTGTCATGGTGGAGGTGTAACGATGCTGCCTTTGGTGGGACCCAACTGAGAGTACCAATTCAAGACAAATTGCTGGGCCGTTACAGCCCAAGACTGGGGTTCCTTTACACACCAAGGCAAACCAAACCAGCCAAATAGAGAAGACTTTGGTTTTATCCAACTGGCTAACCATAAGTCACACACTCCAGTTTCCCAGTATCACCAGCAATGCCACTCATTATGGGGATGAATGGTTATGAAAACCAATATCCCAGTAAAAGAAAAAAAGTTCTCCTGATCCCAAAGGATCAAGCCCCAGATTCAGATCAATATACAATATTTATCAATCTTACCCACAAATCACGCTGTTGCCAATCCTTTAGAATCTAAAATCTAAAGGTTTATTCATAAAAGGAAAAAGATAAAGATGAGAGCTAGAAATGGTTAAATGGAATCAGTTATGTACAGTAATGGCAAAGTTCTTGGTTTAGGCTTGTAGCAGTGATGGAATGAACTGCAGGGACAAATCAAGTCTCTGGAGTACATCCACAGCTGGGATAGGTCATTCAATCCTTTGTTCAAAGCTTCAATTTGTAGCAGGGCTCCTCCAGAAGTAAGAAGCAGGATTGAAGACAAGATGGAGAAGTTTTCAGGGCCTTTCATATTCTCTGCCCTGTGGAAGATCACAGCAGCAAGATGGAGCCTGGAGTCACATGGGTAAGCCACATGTCCATGCCTGACTCAGTTCTTTACAGGCCAATGCCATTGTTTATGTGCTAACTTTAACGTTCCCAGGAAAGCTCAGATGTGGATTGGTGTCTTCCAAAGTTCATTGTCAGCCAAGTGTTTCTTGATTGGGCACTTACTGAGAATAGTCCCTTCTCAAGAAGCTGACCAAGTGCTTCACTGAGGCTACTTAGAATCAAAACACATTGAGATACAAGTACATAGCCAATATTCATAACGTTAACTACATAACTACTGTTATGATACAACCATACAGATAGCATAATCATAATCAATAAAGCAGAACCTTTTTATAGACATCTCACATGACAACCTTTGTACAATGTTTGCTGCAAATATATAACAGTATTTGCAGCCACGATCTATACGGTCATAGGTTATGTCAGTAGCGTCACAGAGAGTTGCAGTGGCTCTCCGGACTGTGGGTGGGTTTCACTCAGAGGGACAATGGCCTCCTAGACCCATCCGCCCTCTCCCGGGATGGGTGAAAGCAGCCCCTGCCTGTGTCCCTGTTCCCCAGCTCCCACCCACAGCAGGTGGAGGCTCTCTCCAACTTGGCTCTGGTGGGAGGGTGGGGGGTGCCTCAGAGCTGCAGCTCAGCCATGATAAAAGCTGTGCTGGGAGCTGTGCCTGTGATGCAGTGAACCCACTGAGAGCAGCCTCCAGCCTGTGTCCTTGCCCACCAGGGCAGGTGGAGGGTCTGAACCGTGGCTTCCCACAGCTGCCCGTGTGCTCTTACCATGGCCAGGCTGCATTCCCAGGGTCCCCTCCACCACCCCCTGGGCTGGAGCTGGATCAGGGATAGCCATGTGAGCAGGCTGTGGGGAGCCGGTGTGGAGTCACAGACCCTCCACCTCCACCTGCTCTCGTCTGGGAGCCCAGGGGATGGGGGCACGGGTCAGGGGCTGCTCTCAGCCCCAGCACAACGCAGGCAGGTGGAGGGTCCAGGTGGCTCCCACAACTGCCCGGGCTCCCCGACTGAGCTCCACGCTGGCCTGGCCAGGAGGCAGGGCCTCGAGGGGAAAAAGAGGAGAAAGGGGTGGGGCCCACTGTGGCAAAAAGTGGAAGGGATATGGCCCCTCCCAACCCCTCAGTTCCAGCACCTCTGACTAGTACCAGGGGGATCCTTTGTCTTGTGCTCAGCTTGATCTGGTGCTATTCCTCCTGAACAGAACACAGACTCAGCTTACAAGTCTCAGGGAGGAGGAAGATGGGAGAACTCTTTAGGGACATTGTGAATGCATTAGAAACTCCTCAGTAGTTTCAGGCTCCTGGAATTTAAAGTCAATCCAGAAGTTAACTTGTTAGTGAAGTCTTTCAACTTTTATTCTATGCTATAGATTGTCTCATCTGAGTGTACAGTGTTCATCTGTCCTCGAGATTTTAACTCTAATGACTTTATTCAGCAGGCGAATGTCCCCTTTGTACTGTAGCTGGTGAGGTGAGTGTGAAAGTGAAAGAATAAAGAATGTATTCAGTGTTATCATATGATGGTGCTGGTATGAGGGGGAAATATCAGCCTTTATCATAGAAATAGAATGATATTCTATCTGGGGTCTCATTGCCAGGAGGATCAGCCTCACCCCCAGCCTAAGGGGAGCGGACCCAAGAGTTATTTTATTTTGCTATCCCTATCAGAGATAGGGTGACCAAATGTCCTGATTTTTTCGGGACAGTCTCAATTATTGGGTCTTTTTCTTATATAGGCTCCTATTACCCCCCACCCCCCATCCCGATTTTTCACACTTGCTGTCTAGTTACCCTAATCAAAGAAGTTCTGCCTGCTTTTGTGTGGCATCTAGGAGCAGTGAGGAGGAGACTAGAGAGATGAATTCCTCAGTTGGGCCATTTGCAGCTATTGGTGCAAACAAAGTGATTCCCAGAATGCTTTGAACAGCAGCAGCATGGGAGGGGAGAGGGCTCTGAACCCCATGCACAGAAGAAAGGAAAAACAAATTTGGGGCAGTTACTGAGCTGGAAGCTCCACCAAAGAAAATGAAAAGGGGAAAAAAGGAGGAGGAGTGTAGGGAAGAGGGTGAGAATTACCTCTGCTGACTGCAATTGTCCCCTCCGCACCTGGCCTTAGGTTCCCTCTGGTGCTTGTTCTTGGCCTGGTTACTACTTCTGCTGCCCTGCCAGGGTCCCCACTTCTAGAAAAGTCCTGGCATTCTGCAGGGGGCAGCCAGCACTGGGGCTCCTGCACCTATACAAGGGCCTGGATAAACAGAGACCTCCAGTCTTCATGGCTCTCTGGCCATTTGTCTATTCAGTTGCAGGAAGGGAATCTGGGGACTGACTGAGGGAGCCTGGGGAGCAGCCTCCTGGGACCAGGAAAAGGAAGTTAATCCCATGGGAAGGAAGCACTGATTAGAGATGCTCCTGGGGATGCAGGTAGTTACACAGGCTGCTTTGTAACTGGCCACATCTTCAGGAGTTAGCAGTTGGCTAAGATCTATTGAAGTCAATGTATCATCTTTGTATCGTGCGTTATAAATATGTGTGATATAGCTGTATCTCAAACCTGTGCTGTGTTTCTGCTGACAACCCCAAATAGATTGACATCAGCACTATCTTGCCTGCTTGATGGCATTTCAAAGGCAATCAGCTATACAATGATCCCATTGAGAGAAAATGGGGTTACAACTATGAGTCAGCAGAACATATAGGGACATGCCTGTGGACAGCAGACTGCAAGTGCTTTTCCATGTCCATCTGCTGTGAATTTGTGTTTGGGACAAAGGAAGTACAAGGCACATGGCAAAGAATACAAAAAGGCAGCTGCATCTTCTCCATTTTGTCTTCAATCCCACTTCTTATCTCTGGAACAACTACTCTACAAACTGAAGCATTAAAGAAAGGACTGAATGTCCCATCCAAGCTTTGGATGTGTTCCAGAGGGACTTTAAAGCCAGCCAACTCGCCAATGCTGCTAAGAATCTGATATATGGAATCTTAAGACTTACATATGGGGCTCAGTGTCTGTCATGGAGGTCGTGGAAATCACAGATTCCATGACTTTCTTTGACCCCTGTGATTTCTGCAGGGGCCAATGTGGCCGACCCCAGAGCTGCCCAAGCTGTTGGCTTTGGGGCCAGCTGCTCAGGTGGTCCCTGGGACAGCCATACAAGCCACTGCTGGAATGGCCCTGGGTACAGCCACACCACCTACTGCTCTGGCGGCACCCAGCAGCGGTGCTTGGTCGGCCAGCCAGAGCAACTGCAATGCATGGCCCTTGGCCGCGATTCCAGTCAGCCAGCCATAGCAGCCATGATCTGTGACCCCGGGAAGTGGTCCCTGGCCATCTGGAGCAGCCATGGTCTGAGGCCCTGGGCAGCAGTCCCCGGCTGGCCTCCCAGAGCAGCCATGATCCATGGCCCCTGGCAGCTGGTGCCGCTGACCCCAGGTGCCCCCCCATACACAGTGGTCCCCCCACACACCTCCAGCAACACCCTCCTTCCCCCCAAGATTTTTCTCACAGATATTTTTGTTATAAGCCAACCGTTCTCAAATTTTAGCAATCTGAGGACTTCCATTTTGATTTAAAAATTTTTGGGGATCCCCCTGCCCTACCCCTTCACCGAGGTCTCACCTTTGCTCCACCCCACTCACCCAGCCTCCACTCGCTCCATCCCTCCTCCCTCTGTCACTTGCTTTCCCCAACCCTCACTCATTTTCACCATGCTGGGGCTAGAGGCTGTAATATGGGAGGAGGGTGAAGGCTCTGGCTAGGGATATGGGCTCTGGGGGCCGGTCATGGATGAGCGGTTTGGGGTGCAGGAGAGGGGTTTGGGCTGGGGCAGGGTGTTGGGAGGTGGGCTCAAGGAGGGAATTTGGGTGTGGGAGTGGATTCTGGGCTGGGGCAGGGAGTTGGGGTGCTGGAGGGGGTTCGGAGTGTGGGGTCCTGGTGGCTTCCCATGGCTCCCATCACTTGTTTTCCATTGGTTTAGTTCTCTGAGTTTCTCTAACTCTTCTCTAATCCATGTCACAGCTCATTCCAACTTAGGTTCTCAGTTCTCTCTGCTGAATTTATCCCCTCTCCTATCAGTGCCCCCTGAGCTTTTCCCTTCTCAGGATTGTTTTGTGACATCTATAAAAAGTCCACATCTCAGATCCATACAGGAGAGATGTTAGAACCACTGCACTGTAGACAGGGCTAGTGCAAGGATATTTTGTACCCTAGGAGAAACTTACACCTTGCACCCCCCCACCCCCACTTTATAAACTTTCAAAAATGAATACTGCATAATGTGGAATTGTTCATTAGAATTAATATACATTTGGCTTGAAATTTTATTAATTTCATTATTTAGTCTACATATAAAATGAAAATAAATGAATAACCTGGCAGGGTGTGTGGCTGGCTGGCTTTGGGCAAGCGGGTGCGGCAGGAGTTGGCTGGAGACAGGAGGGTGGGGCTAGCTGGCTTCAGGCAGGGAGATGTGGCAGGGGCTTGACTGGAGAATGGGAGTGCACGGCTAGCTGGCTGAGAAAGGGAGTGTGGGACTAGCTGACTCAGGTCAGGGGGTGCGGCAGGGATTGCTGGAGACAAGGGGGATTGGGGGCTGGCTGCAGCAGGAGGAAGGGTGTAGGGGCTGGCTGCCAGGCGGGGGTGTGAGTGGGCTGCTGGCTTCGAGCAGGGGGGTGCAGCAGGGGTTTGGCTTGAGACAAGGGGTGTGGGGCTGTGGCTGGGGCAGGGCAGGAGGTGTGGGGAATCTGTGGGCAGCGTGGGGGCTGTGGGGGCAGATGGTGGCTTCAAGGAGGGGGGTGGGCAGCAGGGGTTGGCTGGAGACAGGGTGTGGGGCTACTTTGGGCAGGGGGGTGTGGAGGCTGGCTGGGGCAGGGCAGGGGGTGCAGCAGGACTGATTTGCGGGAGGGTGGGTGGGTCAGGGCCAGTTCCCTAGAATATTCTGGGGCCTACACAGCCCCATGGGGGGATTTCCCAGGCCTCCTCGGGGGGGGGAGTAGGGGACCCCAGGACTACGTCAGGAGCACCAGGCTTGTGGGTGGGGGGGCTGGCTTGTGGGTCAGGGGAGAACAACCCCCCAGCACTCTCCAGTGGCGCAGCTGGGGCCGGGTCTCTGCACTTCCTCCCGCTGGTGAGTGCAGGCCCGGCCCTGCTGCAGAGCTCAGGGGGGTAGGGGCAGGGCGGGGCTGAGCAGAGGGGGGGCCCTGAGGCACAGCCAGAGCAGGGGCTCTGGGGGCAGGTCATGGATGGGTGGTTTGGGGTGCAGCAGGGAGCAGCACAGCACCCCCGGCAGCTGGAGGAGGAATGACATCACTTCCCGGCCAACTGGAGCTGATCAAAGTCACAGTGCCCCCTCACACAGCGGCGGGAAGAGGGTTACAGGTTTAGCCGGCACTGGGTGAGCATCCAGGACATTTTGGGCACTGCTTTTTGGTGCCTTCCAATCTTGGCGCCTTAGGTGGCCGCCTAGTTTGCCTAGTGTTGCACCGGCCCTGACTGTACATCTTCAGTTGGTGGTGAGACGGATGTTGCGTTGAGAACTTTTGTTTGAAGCCAAGGGCCTGGTTCCGAACAAACTCTCTCCTAACAGCTAGCTGGGTGATTAGATCGTAGATGGAGAAGTGAATATTCAGACTGAAGAAACACAAACTATTTCCACTGCAACTTTTGAAAAAGAAAAAGACACCAGAACCTTTCTAGTGTTATTGGGCTTGTACAAATTGTTTTCATGCATAATATCAGTTGAAGGCCTAAACCAAACAACAAGGTGATCCAAGGAACATATTCTCACTTTATCATAAAGGCAAGTCACAAAAACATTGAAGCTTTTTTGTGCAGTTGGATTAGGACAGTGCAAAGAGCTCTAAAAAGACTTTCGAGCCCTGTGAAACTAAATAGGTCAGGCATGTGGATCGTGCTGTAGATACTATATTTACTTTTTAAAAAATCTCTTATGCAGCTGAGAACTATACATAGCTGTTCTCTTTCAAGACAAGTGGCCTCAGTACATTGCCTGCTTTCCAGAAATGCTGAACAAATTTGATTAAAATCTTAGAATAAATTAGTTACTTATCTGCTCCTTGACTGCTTCATATTCATAGTAAGTTATTCTCTTCTCAGTACTTGTGTAATGTGTGAAATGTGTATGTTCTCTTATTCTTTATCTGGTGATAACAATGATAATCTTTTATCTATGTAGTTCCAATACGAATAAGAAAGTGTATCAGAGATTAATGTAACATAGTTTTGCATCCCTTTGGTTAAACTGAATTCACTCTTGCAACTGTGCAATTCTGTTTCTAGAAGAGAACTGTCATGAATAAAATGACAAAATGCTGTGACTATAATGTGTAATAGTGAGAAGGAAAATGAAGCCTATCTGATAAAAATAGGGCCAATTTATACCATTGATTTTCAAGCTAAGTTTTCTCTTGAAACTGTGAAGAACTGGTGACATGCTGTGGCTGCTGCTGTCTAATATAATCCATGCATTCTGCTTATCTTTTCCATGAATGGAGACAAAGATTCATTTGAAAAGATATCTTGAAAAATATGAAGAATGGCTCATTTCTATTGTGACTCTAACCTGGTCTATTTTCTTTCAGGTAAAAATGGGTGTCCTTGCTGTGCTTATTTTTCCTTTGCTCCTTTTTGGAATCAGTGGAATTATATATATTTACCGAGCAGTTGGTCGGCTAATGTCAAAGTCAGCTGTGCAAAACAAAGTGGTAGTGATTACTGATGCCATCTCTGGACTGGGCAAGGGTAAGCTGTCAGGTTTGGGGTTTTTTTACTGTTTCATAAAGTGAAAGAATCATTGTATCTAGCATGGGCATTGTCAGATAACCTTATATGCCTGTTACCTTATATAGGATATGTTCACCTGCAAAATGGAGAGAAAGCAAATATAAATAGAAACACATACTACAATTTTGGAATGTGCACTCTTTGTTCCCCTTTAGAGGAACTGCTGCCGATTTAAACGGACTACATTTTTAATGTATATATCTATCTCAGTTGAATAAGAAGTTTGAGAGTAAAATTAAGATTGAGTTATTTTTAGCATTCTGTCACTGTCAGATCTAATTACACGTACAGTCACTATCAGGTGGCAGCATATCATTATAAATAGATGATTCATATAACCAATATAACCCATAAGGTCTGTACCAATCCAACTCCATTAGGCCTTGATCATGCAAATATTTATATGCATGCTTAACTTTAAGCATGAGAAGTCCCATGGGCTTCAATACAATAGTAAGATTTGCAGGATCTGGGCCTGAATGGCTTTGCAATGGCACAGGCACACAGGGCCAGCGCTTCCATTTAGGTGACTTAGACAGTTGCCTAGGGCACCAGGATTTGGGAGGGCGCCAGACTGCTCCGGTGGACCTCCCACAGGCGTGCCTGCGGACGGGCCGCTGGTCCCGGGGCTCCGGTGAAGCATCCGCAGGCACGCCTGCAGCAGGTCCACCGGAGCCGCGGGACCAGTGGACCGTCTTCAGGGACGCCTGCGGCAGGTCCACTGGAACCATGGGACCAGCAGACCGTCCGCAGGAACACCTGCGGGAGATCCACCGGAGCCGTGGGACCGGCGAGCCGGCCCTGCACCTAGGGCGCCAAAAACCCTGGCGCCGCTCCTGCAGGCACATGTGTGTGTGCTGCAGCAGACAGTAAGCATCACAGTGACCAAGTGGCACGGCTATCTCAGTTCATGCTATATAGTCACATAAAGCTAGCATAGCGGTTCATTGAGATGCATATCTGTCTTGATTACTTGCTCTAGAAGTATCGTATTCCCTTCCACATTATTTTATTTATATTTTAATCTCTATTAATTGAAAAATCTATAAATATTCATTTATATTCCTTTTTAATGGTTTGTTGGTTATTAGTACTATATTAGATCTGTATTTCATTTCATTTTTAAAAAACAACTTCACCGGTTTGTGTTTTCTGGGGCCTCACCACTCCCTCCAGCGTAGAAGGGCTGAGCCATTTCCATCCTCTCTGGGGACAGGACAGCTGCTGCTCTTTGCACAGACATTCTCATATTACATATAGAACATGCATTCTAAAGGAATGTTTTCATATTTAAAATTCTGCCTTTGTGATTTGGTTTGGTTTGGTTTAAAAGAACCACAGCCTTTACACTTTGTTTTTTCTTTCCAGTTTTTTCCTACACTAAATGAGAGATGTTTGGAATGGATTTTTGTTTTCAGAGAAGTTTTCTTCAGGGAACTATCTGTGTGGTAGAAAAGGAAACCAGGCTATTTTATGTGTAAATAAATGGGGAATACAGTTACCATGAGAAGGGGAATGGAGTTGGGAGCAACATTACCTCCTTCCTGAACTCTCTGATATCTAGCATCTTAGCCAGGTGTCTGCACTACCCTACAGTCCTGCCACACAAACATAAGAACGTGCACTGAAAAGCATTCAGAGAACCCCTTTCAGAGACTTAGGCCACGTCTACACTACGGGATAATATCGAATTTGCTAAAATCGGTTTTATAAAACTGATATTATAATTTCGATTTCATGCGGCCACACTAGGCACAGTAATTCAGCGTTGTGCGTCCATGCTCCGAAGCTAACGTCGATTTCTGAAGTGTTGCATTGTGGGTAGCACTTCTGTAGCTATCCCATAGTTCCCGCAGTCTCCCCTGCCCCTTGGAATTCAGGGTTGAATCTAAATTGTCGCGGGGGGTTCTGGGTAAATGTCGTCAGTCATTCCTTCCTCCGGGAAAACATCAGCTGACAATCCTTGTCGCGTGATTGATCGTTTTCACCCTGGATGCCCGGCAGTACGCATAGACGGCAGACCATGGGAGCCCGTTCAGCTTTTTTTTTTTCTGGCACCGTAAATGTGTACTGGATGCGTCGGAGAGAGAGGCGATACTGCTCCAGCGCTACACAGAGCATTCACTTGCCTTTGCAGTGATAGCAGAGATGGTTACTGGTTGTTCTGTACTGTCTACTTCCAGTAGAAAACTGGCAATGAGATGACGGTTAATCTCTCCCTCTGTACTGTCCCACTGCTATCATGAGTGCCCTGGCGAAAATTTTTTGAGAGATGAATACGCAAAAATTGGATTGATCACTTGGGACTGAGTCAATCCCTCTTTATGGTTTCTAAAAATAGAGTCAGAGTCCTTGCCTAGAATAAGGGGCACGTGTATTACAGACAGTGTATTCAGAGCATGACAGCTGCTCTGTGTCAGTATTGTCACGGGGGTGCCGCCTGCAAACAACCGCACCGTTGCTTCCTACCCCCCAACCTTACCGGGCTACCGGTGGCAGTGTCCCCCCTCCCCTCAATTTGTGTCCTGAAGTTATAGGAATGCAGGAATAAGAAACAGAGACTTGTTAGTGAGATAAAAGTGAGGTGGGGGGGAGGCACTTGGAGGCAGCTCCCGGGGCTATGACAGTCCAGCGGAACGGAATCTTTTCCTTTACAGCAGCAAAGGGGAGGGGGCTGAAGCCCCTAGTTGCGATGATGAGGCTGGTTTATTAGCCCGTTCTGTCCTATCTACTGGGAGTTACCAGGCAATGTTGGTGTCAATGTCACCATGTTAGTATTTGATGAGGACGGTTACTGTGTCCTACTGCAACCAATCTTCCACCAGGGAGAGGGAGAGTGGAGAGGAGCGGATACTGCTCTTCACTGCTGCAGCATCGCGTCTACCAGCAGATCCAGTACATTCAAGGGTGAAATGAAAGTATTCAGGATGATTTCTTTCCCTTTTCTTTCATGTGGTGGGGGGGGGGGGGGGAAGAAACTGAGGAAGGTTTGTTTCCTGAACAACAGACACTGTGTTTGAACCTACAGACATTGGGCGCTAGCAAGAAGCAATACTTTTTCAGAGACTGCTGTGGACTGTGGGATAGTTGAGTCCTCATACTCCAATCCATGAGTGGTCCATTTGAGTCTCTGGCTTCGCCCGTTACGCTTGTCACGCAGCGCTGTGTTATCCTGGAGATTTTTTTCAATACGCTTTGGCATTTCGTGTCTGTACACGAGAGCTCTGATAAACAGATTGTCTCCCCATACAGCGATCAGATCTAGTATCTCCCGTACGGTCCATGCAGCTGGGAGCTTCTTTTGATGGATTGAGAGCAACTGCATCGCCACCATCGTGCTGATCCAGAAGCTCCAGACTGGAAGCAAGAAATTGTAATTCCAATAAGTTCGCAGCGGCTTTTCCTGTTTACCCCCTGCCCCCTGCATCTGAGTTCAGATTGCTGACCAGAGCGGTCAGTGGTGCACTGTGGGATACCGCCCGGAGGCCAATAACGTCGATTTCCGTCCACACTAACCGTACTCCGAGTTGTTAATATCGAATTTAGCGCTACTCCTCTCGTCAGGGTGGAGTACAGAAATCGATATAAAGAGCCCTTTATATCAATATAAAGGGCGTTGTAGTGTGGACGGGTACAGCGTTAAATTGATTTAACGCTCTTTAAATCGATTTAAACGCGTAGTGTAGACTACGCCTTAGGCTAGCATCCCATGCAAAACCAGCCAAGCAAGCACATACTCAGAACAACTGACTCCTTCAGACAAATAGCTGCAAACATCCTTCTTCTGTGTGCCCAGTCTGCTGGAAGATCAACATCTCCACTGTTACCCCTGCTTCCTCAGCAGTTTCCATATCCCAAAGCCACTACTCACACTGCATGGTACATAAACTGGAAGACCCAACATTAATGCTATTTCTACAGTTGGTTTCTTAACACAAGGCAGTAATACAGAGAGCAGGTCTGCATCCTCTGCAAATACACAGCTCTATGAAACAGAATCTAGTAGGCACAACTGTAATTCAATATGGCTTTCCTGCAAAGCCAGAGAGAAAGAATATAATTCTTTATGACTAGATGTGGTGAGCTCTTGCTTAGAGAATCCTGTTTCAAATATTAAATCTGTCTTTCTGCATTACTGATGTGGCTTGCATCTTTACATGGCCAATGACACCAGGTCATTCCAGCAGTGCGCTATCCTATACAGTATTTGAAATTGTCACTGTGCATGAGGTGAGGAACAAGTCCATTTTACAGAGCCAAGTCTGAGGCAGAAAGCTGAATGAGACACTATGCTGAGCTTGCAGTACAGTACACTGGTTCTAACCCTTCACTTGGCATGGGACTACCTTGCAGCACCATCTGCCCTGAAAAACAAAATAGTTTATTAACAGCTGTTCCATGGAATCTCAGTTGAAAAGGAACATGGGACAACCTATGCCATATTTACTGCTATTGCAAGAATCCAGCACCAGGGATGCAGCTCATCATGAATGGATATTGTCCCCAGCCATCATGCTGCCACATGTGTGTAAGTGTACAGGAAGATAGGGCCAGCTCTATAAGGGATTTAGGTGTTCCAGTGCTCAGCATTGCTGCACCTAACTTTCAGCTACTCTGTCATCCAGTTGCAAGAAAAATAGGGCATAAAACAAACTCTAGTTAAGCAACTGCTTAGCTGATTACCCATACTACTTTTCCTGAGGTTCTTTTAATTTTAATACCTAAGGACATGAGAATTTAATTTAGCTTTGTCATAGCTTCCTACTCAGATTTGAACCTTAGCGTTCATAAACTGAGAAGCTAGCATGAACCCTCTAAGCTTAATTACCAGCTTAGATCTGATATCGCTGCCACCAGCCAAGTGATTTCCAGGGCTTGGCTCCCTCTCTTGTCTCCCAAAACCTTCTCTGGGGGACCCCAAGATTCAGAAGCCCTGAGTCTTACCACAAAGGGAAATAAACCATTCCCCCCACCTCTCTCCCACCCAGAATTTCCTCTCTGGGCTAACCTGAGAGTTACTGATGCAACCTCTTTACATCACAATACCAAGAAGCATGTCTCCTCTCTTCCACAAAGAGACAAACCCAAAGACAAGGAAACAGAAAAGATTCTATCTCTCTTCCCCCTTAGCTTCTTCCCGCCCTGGGACACTAGGAGAGTTAAACACAGAGAGCAGTTTTTCCCCTCCCCCCTGTCTTTCCTTTCTCCCACCAATTTCCTGGTGGGTCAACTAGAAAAAAAAAATCAACAGGTCTTAAAAAGCAAAACTTTTAATAAAAAAAGAAAGAAAGAATAGAATAACAGTTCTCTGTAATCTAGATGGTAAGATACAGGGTTTTCAACTTATAGAAAATGAATAAACAATAGAAAAGGGATAAACAGCCTTATCCAAAAACAATACAATTTAAAGTACTTATAGCCAAATACACATAAAGACTCCACCAGCCAGATACACAGATGCAAATACAGCAAAACAATTTAAAAGACTATACTTTTGCTTACTTTGTACTTACAACTGGGAAACAGAAGATTAGAAGGACTGGAAATAGATCCTCTCATAGCTGAGAGAGCACAGAACAGATAAAGACCCAAGACCAAGAAACACCCACAAATTCCCTCCCTTAAGCTTTGAAAAATCCGGTTTCCTGATTGGTCCTCTTGTCAGGTGTTTGGTTCCCTTTGTTAACCCTTTACAGGTAAAAGAAACATTAAACCTTAGCTATCTGTTTATGACAAGCTTTATAGAGTTATATTAAATATCCTTAACAGCAGCTTATAAAGGATGTAAGAAGACAAAAATAGTATTGGACTATGATTTTTCTAACATAAAGTAGAAAATTGGTCACTATATCCATTTAGGTTTTTCAGACTCAAATCACACTAGACAATAACAGGTATGTTCAGTTACTGTGTTGGGAAGGTGACTTTGTTTAGATTCTTGACTAAGAGTCAAACAGGGATTTAGTTGTGTCAGTCGCTTATCAACTCTGGTGTTGCTAACACAACAGAGGCAAAACAATCCAAAGCTGGACCACAAGACAATTTGGCCAATTACTTACTTGTTAATTCACCACCATCTCCTTCCCATAGATTTATAGCAGTGAAACCTTTTAATCTATTTCCCAGTGAACTGGATTAGCCCCAGCATCTGACTCCTAGCTACCTAAAATGAATTCCTGCATTTATGACAGCCTATATAGAGTGAGTGCTGAGACACTTGGTCTCATTTTATATCTGTATACTAGAACTTGGAAGGCAATATGAAACCAGTGACTATGGTAGCCAAGTGTACAATGTTTCACAGTTTTAGTTAACATTAACTTGTTCAATTTCAAAGCTACTTTACAATAAAATTGGAACCTGTTACAAAAGAAGGCCACAGAGTTTAATCTGTGACAATCTTTAAAGCATGTACACTTCCTCACTAATGAGGAACCCAGTTTCAGGAAGTGGCCAGCTGATTGATTTGGATTGTCACCCAAAAGAAAGTTTGTGTGTTATTTATCACCAGATCTCTGCTCAGTCATCAGATTTCATTTTAGTTATAATTCCCAGCAGGTGTTAACACTCCAGATGCAGGTAGAGCAAAGGACAGGCACGACTGTAGTCTTTTTCCAGTGCACTAGCAAGCAACCTGAACTTCTGGAAATGTCAGAAATCATGGTAGGGATGATCAGTCCTAATGGTTGGGCCTAGACTGGTGTCAACGGTGCTGGTGGGCTTGTGTAGCCCAAGCTGAAGCCTGTGGCACTGGAGTCTCACTGCAATTTTTAGTCAGTGTGATGATTTGTCAGGGTTCCCATAACTGTGTTACTCCCCCTGCTTCAGCAAGTGAGACCTTTGCTGCTGCTAAGCTCTGTGTATTGCAGCTTCCTGGCTCTCTAGCCTGTCTGCCTTGCCAGCAAACTCTTCAGGGCTCTGCCAGTCATAACCTTGCCTGGCATGTAATAGTCAGTGAACTTCAACTCCCAGGTTCCTCATTGATGCCTCTCTCTGCAGTGTTCAGCTCTTCTTACTTTAGCATCCACAAACCTTATCAAATTTGTTGTACCTTCAACGAGACAGTTCACAGGAGCTTATTAACTTAGTTTATTCACAAAAGGACATAGGGTTACGTGATACCAAATATAACGTATAACTCAAAATGCTTGGGTTTTGACTCTTTACGTGAATGATAACCTAGGGGTTCTTTCTCCCTCTCTTTAGTAGTTCAATAACTCTTTGAAATCTATTTTTTGAAAAGTAAGCCCCAACAAAGTTTCTCTCTTCTGCTGAAATATAGATGTCATGCTGTGTTCTCCCCTGCATGTTAGCTTGATACCTTTCTTTATCTTGTTTGTAAATGTATTTTCATTGTCTCTGCCTGATGGGCAGGTAGGTCAGACAAGGAAATCCACATTCCTTTGTCTAAAGCAGACTCGCCTTAGACATTGCTTGCCAAACACTTCTTAAGGACATAATTCCAATACATAGCCATAACTCTTTGTACTCACCCTGTGCATGCACCACACAATGAGTTTTGAGACTAGTGTGTTACCAGTTTGCATATGATGCCTTACATGACACCTTTTACATACATATTTGACAACAGTGTGTCAGGTACAGTCTTCAGTCAGGCCTGACAAGAGTTGCTGTCACAAAGTAGAGAACCACCAGTGGGCCTCTGTGTCACAATGAGCTAGCTAGATTAAAGATAGTGCTGGCTCAGCTCCATGAACTGCAAATTATATCCTCATTGCAGTGTAAATGTAGCCTCAGAGCTGTGACCTGCAAGCTCCTTGGCTATTAGAGTTTGGTTAGATCATGGGGCTAGAGTGCACCATTCTGTATGCTTTTAATATTGAAAAAGACGTTAATCTGTTTTGTACTTACTGTTCATGTATACATTTCCTGTACCATGCAGGGGTTTTATGTTTCTTCATTATTTTTTATTGTTTGCTTTTTCCAAAATTAATGAAGTTTGAAAAAAACATTCAATTTCATCAACAGCAGAAAACTGACTTGTTACTGCAGCAAAAAGTCCTGTGCCACCTTACAGACTAACAGACGTATTGGAACATGAGCTTTCGTGGGTGAATACCCACTTCATCGGATGCATCGGATCATATGCATCTGATGAAGTGGGTATTCACCCACGAAAGCTCATGCTCCAATACGTCTGTTAGTCTGTAAGGTGGCACAGGACTTTTTGCTGCAGTAACAAGTCAGTTTTCTGCTGTTGATGAAATTGAATGTTTTTTTCAAACTTCATTAATTTTGGAAAAAGCAAACAATAAAAAATAATGAAGAAACATAAAACCCCTGCATGGTACAGGAAATGTATACATGAACAGTAAGTACAAAACAGATTAACGTCTTTTTCAATATTAAAAGCATACAGAATGGTAAGATAGGCACCTATAAGGGAGTTAGGTGTTCCAGTGCTCAGCATTGCTGCACCTAACTTCAGCTACTCTGTCATCCATGGCAAGAAAAATAGGGATAAACACAAACTCTAGTTAAGCAAACTGCTTAGCTGATTACCATACTACTTTCCTGAGTTCTTTTAATTTTAATACCTAAGGACATGAGAATTTATTTAGCTTTGTCATAGGTCACTATCAGATTGAAACCTTATCATAAACGAGACACTGAACCTCTAGCTATTACAGCTTAGACTGATATCGCTGCACCAGCCAAGTGATTTCCAGGGCTTGGCTCCCTCTTTGTCTCCCAAACCTTCTCTGGGGGACCCCAAGATCAGAAGCCCTGAGTCTTACACAAAGGGAAATAACCATCCCCCACCTCTCTCCACCCAGATTTCCTCTGGCTAACCTGAGAGTTACTATGCAACCTCTTTACCTCACAATACCAAGAAGATGTCTCCTCTCTTCCACAAAGAGACAAACCCAAAGACAAGAAACAGAAAAGATCTATATCTCTTCCCCTTATCTTCTCCGCCCTGGGACACTAGGAGAGTAAACACACAGAACAGTCTTTCCCTCCCCCTGTCTTTCCCTTCTCCACCAATTTCTGTGGGTCAACTAGAAAAAAATCAACAGGTCTTAAAAAGCAAACTTAATAAAAAAGAAAAAAGAAAGAATAACAGTTCTCTGTAACCTAATGGTAAGATACAGGTTTTCACTTATAGAAAATGAATAAACATAGAAAGGGATAAACAGCCTTATCCAAAACACTACAATTAAGTACTTATAGCCAAATACACATAAAGACTCCACCAGCCAGATACACAGATGCAATACAGCAAAAACAATAAGACTATCCTTTGTACCTTGTATTTACAACTGAAACAGAAGATTAGAAGGACTGGAATAATCCTCATAGCTGAGAGAGCACAGAACAGACAAAGACCAAGACAAAACACCCACAAATCCCTCCCTTAACTTAGAAAAATCCGGTTTCCTGATTGGTCCTGTTCAGGTTTGGTTCCCTTGTTAACCCTTTACAGGTAAAAGAAACATTAACTTAGCTATCGTTTATGACAAGCTTTATAGAGTTAATTAAATATCCTTAACAGCAGCTATAAAGGATGTAAGAAGACAAAAATATTATGGACTATTGTTTTCTAACATAAGTAGAAAATGGTCACTAAATATCCATTTAGGTTTTTCAGACTCAATCCACCTAACAATAACAGGATGTTCAGTTTACTGTGTTGGGAAGGTGGACTTTGTTTAGATTCTTGACTAAAGTCAACAGATTTAGTGTGTCAGTCGCTTATCAACTCTGTTGCTACACAACAAGGCAAACAATCCAAAGCTGGACCACAAGACAATTGCCATTACTTACTTGTTAATTCACCACCATCTCCTTCCATAATTGTATAGCAGTGAACCTTTTAATCATTTCCCAGTGAACTGGATTACCCCAGCATCTGATCCTAGCTACCTAAAAGAATTCCTGCATTTATGACAGCCTATAGAGTAGTGCTGAGACACTTGGTCTCATTTATATCTGTACTAGAACTTGGAGAGCAATATGAAACCAGTGACTATGGTAGCCAGTGTACAATGTCACAGTTTTATTAACATTAACCTTGTTCATTTCAAAGTACTACAATAAAATTGGAACCTGTTACAAAAGAACCACAGAGTTTAATCTGTACATCTTTAAGCATGTACACTTCCTCCTAATGAGAACCAGTTTCAGAGTGGCCAGCTGTATGATTTGGATTGTCACCAAAAGAAGTTGTGTGTTATTTTCACAATCTCTGCTCAGTCATCAGATTTCATTTAGTTATAATTCCCAGCAGGTGTTAACACTCCAGATGCAGGTAGAGCAAAGGACAGGCACGACTGTAGTCTTTTTCCATGCACTAGCAAGAACCTGAACTTCTGGAAATGTCAGAAATCATTAGGGATGATCAGTCCTAATGGTTGCCTAGACTGGTGTCAACTGGTGCTGGTGGGCTTGTGTAGCCCAAGCTGAAGCCTGTGGCACTGGATCTCACTGCAATTTTAGTAGTGTGATGATTGTGGGTTCCCATAACTGTTACTCCCCCTGCTTCAGCAAGTGAGACCTTTGCTGCTGCTAAGCTCTGTGATTGCAGCTTCCTGGCTCTCTAGCCTGTCTGCCTTGCCAGCAAACCTTCAGGCTCTGCCAGTCATAACCTTGCCTGGCATGTAATAGTCAGTGAACTTCAACTCCAGGTTCCTCATTGATGCCTCTCTGCAGAGTTGTCAGCTCTCTTACTTTATCATCCACAAACCTATCAAATTGTTGTACCTTCAACGAGACAGTTCACAGAGCTTATTAACTTAGTTTATTCACAAAAGGACATAGGGTTACGTGATACAATATAACGTATAACTCAAAATGCTGGGTTGACTCTTTACGTGAATGATACCTAGGGTTCTTTCTCCCTCTCTTAGTAGTTCAAACTCTTTGAAATCTATTTTTGAAAGAAGCCCAAACAAAGTTTCTCTCTCTGCTGATATAGATTCTGCTGTGTCTCCCCTGCATGTTAGCTTGATACCTTTTTTATTTGTTTGTAAATGTATTTTCATGCTCTGCTGATGGCAGTGTAGGTCAGACAAGGAAATCACATTCCTTTGTCTAAAGCAGACTCGCCTTAGACATTGCTTGCAAAACCTTTTTAGGACATAATTCCAATACATAGCATAACTCTTTGTATCACCCTGTGCAGCACCACACAAGAGTTTTGAGACTAGTGTGTTACCAGTTGCATATGATGCCTTACATGAACCTTTACATACATATTACAACAGTGGCAGTACAGTCTTCAGTCAGCCGACAAAGTTGCTGTCACAAAGTAGAGAACACCAGTCCTCTGTGTCACAATGAGCTAGCTAGATTAAAGATATGCTGGCTCAGCTCATGAACTGCAATATTATATCCTCATTCAGTGAAAGATAGCCTCAGAGCTGTGACCTGCAGCCTTGGTATTAGAGTTGGTTAGATCATGGCAGAGTACCATTCGTATGCTTTTAAATATTGAAAAGACGTTAATCTGTTGTACTTTACTGTTCTGTATAACATTTCCTGTACCATGCAGGGGTTTATTTCTTCATTATTTTTTTATTGTTTGCTTTTCCAAAATTAATGAAGTTTGAAAAAAACATTCATTCATCAACAGCAGAAAACTGACTTGACTGCAGCAAAAAAGTCCTGTGCCACCTTACAGACTAACAGACGTATTGGACATAGCTTTCGTGGTGTGAATACCCATTCATCGGCATCGGATCATATGCATCTGATGAAGTGGGTATTCACCCACGAAAGCTCATGCTTGCCAATACGTGTTAGTCTATAAGGTGCCACAGACTCTTTGCTGCTTTACAGACCAGTCTAACACGGTACCCTCTGATACTTGACTTGTTACGTTCCTTATTAATATATTTATTTTCAGAATGCTCTCGAGTTTCACTCTGAGGAGCGAGTTAGTGTTGTGTAAAAGACATGGGAGAATAGAAGCCTTGTATAATGCTTTAATCAGTGTAGCAACCCCAGTGGTAAGTATGTCTCTCCTTCCTTTGTGCCTTGTCAAATGTTACATGTCTGGAGGAAAATACTAATGATCTGGTGCTTGGCGCAGTTTTTACATACAAATTAATCTAGGATAGTGGTTGTTAGAACGTTTATGGCTTGTATAAAGTCATTTCAATCCTATGCCACAATTAGGCTGCTAAAGTCATATTTAGATACTCAAATAATACAGCTGATTTCCAGAAGTGCAAAATCCACAAGCTCTGGGAGCTGTGGCACTCAGGCTACTTTATTTAGGTCCCTAAAAATAGCGCATGGGCCCTAGTTTAGGCATCTGGTTTGAAATGCTTACCCCAGTGCGTCAACTCCAAGCCCCCAATTTAACAAAATCAACTGCATATCAATTACACCAAACTAACCAGGTTTTCTGCTCATGCTGAGCGTTATGCTAACTCAGAGATTCCTACCCTGCACTGGCCAAAGCATAGCTTAGCGACAGCAGCTCTAACTTCTCCGCTGCTCACAGGGTCATAGAGTTTGGATATGCCAATTGTAGGACAGCCTGGCCACATCCCTTTACTCCCAGGTCACCTGCCCCAGTACCGAGTGGCTGAGGAGGGAAGACGAGTCACACTGGACCCAGGCACACCCTTTGTGCTGTAGGCACCTAAGCACTATACATCAGCTTTGTGCCACCAGGAGACTCATAAATATCAGGTTGAAAGGATCTCAGAGGTCATCTAGTCCAACCCCCTGCTCAAAGCAGACAATTCCCAGCAAATCATCCCCCAGGGCTTGTCAAGCCTGACCTTAAAAACTCTAAGGAAGGAGATTCCACACCTCTAGGTAACCCATTCCATGCTTCACCACCTCAGTGAAAAAGTGTTTCCTAATATCCATACTAACCTTCCCCACTGCAACTTGAGACCATTACTCCTTGTTCTGTCGTGAGGAATGAAACCCAGGGCCGTCCTTAGGATTGATGGGGCCCCATGCAGTATTATTAAACTTGTGCCCCTATGCCCAATGGCAGCCCAGGTTCACATGTGTATGTTAGATAACTTTTGAA
This sequence comes from Chelonoidis abingdonii, assembly GCF_003597395.2. Classification (NCBI taxonomy): domain Eukaryota; kingdom Metazoa; phylum Chordata; order Testudines; family Testudinidae; genus Chelonoidis; species Chelonoidis abingdonii. The sequence continues at coordinate 5,851,722 of NC_133781.1, forward strand.
GGCTTTTGAAGGATTTGTTTAAAAAACAATATGTCTGAAGAGCCAAGCATTTAAAGCTAAAGATGAATACTCAGATTGTGCATCTAAAAATCTATGCAAGGATTTTTTAGAGAGGTGATTTTATAATCTTCACCAACTCACTAATGAAATATTTTAAAGCAAATTTTAAACTAAGGTCCTGTAGACTGACATGTTCTGAGTAAATATAATGGTCATGCACAACTCTTTTGGTGAGTAAATTCAGAAACTGACAGTATATACCAGGGGGTTGGCAAATGCCTGTTAATGGCTTCATTACCACTTGAATGGCTCTTTAACAGTTTCAGTGTTGTGCTAATAGGGCTGGCAGGCTGGAAGCTTTTTTGCTTTTCAGTACTAGCTCCTCTCCAGAGGAAGACTCACCAGGCTGCAGCAGCCAGCTGTGGCAGGTGCCTGTAGGAAGGGTCAGAACAGAGATAGGAAGAGGCAGAAGGGGTACACTAAGACCCAGGGGTGCCCCAAATTTTTGGGTGCCCTATGCAGCTGCATATGCAGCGTATGTCTAAAGTTGACCCTGATGAAACCTATGGTAGGGACTGTGATTTCAAACCTATAAGATTATGGCCCTCCAGTGGTCAATTCCCGCTTTCATTCCCATCCTGCCTTGTGCTGATGGCTATTTCATATCACAGTTTATCAAATTTAGTGTCAATCCTTCAGCCCTTACTCAACTGAGTTGTCCCACAAGTAATCCCTAGAGTAAGAGGTAGCTACTTGCAGGAGTAAGGGTTGCAGGACAGCACTCCTATACCTTAAGCTCCTCTGGGTACTGGACTGTGTCTTTTGAGGGGAAAATTCTGCATTGATGTGAATAAGGAATTGCTGCATCTACCCTTTTTTTAATTATTGCTTTGTGCACCTTTGGTGCTGTATAGATAACAATAAAACAGCACGGTGATGTTGGTTTATGCTGGTTTCATCAAGGAAAAAACATACTTTTTAGACAATTATCTGTATTGCGGCAGCTCTTCCAAATGTGACTGATGGAGGTGGACAAACAAGTCTCAGGTAACAAGTTGGCCAATGAATTTAGATCTGAATGCACAAAAGGAGTTAAATGCCTAAAGTTCCAGTTTTGAGACCACTGCAATGTGCAGAACTCCTGCTGAACCCTGCAAGTGCCTAAACTTGCTTGGCACCTAAGTTTTGCAATAAAACCTCCCTTGGGGCGTGTGCTGCTGTCTCTGTGCATGCACCCTGCTGCTTCCCTGTGGGCATCCAGATACTTCTCACCCGAAAAGGCCCTGGACTGATTTACAAGACAGCCATTTGGCCACATAAGTCCCTCGGGTGAGTTCACACATAACAGCTGGGCAGGGGAAGAAGGATCTGCCTCATGACTTTTAGTCTAGTGGTCAGGTACTCACCTGGGATGTAGAAGACTCTGAGTTCAATTTCCCCTTCTACCTGAGGGGAGGAATAGATTTGAAAAGGGATCTCCTACCTCTTAAGGAGTGCTCTAGCCATTGGGCTGAGAGATACCCTGATCTGGAGTTACCTAGTCTCTTTGGGAAAGCTGTTGCCCTGTGGATAAATAATTAGGGTCAGTGGGGCAGGGGGCGAGACAATTATTGATTTAATCATAAGTGAAGCACAGGCTCTGCCACGGGTGCTGGAACTAGGGGTGCTGCCACAGCTCCTGGCTTTAAGTAGTTTCCACTATATAAAGAGTTTGCAGTTTGGTTCAATAGCTCTCAGCAACCCCACTACAAAAATTGTCCCAGCACCCCTGGGCTCTGGTCCAAGAGATGAATATAGCTGAACTTTTCACTATTAGCAAGCATAGTGTAATTAAATTTAACATCTTTCATGGGGGAGGAATACCAAAGAAGCCCACCAAAGTAGCATTTAACTTCAGAAAGGGGAACCACACAAAAAGGAGGAAACTAGTGAAATGCAAATTAAAAGGTATAGTCACAAAAGTGAAATACCTGCAATCTGCATGAAAACTTTTTAAAAACACCATAATAGAGGCTCAGATTAAATGTATACCTCCCAAAAGTTCCACTATGCCTAAAGAACAAAGTAAAAGAAGCTGGGAATGGGCAACGGGGGATGGATCACTTGATGATTACCTGTTCTGTTCATTTCCTCTGGGGCATCTGGCATTGCCCACTGTTGAATTGTGGGCGCCAGAACTGGACACAATATTCCAGAAGTGGTTGCACCAGTTCCAAATACAGAGAAATATAAACTTCCTCCACGCACTCAAGATTTCCCTATTTATGCATCCAAGGATCACATTAGGTTTTCGGCCATAGTGTCACCTGGAGCTCATGTTCATTTGATTACCCCCATGACTCCCAAATCTATTTCAGAGTCACTGCTTCCCAGGAGACAGTTCCCCATTGCATAAGTGTGACCTTCATTTTTTGTTCCTAGATATTTAACAGTACAACTGGCAACATTAAAATGCATATTGTTTGCTTGTGCTCAGCTTACCAAATCAATGGCCTGTCCTCTCCATTATTTACTATTCCCCCAGTCTTTGTGTCATCTGAAAACTTTAAAAATGATGATTTTATTTTTTCTTCCAAGTCACTGATAAAATCTCAAATAGTGTGGGGCCAAGAACTGATCCCTGTGGGGCCCTACTAGAAACACTCATTCAGTAAGCGTTCCCCATTTACAGTTACATTTTGAGAACTGCCAGTTGGCCAATTTTTAATCCATTTAATGTGTGCCATTATCAGCACGTAAGTATGCCCAGTGGTCTGTGATGGGATGTTAGATGGGTTGGGATCTGAGTTACTACAGAGAATTCTTTCCTGGGTGCTGGCTGGTGATCTTGCCCACATGCTCAGAGTTTAATCTGTATCGCCATTATTTAGGGTTGGGACAGGAATTTCTCTCCATGCAGGATTGCAGACGGCACTAGAGTTTTTTGCCTTCCTCTGTAGCATGGGGCACGGGTCACTTGCTGAGAGATTCTCTGCAGCTGAGGTTCTTCAAGCCACGATTAAGACTTCAGTAACTAGACATTAGGTTAGGGCCAGGGATAGGCAACCTATGCACGGGTGCCGAAGGCAGCACGCGAGCTGATTTTTCAGTGGCACTCACACTGCCCAGGTCCTGGCCACCAGTCCAGGGGGTTCTGCATTTTAATTTAATTTTAAATGAAGATTCTTAAATATTTTAAAAACCTTATTTGCTTTACATACAACAATAGTTTGGTTATATATTATAGACTTATAGAAAAAGACCTTCTAAAAACGTTAAAATGTATTACAGGCACGCCAAACCTTAAATTAGAGTGAATAAATGAAGATTCAGCACAGCACTTCTGAAAGGTTGCTGATCTCTGGGTTAGGAGTTTGTTCCAGGAGTGGGTCAGTGATATTCTGTGGCCTGCATTGTGCAGGAGGTCAGACTAGATGATCATAATGGTCCCTTCTGACCTTAAAGTCTATGAGTCTATAATTCTAATTTTGTAATCAAGATGTAGTGTGATACCAAGTCAAATGACTCACAGAGGTCAGAGTATATTATATAAAAACTATTACTTCTAGCAACCAAATTTGTAATCTCATTTAAAAAATGATATCAAGTTAGTTTGACAGGGTCTATTTTCCATGAACCCATGTTGATAGGCATCAATTATATTAGCCCCCTTTAATTTTTTATTAATCAAATATGCAGTCCGTTTTCTGGAAGCACATTAAGTACACAAGAAAAAGAACCAATGAGTGGAATTCATTGCTGAACAGGGAACCAGCGCAAAGCCAACACTTTCAGAGGAATTCCATGAAATGCTAATTTTAGGGAGTATGTGAGGTTTAAATACAGCGTCCTTGTGCTGGCCCTCTGGACAGGTGTGAATTTCACTGTTCAATGCCATGTTCCCTTTCCAGCCAGTCTAAAGTTTTGGAAAGGCAAGATAATTGTCAAAAGAATGTGATGATGCACCTCCTCCTTCTCTGTTCCTAACTACTGCTCCCTGGGCCTAGGGAACAGACTATAGAGGTCATACGTTCCAGTAGGTCACACATTTTTCAGACACCCTGTAATTTCCTGTCCCTGTTTTCATTTTGAGAGGGGAGGGTTAGGGGAAGACCCTTTCCAATCACACTTCTCCAACCGCTTCTCACAAAATGTCTCCATGTAACGACCCCTGAAAATATCATCAACTTGCAGGGGATAACAGGAGATGCATGTGTGGGGAAGTGAGGTCAGTATGCTACATGCACCCCAGCATGTATTTTGGGCACAACACTAGCCACTAGTGAAAAGAAGGGAGGTGGGATTTACCCCAGTTGTGGAGCTCCCAAGTTGCCTAACAGAGGGGTTTCTTTCAGCAAAAGCCAAATTTTCAAAGGTCGTGAGTTGGGCCATCAGCTACCATGGGATAATTTAAAAACCATGAGATTTTTAAGAATAATGACTTGGGTTCTTTTTAGAGAGAAGGTGGGTGAGTTAATATCCTTGATTGGACCAGCTTCTATTGGTGAGAGAGAGACGCTTTCAAGCTATACCAAGCTTTTCCTCGGGTCTTGGAAAGGTCCTTAGAGTGTCACAGTGTTCTGGCTTCTGAGCCTTTACAGTGCACTTGGGTCAGTTTCCCAGCTTTTCTTCATAAGCACAAAGGCTAGAAATTGACTAGTTTTAAAAATGTAAGTTGAGATTCTCCCATAATTTCTGGGCTCAAGGAACTGGACTTTTAAGAACTACACCAAATATTGTTAGAGTCATGATAAAATCACGTGAGATGGCAACACGGAGTCAGATTCCTCTGAGTGTGGGTAAAAAGGAAAAACAATATTCTCAAACTGATGGTGAGAGCACTTTCTTTGCATGTGACAGTAAATACACTTTAAAACAGAGAGCAGACACAGTCTCCTTTCATATAACCTTGTATGTCTGAAATAACAAAATGCTATTTCCTTTTTTTAAAAAAAGACCTTTACACCAAAGCTCGTACTTCTGGATCTCTCAGACATAAACTGCATTCAAGATGTAGCTAAAGAAATATTGGATTGCTATGGATGTGTGGATATACTGATCAACAATGCTAGTATGAAGGTGAAAGGACCAGTGCAGAGTATCTCATTGGAACTTGATAAAAAGATTATGGATGCCAACTATTTTGGACCTATAACACTAACAAAAGGTATTCTGATTTTTTCTTTTTTTGAAAGTGCTATTTAAAGATTGGATGCCAAGTCATTGTGTCATGTGGTGGCATGACTTGGGTCAAATTTTGCTTTCAACCCCATCAGTATAAATCAGAAGAATCTCTACTGAAAATCAGTGGTGTGAAATTGGAGCAAGTGAGAACAGAATCAGGCCCCCTGAGTTTGAAGAGAAGAGTGTTTATCAGGAATAGGTGATATCATGGCCCTATTTTCAAAACACCCAGTAGTATGTTTGCAGTGACCCCCTGTAGGCATGTGCTTCTGCTCTGCTGTGAAGACATCGACTGTCACAAGTCAGTAAGGAGTGCATGCAGCCAGGCTAAAACTTAGCCATGACAAGAGCGCATCCAGCACATGATTGTGTACAAATTTGGGGTGCACTTAGGGCTCGATCATGCAAGGTGCTGAGTACTCTGGCCCAGATGCAGCAAAGCACTTATGCACATCCTTAACTTTTAGCATGTGAGTTGTCCCATTGACTTTATTGGGGCTACCCATATGGTTAAAGTTAAGCACATGTTTAAGTGTTTTAGTGGACTGAGGTGAGAGCACCATACAGGATCTAGCCCTTAGAGCAGAGGGATTTTATAACGGTACCTCAAAGTGCCAGATATTTTGCTGCTTTCTGTTTCTTCCACCTTTCTTCCCCTTCCCTCCCTCGTTCTTTGTCTGCTATCCCAAGAGCAACCAAAGTATCATTCAGATGCTCTTGGTTCTACTCTGTTCCTCTTTCTCATCATCCCAGGCAAAGCATCGTGAGACTGCTGTCAGCTCTGTTGCAGGGAGGACACTTCTAGAACTGCTAGTCACTTGCTCGTGTTCATTTGTAACTTTTTAACATTTTTCACTCTTAAGGAAAAAACAGTCTCACCTCCAGCCATCAGACAATGAATACTTGAAAATGTGTTCCCCAAAACACTAAGCTGTTGCATATGCTGCTGGGAAGGCTGAGAGCTGGAGTCAGGCTCTGGCAGAGGCTGCAGAAGGATCTCAACTGCCAGATCTCTTCATAAAAAAGAGATGGGAGGAAAGTACTGGGTCTCAAAATTACACTAAATAGACAGATGGACAAGAAGATTCCAGCTATGCCACAGGAATCAGTGCCAGAAGCAGACCCGCGGGCAATCCAGCCATGGCAGAGAGCCATTGAAGTGGGGACTTGAACATGACCCTCCCAAGGGAGCAATAGAGTCAACCTCTCACTTCCTTGCTCTCTGTCTGACCCAATGAATATTGAATTATTTTATAGAAAGTGGAACAGCTTAAACAGGAGAGATATGGATCTGGGCCCTAAACCCTACTTCTTTCTTCTACATTTCACTCAGGGCTAGCTTAACTAGCACCCTGCTCAGCTTGCTGGGTTCTAAGGATCCCTTTCTTGGGCAACTAACTCTCTCCATACAAGGCATAGGGAGCTTGGGCAACTAACTCAGGGCTGTGAATTCCACTGGGCACTAGAGTGCCTAAGATTTAGACTTTGCAACACCTAAGTCCTCTTTGTGAATCTAGTCCTTAGTTTCTGTGTACTTTGGTTTCCCATTGGTAAAAAAGGGATACTAGCACTTTCCTACACTGCGGGGCATTGTGAGAATAAATATATTAAAAATTGGAAGTGTGACAGGATCCCTAGGTGCACCCTGAGACTGTGGGACCACTGTGCCCCCTTAACTCTCTCCAGTCTGGGCTCTCTTTCACAATGTCTTGCTAGTAACCAGCAGCAAACCCCTTCAGGAGCTGCTATCACTCAGCACAACAGCATGTAGAGCCCCACACCCAGCTACATTGCATGAATGCTCCCAGAGTCACTCATGAATCACACAGAGAAAAGCACCAGCCAAATCCTCCCAGCTCCCAGCACTTTACCCCAGGCATATACCGTCTTGCACTGCTCAAGGTGGGCAGTGCAAATTTATTAATTGGTTCACCACTTCATTGATGGAAAGTGGATCTACCCCAGCCTTTGTAAACCTGAGCAGTTTTGCCACACATTTCATACAAACTCATTGGTAAAGATAAAGATTTAAACAAATTTATTGACTACAAAATATAGATATTAAGTGATAGGCAAAAAGTCAGAATTAGTTACCAAAATAAAATAAAATATAACCACGCACACTTAAATTCTCAACCCTATTAGACTGGGCACCATCTAGATTAAGCAGTTTTTTCTCACCCCATTGGATATTGCAGTCCTTAATATACAGGTTTGTCCCTTAAACCTCTGTTGGAGTCTTGTCTTCTTCTGAGTGTCTCTGTTGCTTGCAGCATAGGTGGGGGCAGGAGAAAAGCGAAGCATGGGCCTATTCTGTTCTGTTTTATACCCTCAGTCCCATGTGCTTACATCGCACTCAGAGAGTGCTGAAAGGAAACCACTGTTGTGTGTTCACACTGTCAATTGCCTGTGCAATAGCATGTTCACACTTGCGGAACTTGCATCCATATTCGGAACAATGCAATCTGGGCAGCTATCCCAGAAAGCATCTCTTCCTATTCTGCCGCTAAGAGTTGTGGGAAAGAGGAGGGGGTTCCGGGGCATCCTGGGTCCTGTCCCAATGCCTCATGATGCATTGTTTCACATCCCAGCAATCCCTGTGCTTCCGTCCGCATTTGGCGCCATCTTTCAGTAGTTTTTGTACTGCACACTCTGCGTCTTCAGGCTGCAGGAATGGATCCCGCACTGTTGACCAATATGCTGCTGAGTCTGACCAACATGTCAAGAGTGGCAGTGGAGTTATTCCTTAAACTATAAAGGCAAGAGGAGTTCGACACTGATCTCGCCACACTATGATATGAGATAGCTTGTGGCATTGACACAACAAGCACTGAGTGGTGGGATCACATTGTAATGCACATCTCCGAGGATGAGCAGTGGCTGCAGAAATTTTGGATGAGGAAAGCCACATTCATGGGACTATGTGACGAGCTCACCCCAGCCCTGAGGACATGAGAATGAGAGGTGCCCTGTCATTGGAGAAGTGTGTAGCAATTGCACAGTGGAAGTTGGCTACTCCAGACAGCTACTGATCAGTCGCTAACCGGTGGTAAAGTTGACTGTTGGACTCGTGTTGATGGAAATGTGCATGGCCATTAATCAGATCCTGCTCCGTAAGACTGACTCTGCACAATGTGCGTGACATTGTGGATGGCTTTGCACAAACGGGCTTCTCTAACTGCCGAGGGGCGATAGATAGTACACATATTCCAACTCTGGCACCAAACCACCTGGCCACCAAGTACATTAATCGGAAGGGGTATTTCTCTATGGTTCTCCAGGCATTCATGGATCAACATCAGTGTTTCACAGATATTAGTGCAGACTGGTCCAGAAAGGTGGACGACACATGCATTTTTTGGAACACTGACCTGTTCAGGAAGCTGCAAGCAGGGACTTTCTTCCTGGACCTGAAGATCACCGTAGGGGAAGTTGAAATGCCCACTGTGATCCTGGGAGACCCTGCTTACCCCTTAATGATGGGGCTTGTGAAATCATACATGGGTAACCTTGACAGCAGCAAGGAGCACTTCAACAACAGGCTGAGCAAGGGCAGAATGACTGTTGACTGTGCTTTTAGCTGTTTAAAGGCCCGCTGGCACTGCCTATATGGGAGGCCGGACCTGGCTGATTACAATATTCCTATGCTTATAGCTGCATGCTGTACACTCTATAATATTTGTGAAGGGAAGGGTGAAAGCTTCACTCAGGGCTGGACCGCTGGGGCTCAGCGCCTGGAGGCTGAATTTGAACAGCCAGAGACAAGGGCTATTAGAAGGGCGCAGCACAGGGCCATAAGGATCAGGGATGCCTTGAGGCAGCAATTTGAAGCTGAAAGCCACTAATATTTCTTGCTATGCTCAGAAGCGCTGTGCTTGTAATGCTAGGGGTGACTGGGACTGAGGTGGATGATGTCCTGTGATGGTTTAATAAAATTGCTTGTTGCTTTTCAGGGCTCTGTTTGCTTTCAGTTAATGGAATAAAGATTGCTTTCAAACCAAAACAATTCTTTTATTAAAAAACAACAACCAGAGGAAAGAGACAAACAAAAAACACATCAGCACTGTGGGGGATGGGGAGAGGGAGGTTCCCAGGAAGGTGGGGGGCCTAGGACAGTTAAAGATTTGTGTATGTCCAGGTATCATATGCAACCTTCCCTTTGGAGTACAGTGCAGTGGGTACTGTTCCCCAGCAGGGCTAAACTGCAGAGGGATGTGTTGAGTGCTGTGGGTACTGGGAGTCTGCAGGGCTGAACTGTGACGGGGCAGGAGTGGAATGCAGTGGTTACAGACTGGAGCCAGGAGGTTGACAAGAGTGTGTTGGTGGTGTCTGGGAGGTGCACGGTAAAGAGTTTTGCGACAGCGGCTGCAGGGGAAGGTGGGCGCTTGGTTTGCAGAGCTAGTAGCACCTGGAGTATGTCTGCTTGGTGCTCCATAACGTTCAAGAGCCACTTTGTCGCTTCATTTAGGCGCACCGTGTTCTCCTTTTGGTCCATCTTCTCGCTGTCCAGCCACTCCTTGGTTTTCGGTGGCAGAGTCCATCATGACATCACTTAGAAAGTCCTCCTTTCTAAGCCGCTTTCTAATTCTGAGCAGCCATTCAGCTGGTGATAACAAAGAGGGAGGCTAGACTTCCAAGGTCATATCTGTGAAGCCAAAATGCAACAGTTTATAGAAGCAGTATTGTTTGCAACACACAGACCACTGATTCAGTGATTTAAAACACAGCCACTATTCACATACCTGTCACTAACTGGCTAACCCCAGGCAAGCACATATGAGCCACACGGCCCCCAAAATGGTGAGTAACCTCAGGGGCAGGGGAAATCACTCTTCGAAGATCCTGCTGTACACTGGGTATGTGGCTCTAGGGGAAAAACAAAAAAAAAAGGGGGCCTTATAATCATTACTGTCCCCACATTTTCCACAGGCTGTGTTCATTATGGAAGATATCTCGCTGCTGAGGGCGAGCAGGGAATCAAGGGAGGGTCTTCTCCAAGAATGCAGCTTCTGCCCTGGCCCTTATGCAGCTCACCTGTGTGCAGCAATGCTCCCTCCCCAGCAACAGCAGAGTGGCATGGAAAAGTTACCCTTAATGCGGCAGCAGATTGCTCAGTATCTCCATGAGAGTTTCCATGAGGTAGATTCCCATGAAGTGAGGGAGTCAGTCAGTACCCTGTTCCACTACTCAGACAAGGCATGTGGAGGTACACACATCATACGACACAAGGCTGCTTTCTGCAACCCTCCTGCCCCCAACAACTCACTTCAGTGATTCCCAAAATCAAAGCCACTTACCAGGGCCTTCCTCTCCTGTTTGTGTTTTGCCAAGCTCTGAGCACTGTGACTGGCTAACCTCCTCTGGGGCAGAGATGAGCTCCTGGCTGCATGCATCTCTGACCTCTGAGTGATCCTCTCCCTCTGGGTCCACCTCCCCCTTTACATCCTCATCCAAGATTTTCTCCTCCTGGCTTGGTCCACTCTCAATTGGCACACAAGCCACTGAGCGTTCACAGTGAAGGTGGGGTCACCACCAACTATTGTGTCCAGTTCTTTGTGGAACCAGCAGCTCATGGGCAAAGCACTGGAGTGGCAGTTTGCCTCCCATGCCTTGTGGTAGGCATTCTGCAGTTCCTTCACTTTGACCCTCCACTGCAGTGTGTCCCGGTAATGGCCTCTTTCTGTCATGCAATGTGAAACCTGTCCATAGGTATCATAATTCCTATGGCTGGAGTGCAGCTGAGACTGGACAGCCTCCTCTCCCCAAATGCTGATGAGATCTATTAGCTCGGCATTGCTCCAAATGGGGGATTGCCTGGTGCATGGAGCAAGCATGTTACCTGGAAAGATGTGCTGAGACCACTTAATGCGTCACCAAGCAAACAGGAAGGGGACTTCCAAAACTCCCAAAGAATTTAAGGTGTGGGGCTCACAGTTGGTCACCTGAGGGGAGGGCAGTAGAGTTAAACCGATGACCAGAGAGGCGAGAACAGGAATTGTGGGAAACCTCCCGGAGGCCAATTGCAGTGCTGTAATCGAGCAGGGTGTCTATACTGGCACTTCAGTGCTGTAGCCCTGGTGCAGAAAGCTGAACCCCTCTTCTTGGGGTGGCTTTTTACAGCACTGCAACTGTGCAGTTTCTGCGCACTAAGTGGCTTGGCAGTGTGTGCACCTTGGGAGTTACAGCACAGAAAGCTGCTTTACTGCACAGAAACTTGCCAGTGTAGACAAGGCCTGCGTCTCCAGGCAAAGTTGATCAATTCCCCTGGTGTGGCCTCATGCAGGTGAGTCATTGAATTGTAGCTCCCTTGCTGGACAATGGCTATTGATATGTTGTTTCACACCCCACCCGGGCGTGGGTTACTTTCCTAGCTGTTCCCTCTGGGGAGCTAATATCTGGCTGATTCCCGAATTTACAGCATGTTTTAGTGACAACCATACAACACAATTCTCATAACTCCATATTCATTAATGATATATGTATATGGATAGAAAAATGACTTTCAGCAGATCATAACCTTTCCCCTGATCTGTTACAAGGCATGCTTTATATATAATATCACAATTATATAAAAATGAGGAATATGGGGGTTCCAGGATGGTCCCCCAAGGTATAGAATGTCACAGTGAGGTGCTCAGTAACTATGATAGTGGAGGCCAGATAAGAACCTAAGACAGATAAAAATCCTACATCTGAAATTCTGTAAATAAACATGTCAGGTGTACAGGAATTCCACCAATGATCGATGCTAATCAACATACAGAAAAGAACATACAAATTCTGGTGCTATCTCATCCTAAGCAGCAAGGGATCCTGTGATATCCTGTCCCTTTAAATGTTCAGGGGCTCTGTGCTCCCCCCTCCACAGGGCAAAGACTCACTTTAGCATTAGTTTCAATTTTGCAGCCAGAACCATAATGCCCACAGCTGTGTGTCCATCAGCTCCCCCTGCATCTGACTGTCTATTTCCTTCTCTGCTGGATCTAGAAATATAACATTGGCAAGTAGTAGGGTTGCCAACTTTCTACTTGCACAAAACAGAACACCCTTGCCCCACCCCTACACTGCCCCTCCTCTGAGGCCCTGCCCATTCTCTGAGGCCCTGGCCTGCTCTCCCCATCCCCCCTCCCTATATCGCTTACTCTCACGCACTCGCTCATTTTCAGTGCGCGGGCTCAGGGGGTTGGGGTGTGGTTTCCGGAGTGGGGCCAGAAATGAGGACTTCATAGTGCAGGAGGGGGCTCTGGTCTGGGGTAGGAGGTTGGGGTGTGGGGTGGTGAGGGCTCCAGCTGGGAGTGTGGGCCCTGGTGTGAGGCCAGGGTTGAGGGATTTGGGATGCAGGAAGGGGCTGTGGGCTGGGGCAGGGGGTTGGGGCTGGGGTGTGTGTGAGGGCTCTGGCTGGAGGTGCAGACTCTGGGGTGGGGGTGGGGATGAGGGGTTTGGGGTGCAGGAAGTTGATCCAGGTTGAGACCAAGGAGTTTGGTGGGTGGGAGGGGAATCAGGCCTGGGGCAGGGGAAGTTGGGCACGGGGGCCGGGTGAGGACTCCAGCTGGGTGGTTGGGCTGGTGATATGAGGTTTGGGGTGAAGGAGGGTGCTCCGGGCTAGGATCGAGGGGTTCGGAGGATGGAAGGGGGCTCCTGGCTGGGTCAGGGTGTTGGGGCAAAGCTGCCAACTTTCATGCAGCAAATAAACACCCAGACTTTCATAATAAGCCAAAAATCAAGCTAATCCCATTTCAAAACAAGGCCAAACCAAGCCAATCTCTAAGAACCCCAAGATTCTATGTGACTAGATCCCCCTGGTGCGCAGTCTGGGACTGTGGTGGGCCCGCTGTGCTCCCTTGACTCTCTCCTCGAGCCCCTGCTTTTCCCTTGCCCCTACTTGCTGGGAGCCAATCAAAAAAAATAGAAGCAACGAGCTACAAGCCAAACAAGCAACAAGTTACAAGCCAAAAACTAGCCAACAGGCAACTCACAAGCCAATTAAGCCAAAAACAAGCCCAATTTCTGCATTTTTTCCACTGGTTTGGCATGTCTGGCTTGGGGCACAGGAGTGGGTAAGAGGTGCAGGCTCTGGGCAGCACTTACCTCCGGGCTCCTATGCAGAGGCGTGGCTAGACAGCTACACATCCTGCCCCATCAGCAGGTGCTGCTCTGCAGCTCCCATTGGCCATGGTTCTCAGCCAATGGGAGCTGCAGAGCCGGTGCTTGGGGTAGGGGCAGTGTGCGGAGCCCCCGGCTTCCAGTACACATAGGAGCCAGATGGGGGACATGCCGCTGCTTCCGGGAGTTGTGCAGACCCATGGCAGTCAGGGAGCCTGTCTTAGCCCTGCTGCACCACCCACTTGACTTTTAATGGCCCGCTCAGCAGTGCTAACCGGAGCCACCGGGATCCCTGTTCGACTGGGAGTTCTGATTGAAAACTGGACACCTGATAACCATAGCAACAAGGAATTTATATCCCAATTGTGTTCAGTGCTGCCTCTGCCTGACCTGATGCTATGAAAAACGGGGTTAAGTTCACCTAGAGGCATAGGGTGACAGACTGCTGTTTTTTGCTCCTGGACAGCATGAACCAGCAAGTCAGAGGGAAGAAGTAGGAAAATCAAGATCGAACATAACATAAAAGTACTGCAGTTAGTGCTGGGGTTGTTCAAACAAGATAGCCAAGTGGAAGCAAGCAGCCATCTTGACTGACCTTATGCAAGCTGGCAAACAGCTTAGCTTGCACTGAGGGTCTGTAGCCAGCAGAGGGAGCCCAAGTATAGCCAAAGGCGCATGCAAGCACACAGCCAACAGAGGGAGATCCAGCTCACACAGTCCAGGAAAAAAAAATCCCTATGGAAAAGGGGTGACATCCAACAAGAGACCAGAGAACTGGCACCTTTTGTGAGCAATGTTAGTGAGTTTGATGAAAACCTCAAATCATGGGTGGTATAACTTGAGCAATCTGTAACCTGCAACTCCATTCCGGAAGGACAGAGTTTCAGCCTTGCTGACAGTGACAAGTCCAAAGGCAAACGAACTGCTGCATCACCTATTATCTCCAGCTGTACCTGGAACTGCCACAGGCACTGCAATTACTCCAGCAAGGCCAGAACATTTTTGTCCTACCCCATTGATGCTAGCAGGATGATATCAGTTCCATCAGCAACATGAGGGAAGTGGAGAATGAGTAGCACAGTTTATTGCTGCTTCAAGGAAGTTATCACAGCATTGTCAGTTTGGACTAACATTAAGCGATGCCCCATGTGACTAGTTAGTCTCTGGATTATGCAATGACTAGGTCTGGAGAAAGGTACTGATTGTATCAATGTTTATGTTCAAGAAGGCTGTTGAAGTAGAAGTTGCAGTGAAGACCTCAGAGAAGGTGTGTGAACCAAGTTTTCCTCCTGCATCGGTGCGACAGAAGACCAAAGGAACACAAAGAATTTCTGTGAGGCCATTATGCACAAACTACACACTCTGAGAAGGTTTGCTGGTGACCTCAGGTTATTGGCAGAAAGTGCTAGAAGAAAGGACACCTCACTGCGACCTGTCACACAATTCAGCAACCAGCAACACAGAGTACATCCAAGAAGTAAATCCAAGAAGACACCCATGAAGACTGAACTTAAGAAAGGATTGAAATCAAGAATTTATAATGTGGAAAAAGACAAGAGCTGTAGTGACATTGACCAAGACCTAGCACTGCATGTGTTATCAGAAACTGGATTCTGAGATGGTATATAGGTTATACCCTTGATTGAAGGAGTTCCTACAAGAATGGAGCCTGATACTGGAGCTGCTGTTTCACTGATTTCCACATCTACCTATCACCAGACTTTTTCACAAGTTCCCCTGGAAGAAACCTCCTCAGTTTTGAGGATTTATACTGGAGAAAAATTAGTCCTAGAAGGAACACTCGAGGCAAAAATTCAGCTAGATGGACAATCAGTCATTTACCCTTGTATATGATCGAAGGGAAGTGTCCACCATAATCTGGCAGACCTTGGCTTGTGATGCTCAAGGTGAATTGGACCGAGATGAAGGTGATCACAAAAGCACCTCATAATCTTCAAGCAACACTGGACAGACATTCCAAAAATTGTAAAAAAGAACCTGGGCAGATGAGCAGAAGGTCACGGAATCTCACTGTTAAGTCTGACACTCAGATGAAATATTGCAAGCCCAGAGTTGTGCCTTATGCTCTGAAGCCTCTGGAGGAAGCTGATTTGGACCGTTCAGTGAACACTGGAATCTTGTCACTGGTTTCACAAAATGAGTGGGCTATACCCATCATGCCAATGATCAAGAAGGATGGCTCAATCCAGATTTGTGGAGATTTTGAAGTGGCAACAAATCCAATTTTATGAGCAGACCAGTATCCACTATCTCATACTGAAGATTAGTTTGCTACTCTTAGGCTAAGTCTACACCACACAGATAAGTCAACCTATGTTAGGTTGACATACAGCCACTGCATTAATTACTGTTGTGGCTGATGTCCACACTACCCTATTTCTGTTGGTGATACCTGTCCTCACCAGGAGCACTTCCACTGACTGAAGAGGGGCAATGTAGGGGATTGAGAGCCAGAGCTCTCACCTCTATACAGCTCCCCCACAGGAAACCCAGCTAGCCCTGCAGCTTCTTGCCTCCAAGCTCTCAGTCAGGAGTGAGGAGAATCTGCCTGGGGCTTCTTGCTTCCGGTGAGGAGATCAGCACCCAAAGTCTAGTCAGGTATCATGCTTTTGGCAGGGAGCGGAGAGCTGAGACTGACCCAGCTGGAGATCCAGGGTCAGAGGACCAAAGGGCAGGTGAAGAAAACTGCGGGAGGAAACCATGGGTGGGTGGGGAGGGGTGCTGCTCCATCCCAGAGCAGGAACCTTTGCATGTAAGCTGACCAACTATGGTACTGAGACAGGTGCTGTTGTCAGACTGAGGACTGGCACCTGTGGATGGCAACAAAGGGGTACCATGATGGACCCTGTTAGACTGTGAAGGGACTGGGCCCAGGGAAGGCTACAGTACATCACTGAGGGCTTTGATATAGGCCCAGTTGGACAGTGTTCTCCAGAAGAGGAGTTATTTTGTTTAGTTTTCACACATGGACAGAGTGTGGCTCGACCAGAGGGCTGAGTCACTGAAGACCCACCTGACATGTGGAGTGGCTGACAGGGGGCACTGGGAGTCGATAAATTGAGAAACTACAGATGGACACATGTGACCAGAGGGCACTCATGAGAGGTGAGTGCCACTCCATTTCAAGGACACTGTCTCACCATCATCACCATGTTATCCCAACAGAATGTGAAAACCTGAATGTATAATTTAGTTAGTGAGTTGCTATTATTCCAGGGCAGAATAAACCATTGCAATTTACTAGTCAGTGGTAGTCCACCTGTAACTCTTAGGTTATGTAATGTTGTTTATTAGCCTTATAAACGATAATGTATGTGTGTTTGGAAAGTTTTTTAAAGTAGGGTGGAGGAATGTGATGTCCTGTCCCTTTAAATGTTCAGGGAAACCTGTGCTTTCCACCTTTCCCCAATGCAAAGCCTCACTTTTGTATTAGTTCCAGTTTTGCAGCCAGAATAATAAAGTCACCATATCCCATAGCTGTGTGTCCATCATCTCCCTCTGCATCTGTCTTTCTTCTCCTCTGCTGACTCCAGAAATACCACAGATCCTTCCAGAAACTGAATCCAAATAGATGAACACAGTGTACCTCTGCATATTATCACTCCCTGGACTCAACAATTCTAACTCCCAGACTTAGGGCAGAAATCATCCCAACACAAAATGCTCCAGATTAGCACCTAACACACCCATAGTCAGGTCACAGGAAAGAGCAAAGCAAGCCAGACAGCTCCAGATCCCAGCCAAACACTATCACACTAGCAGACGTCACAATCTGTTATCTATAGCCAGGCACTCAGCTACCACAAAATATGCACTGAGGAGAAAGTCACCTTTACACATTCAAAATCACCTTCACCAAAAAGGACACCTCACCAGAGAAGTAGATTTCATCATGGAATGGGTCATCCAAATACCCCACAGGAACCTATTCCAATACAGAAATAAACCCCCTTCAATCACACAGCCCTATTAGTCACCTGCCACCCCACACTGGAACCCATACAGAGTATCATTAAACAGTTACAACTAGGGCTGTCAAATGTTTAAAAAGTATTCACAATTAATTGTGAGATTAAAAAAATTAATCAAAATGAATTGCAGTTTTAATGCACTATTAAACAATAATAGAATACCAGTTATTTTAATATTTTGGCTGTTTTCTATATTTTCAAATATATTGTTTCAATTACAACATAGAATATAAAGTGTACAGATCTCACTTTATATTATTATTTTTATCACAAATATTTGCATTGTAAAAAGATAAACAAAAGAAATAGTGTTTCAATTCACGTCATACAAGTACTGTAGTGCAATCTCTTTATCATTAAAGTTGAACTTAGAAATGTAGAATTATTATGATTATTATTTATTTATTACATAACTCTCTTCAGCTGAGTGAGCCCTTGTTTGCAAAGGAGGGTGGATTTTACCTCAGGCGGTTGACATGAGGCGAGGCACAGAGGCTGGTGCAGGGAGGCTGAGCTTGCCAGGTCCCTGCTCCCTATGGCAGTGTTTCTCAATTTTTTTGTGCTCGTGACCCCGTTTGGACTGAAAAAAAAATTGTGATTACCCATCCCCTCCGAAAAAATAGTGATCCCCCCATTTTCAGCCAATGTGGGTTAGCGGGCTCAGGGTGAGGGCTTCAACCCTGCTGCTGCATGCAGAGCTCGGGGCTTCAGCTCCCCTCTCCCCCCTCCCCGCCACCATCTCGGACTGCTGAGCTGGGGCTTCTATCACCCCGCTACCCACAGAGCTCAAGACTGGGGCTTCAGCCTCCCTCACTGCCTGAGGAGCTGTGGGTTGCAGCTTCAATCCTCTCCCCCTGCCTCCAACACCTCCCTCCCTGCCCAGAGGTATGTGATTAACACATTAAAATTTAACATGTTAATTTTGTTTTCAGTTAATTGCAGGCATTAACTGTGATTAATTGACAGCCCTATTACAACCCATACTTGATGGGGACCACATCCTGAATTAATCCTTCCTTAACCCGCTTTTCTGGCCTTCAAAAAACTGCCCAGCCTCTCCAAGCTCATCATCAGAAGCCAGTCCCCACAGACCAGGAAATACCAACTCAAAGTAGCACCTGACCTTGCCAGAACAACAGATGCAAAATGTGTAGACATATCTCCATTGCTACAATGACCAACACCCTCCACAACACACCTTTCGAGATCTTTGGGTCTTACGCATGTCTATCACAACATGTGGTGTACCTCATGCAGTGCACTAGATGCCCCAATAACAACTATGTGTGTGAAAACAGATAATCACTATGTTCTCAAATGAACTATCACAGAAAAAAATAATAGAAGATTAAAACACCCTACCACCCATGGGCAAATGCTTTTCACAAAACGATAACTCCATATCTGACCTCTCCGTCCTCCTCCTCAAAAAAACCCTTCACAACACCTTCAAAAGATGAGCCTGGGAGATTAAACTCATAACTTTGATAGACACTAAAAATCATGGACTGAATAGAGATACTACATGTATGGCTTATTTTTATTACAACAATCTATAACCAACTAACCCCCTCCCCCAGCCTTTTTAATCTCTCCCCCCCTTGACTGGAGGGATGTTAACTTGCCACTTTCCCTTGAATGGTACTTTGAAATATGTGTTAACTATTTGTGCTAAACAATCTGTTCCAGGTTGAATTTAGCTGTGACATTCTGAGTACATTTCCCAGGCCTGAAGAGCTCTGTGTAAAGCTTGAAAGCTTGTCTCCTTCAGCAGCTGAAGTTGGTCAAATAAGATATATTACCTGTCTCTCTAATATCCTGAGACCAACATGGCTACAACAGACTTTCTGTATCTCTGCTTAGTTCACATTCATTTTTTTTTCACTTTTTCCTTGTTGTTTTTGTTTTTTCAGCCCTTCTTCCCAACATGATCTCAAGAAGAACTGGACAAGTTGTCCTAGTAAATAATATCCAAGGAAAATTAGGAGTCCCATTTCGTGCTGCTTGTAAGTCATTGCAAGACAATATTTGCATTGTAAAGTGTGAACTATACCTATGACATGAAAATTAATTATGATATTAGCTCATTAAATATGCTAATTTGGAGTAGGGTTCATCAAATCATTGACTTCTGGGATGAATAGATTGCAAAGAAGTGGCTTGTGTGGTATTGGGCTTTATTTTATTTTTTTTAATTTGTCATTATGGTCTATGCAGTTGTTAATATAGTTTTTTAATTCACAACAACCATGGCCTTGGCCAACCGGGAAATATCAAATCAGGCCCAGATCCTGCAGTGGGTGGATCCGGGAATGAATGAGGCTTCCCATGGGTGCACATGCCTGCATCAAATTGCAGGACAGGGGCTGATGGCCCCACTAGTGTTATTTATAGGTTACATAAAAGTACCCTAGAATCTATATGCTTCTGGAAAGAACAGCAATGTATAGATCTGAGATAATAATACAACATTTACCAGAACCACATTTTAGTTACATACTTATTCTATACATTTCAGGATTCATTCTTACGAGGGAGTGAGGGGACAGAGGTAATGGGCCAGATCCCCAGCTGGTATAAATTGGCATAGTTCCACAGAAAGCAATAGAGCTACACTGATTTACACCTACTGAAAATCTGGCCCACTGTTGGGGAGGCGGGGGCTGCTGCCAAAAATTAATTATATTTCTTCTAAATCAGCTTTTCATAATTCTCTTCTTTCCTTCCAATACATAATTATACTCCACATTTGCTACTCAAATAGATTTTACAAAAATCACTTGCATTATATTAGCCATATGTTTCTTCAGAATCTAGTGGATCCAAGCGTATCCTGCAGGGTGCAATGTTTATAGCTCAGGTATGACTGGCAGATTAAGATACTCAAACTTTTGATGACTGCTTTTTTGTCTGCCCTAGCGTGGTGTGGCAGGTAGGAAGCCTGGACAAGTATCAGGTTAAAATAATGTTAACTCTTTAGTAATCTGAATACACAGGGTTGGGCCCTAAGTACTTGTGCCTGGGAAAGAGAAGGACAGGAACCAGAAGAGGAAAGGGTCACAAAAGCCAAGAGCAAACAAGGTGTGAAGAAGGAGAGTGCAATCAGCAGTGTGGAATACAGCTGAGAGGTCAGGAAAGATGAGGAATGAAGAGATGCCCTGAAAGTTCCCCAGGAAGCTGTTCTCAGAAACTTTGCAAAGAGCAGTTTCAGGGGAGAGGAGAGGGCTGAAGTCAGACTGGTGTTATCCTGGCTGGAGTTAGAGGAGAGAGACTCCAAGAGACGTATTCAAAGAGTCTGGAAGTGAAGGCTAAACTGGTGAGGGGGTAGCAGATAGAGAGGTGGGTGTTGGTGGTATTGAAGGGATGTCTTAGATGTGGGAAGACCAGATCATGGTGATATTGTGTAGGAGAGGAGCCGAGAAGTTACTACATAGTAACTGAGTAGTTAAGGAGGAGTATCAGGTGCTATACTGTTTGAGGAGTCTGATCTCTATGACCTTTATCTGAGCCTGTCTCCTCACTCTATAAACACTTCCTTTCAGCTGCCAAGAAATAGACACAGTCATCGCCACTCTGAGGCCTGGTCTACACCTAAAAGGTAGATTGCTTTAGCAGCAGCACTCAGAGCTCTGAATTTCTTACACCTCTGAGAGACATAGTTAAGCTTATCTAACCCCAGTGTGGACACTGGTTGGTCGACAGAAGAATTCCTTCATTGATCCAGTTACCACCTCTAGAGGGGTGGATTTACTACAGCAATGGAAAAAAACCCTTCCTTCACTGTAGCAAGTGTTCACTCTACAGTGCAACAGTAGAGTAGTTGCAGCTGTGCTTGTAGCATAGACATGCCTTGAGTATTAGAACCAAAAGTGAGAAGGTATTTTTAGTGCTTATGAATTTCCAGGTGTCCCATGTAGTGCATTACCCCCACCCCCAAATCTCAGAAATATGTCTGGCAGGGGGGTTTAATGCACTACATGGGATAAATTTATGAGTGCAACTGTGTGTTGGAGGGAGAGGGGACACTTTTTCAGCAGCCCTGGGGTTCCCTTTTGGTTCACGTCTTATGCCCTAAAATCTCATGCTTCAGGGCTTCAGCTGGTCACTTGCAGGGGCCAGAAAGGGATTTTTTCCCCTCAGTGTATTCTGGTTTTGAAGGGCTTTTTTGTTTGTTTATTTTTCTCCTTGCTCTGAAGCTTCAGGATGGCCATGTCTGGAGATGGGACATTGGATGGGGAAGGCCAGAGTCCTGAACCGGCACTGAGAATTTTCTCTCTCAGATGCTTGGCTGGCTGATTCTCGCTCACATTCTCGGGGTTTAACTGGATCATGAAGGATTTTTCCTCCAAGTCAGGATGACAGTGATCTTGTGTGGGGCACTGGTCTCTTGCCATGACCATATGGATATCTCTCACTAAATCATTTCCCTATCATTGCAGGGGGGTCGGCACTGGTGTACCTTGGTTCCTCCAGTTCTCTCCCCGTGGCTCACAATAGTTTAGTTTCCTGTTGGCTATAATATTTTGGTTTAATTTCAGTTGTTGGGTTGAGTGTGCAAAGGGTTGGTGGACTGTTATATACGGGAGGCCATACTAGATTACCTGGAGGTCCTTTCTGGCCTTAAAGTCTATGTTTCTTTAATCTACCCAGCAAAGCCAGAACCAGAGCCAACAGCTGGGAGTTAAAGCTAGACAAATTCACACTGGAAATAAGGTACAAGTAGTTAACAGTGAGAGTAACTGGAACATTGAAACAACTTCCCAAGAGATGTGGCAGATTCCCATTCACTTACAGTCTTTACATCAAGCCTGGATTTGTTTCTAAAAGATACGCTATAGTCCAACCAGAAGTTATTGGGCTCAGTGTAGGAGTCACAGGATTCCATGGCCTGTGCTATGCAGGAGATCAGACTAACTTATCACAACGGACGCATTTGGCCTTAAATTTCATTAATCTATGATGATGAGCATCCCAACAAGCATCCTCATAAGACACAGGCGTCATGGTCTTTTGTATTCACCCAGGACCGGGGACAGGAAGGAGCTTAGGCACTGTAAAGAGAGTAGTGATGCCTAAAGGAATGACATCATTTTGGGAACCACAACATGAGGGCATTTGCTGCTGGAGTAACAAACCACTGGAATCAGATCCTTGTCATTTGGAGGAAGCTGTGTAATGGGCCTTTAGAAAATGGAGGCATCATACCCCAATATGCTTCACCAAGGGACATCCTCCACAAGCAGGGATCCGTGCAATGGCAAAGGAAGAAGCCACCATTTGTCACCACATACCTCATAGGAAGGAGATCCTGTGGACCAGAGGGACAGAAAGCCCTCACTGGCTTCTTCACTCTGAACTCAGTAAATTCCTACATGCCGGTTGGGATTACTTTACAAGTGGATGGGGTTCTAGTACAGGCAAGGTTGGATACAGGAGCAGTGTTCTTCCTGGAACCTTGCTCTCTTCAACAAAGAGTTATGGTCTCTTTCCAGGCTTGGAAGAGACAATCTCCGTTCCTTGGTACCAGCTGAACCAATACATTCATTTATAGCAATATACAAAGAAGCAGGATGTGCAATCAGTTGGTCAGACTGGAGAGGTACCTATTTTCAAATTAACATATTAACACATTAAGTTTATGCAGAGTTAATTTATTTGAATGCTTCCTCCATTCACACACAAACACTCTCTCATGAGTATGGTAGTGTTTTCAGCCTGGGCCAGCCTGGTTCAGAGCAGGCTATAGGCTAGAGCCTGGGTGATGCTTTCCCTTTGCAGTGAGGATGCAGGCGAATACGCCAGTGTTGATAGTCTTCCAATGTCTTCTCACAAGTCCCTGTGTGCCCCGAACAACACACAAGTTTCCTCAGATTCACTTAAAGTGATCGCGCTGACTGAAGCATTAAAGACCATTCTCTCTCCAGAAACACACAGAGAAGTGCAGCATCAGTGAGGACACAGTAATTTGGGTAAGGTTTGCAGTGTGGCTGCTCCCACCCTGACAAGGCTAATTGGGGTGCTCAGGCCCAAGTGCTGATCAATTAACTCTGCAGTGAAGACACTCCCTTTCTGGACAGCTCTGTTTGGCTCCGTTTCTGTCTTTCTTCGACTGTCCTACTAATACACATTGCAGAAGTATCATGAGATCCAAAGGTTAAAAAATTATAGGTCAGATCCCAAAAAATCATGAAACTTTAAAAAAAATGATGATATCAGATTTTGGGATCTGCCTTTTCCTTGTTGATTCCTCCCTCCATCCCACCCCCAGTATGTGTGTGTGATAATTAGAGTTGCCAGCTGTGACATACCAGGGTACAATCCAGATCAATGAGTAGCTGTATCATCCCACCCTGTAATCTGAGGTGCACTTTACTCTGCTTTGCAGCTATAGCCTCCAACCTGGACTGCTCACAAACAGCCTCCAGCATGTAAGCCACTCCCAGCTACATCTGTGTGTGCTGCAGCCAGCCAGTCACACCTTGGCTCTTCCTAGCCTACGTTATGCTGCAGGGTGACCTCAACACGCTCCTAGTCTTAGGTTTTCCTCCAGAAATGTATGTTCTATACTGCCCAACCCTCTACTGGACAGTACAAATATGTTAAGTCCCTTATTCATTTAACAGAATAATATGCACACAATTTGTTACCCCAAATGAAGGTACCCAGATGCTTCAACTTCAACACACTGGGTTAGATAAAATAGTAAAACAAGTTCATTAACTACAAAGAGCTCGATTTTAAGTAAGTATAAGTAATGAGGCATTAAAGTCAGAAGTGACTACAAGGAAAATAAAGATAAAACATGTACCAGGTACCCAACTTAATAAACTATGTTAGATTCAAAACAAAGTTTTCTCACTACATGCTTTCAGCAGTCTTACTGACCAAAATCATTAGGTCAGAACTCCTTCTCACCCCCAGAGTCCAACCGCCTCTTCCTTTGTCTATTCAAGTGCAGTGAGTGTGACGGGCAGTGTGGGAGAGACAGGAGTGCCTTGGGGTGTTTGCATTTCCTTTTTATAGTTTCAGTCCCCCTCTTCAGAAACATTTCCAACTGAGAACCAGGAGCCAAAGAGTCTATGTGGAAGGACAGTCTCTACTGTTTTTTTTTTCACCTGTTTGAACTTCCTTTGTTTTCCTTTCTGCTTGATGACTCTGTTTCCTGCTTAAATGCAAATTGAGGCAAGCACAAATTCCTTCCTTTTTTTAGGACAGACCTGACTTCTGCCTGGGCAGGGTTGTGGGGTTTGGAAGGTGTGTTACTAACACCAGACAGGGGAATCTTATAATTTCACATACAATGTTGCCATACATATTTTACCAGGACAATACTGACCAGCAAATTATGATTTTTCCAATGATACCATACAAGTTGTAGGCCTGGCTTAACATAAGTGACTTGCCTAAATTCTTAATGGACATGACTGGGAAGGTGAATGGAAGGTTAAGTTATAAATGGGGGCTTGACAAACTGTATGCTAGAGTCAGGCTAGTGCTAACTAAGATAAGCAGTAACACCCTGGTGCTAGAGACAATGGAATGTAAAGATCAGGTGCCCTGTGAACAGCACATGGACAGAGCATGCTGTACAGGGATTGCTTCCTGCAAAGTAGCCAATCCAATAAAAAATGTGTGATTTAATATAAAGCAAATACAATGTGTTAATATATATAAAGGAAGAGGTTTTCTGTGTAACTTTGGTTGTGTGGTATGCCCTGTACCCACCCCTACCTTCAAGTCTGATAAACACAGAGTAGCTTTGCTCTATGTCAAATAAAGGAACCTGAATGATGAAATCCAGAACAGAACTGAGTGTTTTGGATCCCAGAGAACTGGATGAAATGTTCTCCCAGAACTGGAAAAGGGGTTCCTGTTAAGCCAAGTGGAAAAGGTCTCAGTGGGAATCTCAACAAAAGGCATGCTTTGTATAAATATTATTAGAATAGTGTGTGGGATGTAAATTCAGGGGTGTATTCAGTCACACCAACTCTCCCAGATTTATTGAGGGAGGTGATTCTGTTCCCAGCAGCAGGCGCTCTCGCTGCTGTCTGATGGTGCAGAATATTCATCTTTTCTTCAGACCCCCAAATCCCATGAATTAATTCTGTCTCTCCCACCCTGACACCTACCTAATCTCCAGTCCTGCCACTAATTATATTGCCCCACTGCATGTCAATGCTTATCCAATATCTGCACCCTCGGCCCCACCCCAATTAGCAATTAATTCTGCTCCTCAGACTTCAAATCAATTCTTCTCCCATATCTGACAGTCAACCAGGCCCAGCATCAGCCCTGTGCCCCTTCTAGCCTTCACCTCTGCTTCTGCTGCAGCTCCTGGGGGATCTCCACAGCCTGCTTGCAGGCCTTGGAGGATCAGCTGCAATTGGCCC
The DNA here is from genome assembly GCF_003597395.2 of Chelonoidis abingdonii. Classification (NCBI taxonomy): domain Eukaryota; kingdom Metazoa; phylum Chordata; order Testudines; family Testudinidae; genus Chelonoidis; species Chelonoidis abingdonii. The sequence continues at coordinate 5,877,370 of NC_133781.1, forward strand.
TTCTTCACTCCCCTTCCTCCTTTTCCCAGGCCTGGTATTGCAGGATACGGGGACAGTAGAGCAGGGAGCAGAGTGACCCATTACATGAGGAGCTTCCCTGAACTGCTGGGATCTTTCTGCTCCTTCTCCTTACTCTCCTACCCAAAAGTATTCTCTGGCTTCTATGGCAGGGGGGAGAGTTCTGCCTGCCCCCTGCCCCTACTTCCTGAGCAGAGAAGCCAATCGGAGGTACAGGCTGGCCTGGAAATGTGTGGTGGCTGGTGTTTCTCAATAATGCTAGCCTGGCTCCAGCAGGGCTCAAAATTGGGTAATTCGATGATATGGCCAGAGCTGGCAATTATTTTTAACTCAGACACCAATTAACAGATTTCCTTGTAAATTCTCATTAAAATTATTCTGCATGCAAAGAATAAGTGTTGTTAGTTTGGGGAGATACAATCTGTTTAACCAAAGTGGTTAAATCCCTGGTTTAAACCTTACATTCAACTCAACTATGCTCAACTTAGCTATGGAGTGATGATCAGTGCTTTCATAACTGTGTCTGTATGATGTACTACTGGGTGTCCATTTCACCTGCCCTCAGTTGCGGAGTGAATCTATTCAATTGTTGATTTTGGTTTCATCTCCTCTCTCTGGAAAACTGTTACCATGTGCAGGCACAGTTACGAAAGTCAGTGTTTCTGCATGTTATAAGGCTGTTTCTCCTGTTGCTTTTCTCTTAGATGCTGCTTCTAAGCACGCTGCACAAGGATTTTTTGATTGTCTTAGAGCTGAAGTGGCAGAATTTGATGTTTGTATCAGCACCGTGAGTCCAACATTCATCCGTTCATACCATGTTCAACCAGAGCCTGGCAACTGGGAGGCCTCCATTTGGAAATGTAAGGTTCAAAGAACAAATGAGAGCCAAAGGAGCAGTAGAAGTGGATAGTGAGATAGGGGGTGAGTGGATAGAAGGGAGACAAGAGAACCATGTTTCAAAGTGGATCAGAGCTGATCAAAATGCTCTAGAGAAATGTTAGTGCATGGCAGCAGAGTCCACACCTTAGTGCAGGCAGATTTGCATCCCAGCTTGCTGTGAACTAAGGGTATGTCTACCCGGCCTGTGGAAGAAAGTTTCTCAGCTTAGGTGGACAGCTCTAAAAACAGATGTATTGACAGCTCTTTGAAGTTGCAGTTTGGGCTGGAGCCTGGGCTCTGAAGCTCACTCTCATCCTTAGACAAACCATAAGTGTTCATTGAGACAAGCCCACAGAGAGAACAGATGATGGCGGGCAGAAGAAAAGAGAGATTGCGTAAGTCATGTGAGCAGTGTAGGGAGAGGAGGAAAACAGGGGAGAGTGTAATGGAGTGTGTGAAAAGAAAGGCGCTAGGCAGGGGAGGGGCCTGTGATGAGGAAAGGAAGTGGAGGTGGGGAAAGGTGTGCTGGGAGTATGGAAGAGAGGCCAGCAAAAGGGCAGGTGAGGAAGGGAAGGACAGTGGAGAAGGAGTATCACTGGGGTATTGAGAAGAAACAGTGAATGAGTTCAGCTTGGGTGAGAGAAAAAACCATGCAACTTTACTCACCATTCTGCCAGAGGAGTATTCGACTGGGAAAGCTTTTGCAGCCAGTTGATTTGATCCTGTATTGTCAACTCAAAGCACTGCGTCAGGCCTCTAGGGATCATGAGAATGACTTAAAAATCATAAGATTTTTTTTAAAAGTACTAAATATTGTGTCTGTTTCTTTACTAACTGGTCTCAGTCTTTAGTTTTCACTCAGTTCACCTTTTCAGGCTTCTTCTCATGCCAGGTGGGCTAAAAACTGGGTGTTTGGTGGTCCGTGTGTGAGATGAATTTGGTGGGTCTGAACTCTGATGGCACAAGCTCCCCATTGTGGTTTGCATTAATGCAGGGGCTCCCAAACTTTTTGCCAGTATGACCGCATTTTAGTGATTTATCCTCCTGAGACCACAGACAGCAAGGAAGATGCCATTTTGAAGTGCAAAATGGCATTCTCCACACAGTATGTCTTCACATGCACTGTCTTGTGTAGTCTGTTGGTTTGATAATGATGTTTTCATGCTATTTCTTTTTGTGGATTCTGAAGTCCAAAGTGTGACGCGCATGCTCGTGAGCAGATCGGGCAGACAAAGTCATTGGTAAGTGTCTTGGTAGCTATAGACAGAGCTGCAGCGCAGGGGGCAAGAGGGGCAATTTGCCCCAGGCCCCACAGGGGCCCCCATGAGAGTTTTTCAGGGCTCTTGAAGTGGGGTCCTTCACTCGCTCCGGGGGCCCCGGAAAACTCTTGCAGGGCCTGGGCCCCTGGAGCTTCTTCTGCTCCCGGTCTTCGCCGGCAGGGGGTCCTTCCACTCTGGGGCGGAAGAACCCCCCGCCACTGAATTACTGCCGAAGCGGGACCCACTGCTGAAGTGCAGCCGGGTCTTCGGTGGTAATTCGGTGACGGGGGGCCCTTCCGTTTCAGACCTCACCACCGAAAGTGCCCCAAAGACCCGCAGCGGGAGCCTCCCGCTGGGAGCCCCCTGCTGCCGAATTACCACTGAAGACCCGGCTGCACTTCGGTGGCGGATCCCGCTTCGGCGGTAATTTGGAGGCGAGAGGCCCCCACCGCGGGTCTTTGGGGCACTTCGGTGGCGGGTCCCAGAACAGAAGGGCCACCCGCTGCCGAAAACCCAAGGCCCCCAGAATCATCTGGGTGGCCCTGGCTATAGAAGTGGAATGAAGCTTTCCCTTGCAGCTGACAGGCAATTATTTCTGTCCTCTTCAAAAGCTTGGAAAGCTCTGACTGTTGTGTTGCCAGGCTGATCTATTTGATCAACCTTGTCAAGATCATCTGGTTTTATTGGACCAAAGTGTGTGCTATTCTTGATGCTATCCTTGTAGCACTTTCTGGGGTAGTCTTGATTCCGAAGTCTTTTTGCCAATTATCCATAGACATTTTTTCTGGGGATTCGATGTTCAGGCATCCTAATGATGTGGCCAACCCAGTGTAGTTGGGCTTTTATCAGCATGGCCTCAATGCTTGTGGCATTTGGTTTTTGGAGAACTTCTGGGTTGATAATTTTGTCTTGCCAGCAGATCCGCATAATGGTGAGCAGAGACTGCATATGGAAGGCCTCTAGCTGTTGGATATGACATTTGTATGGTGTCCAGGTCTCAGAGCCGTAGAGGAGAGATGTGAGCACAGAGGTGTTGTAAAGTTTTATTTTTGTTGAGAGGGTTCTGTTGTGGGATTTCAGGACTTTGTTGCATAGTTTTCCTAATGACTGAGAAACTTTATGTATCCCGTTCATGATCTGTTTATCAAGAGATCCATCACTGGAGATGTTGCTGCTGATATAGATAAGATTGTCAACTTGCTTTAGTTGGGTTCCACTAACGGAGATGCTAGGGGATATGGCATGGAGTGATGAAGATGACTGATGCAACACCACAGTTTTCCCCAGGCTGATTGTGAGGCCAAACAATTTTGATGCTTCAGTGAAGCGATCTACAATGAACTAGAGAGCTCCCTTTGTGTGTGCTGGGAGGGCACAATCATCCCCAAAGAGTGCTTCTCTTATTAGAAGATTGAACCGTCATGTCTGTATCTGATGTATGTGTGTCTGTTGAGCCTGTTTGTAGCATGGTTGAGAACTTGGGTGAAGAAGGGATTGAACAATACAAGGGCAAGGACACAGCCTTGTTTGACTCATTTAAAATGGGAAAGGAGACAGTCAGATCTCCATTAAAAAGTACCTGACTTTGCATCCCCTCATGGAATAAATGAATGATCTTTACCAGTTTTGGTGGGCAACCAAATTTGCCAAGGATCATCCATAATCCTTCTCTGTTGACTGTATCAAATGCTTTTGTCAGATCAATGAAGATACTGAACAGATCCATGTTTTGTTCGATGCATTTTTCTTATATTTGCCTGATACTAAAAATCACGTCTATGGTGCTACAACCAGGTCTGAATCTGCACTAAGCCTCAGATAGATTGGCTTCTGAGACAGATGAGTTCTGTCTGTTCAGAAGGACACAAGCAAAAATTTTTTTCAGTGACAGACAGGAGAGATATGCTGAGGTAGTTATCACAGATCATTTTGCTACCTTTATTTTTAAATAAAGGAATAATTATGGCATCTTTGAAATCTTGTGGCATTTCTTCATTCTCCCAGATGTCAGTAAGGACCTTCTGGAGTGTTGTTGCCATCTTTGGACTAGCAGATTTATATATTTTTGCTAGTATTCCATCTCTGCCTGTGGACTTTCCTGAGCTCAATATACTGATTGCCTTTTCTGTTCCTTCAAGCGAGAGTGGTGAGTCACGGTGGTGCTGAATAGGCTTTTGAGGTATCTGGTTGGTAGCACTTGTTTCAATTGAGGATGTATGGGGTGTATGGGAGAAGTAATACCTTTGAGTAATTTGAACTGCTGCACTCTGAGTGGTTCTTTTCCTCTCTGGTCTTCACTGAACACCCAGTCTAACCTGTGGTTGCCATACCCCAGTAAACTGCCTCAGTGGATGGGCTAAACTGGGTAAGGGTAACTGGAAGTGTGGAAACTGATGGTGATTTAGGGATTGCCCTTCCAAGCATATGAAGACTGTTCTGGTAGCCAAGGCGAAAGAGACCATGTGCTGTTCCAACGGCTTGAAAAGCAGCGCAGTGACGCATTGTGGAAGGTGAAAGGCATGATGGGGCACTATAGAAGTCCTGGCTATCCACTTCAGCTAAAGAAGCTTCCAGTTGTAACAGTGTTTGTGCCACTGGACCAAGCATCAGCTGTTGAGAGAATGGGATTGTTCCAGTGCAATGACTCCCATTTTAATCCACCTCACACACATGTCATTCATGCACATCTCTCTTCAAAAGTCCTGTGGCGATGGGGGAGTTGCAAAGCAATAGGTGAAGTTGATTACTGGCAGTCATAGCCACAAGCCTGTACGTAGGCAGCCTGGGACATTGATCACCCATCCCTGACCCAAGGGCAGCAGAGAAGCTCAGCAACTCCCCAGGCAATTGAGCAGTCCTTTTTAGGATTGCACTGCTCTCCCTTTGTAAGGGAAGGGGCTAGAAAAGATGCCTCAAAATTTGCCTGTCCAAACCATATCTGGCCACCTTACTGCGGGTGGTGGATCAGCCTCTGTGCTGTCGAAAATCAAAGATAACTAAAAAGGCACTAAGGATTGTGGATAGGAACATCAAGACTATGGTAGACAAAGACAACACCTCTCAATTTGAAAGAAGAACAGCTCTCCGTTCAAAAGATGTCATTGAGATTGTAGCACTCAGTGAAACTAGATTGGCAGACACGGGCATTATTAGAGAACCAGCTGGGGGTTGCACCTTCTTTTGGAAAGGAAAAATCCCTGGAATGGGAATTACCATCAAGATCAAACTCTTGCAATGTCTTTAAGACTTCCCAATAGGCATCAACATAAGACTCATGAACTCTAGTTACCACTAAATAAGTCATGATTTGCTACCATTCCCCACTGCACCAATGGGACAACTCAGCAGAGATGCCAAGAACTGCCAGGCCGTGGAGACTGAGCTATCCCTGGGGCCCTGTGATGGGTGCATACCCTGCACTAGGCAAGAAAGGGTTAATCCTACAGTGTGGGTGAGGAAGTCCCCCCTCCCCAGATCCTGCTGGGCATTCTCCAACTACTGTGCTGCTATAAAGGAGAGCAGCCCAACTCAGTCTGGGCTGACAGTCAAGGAGGAAGGATGCTTGGGTAGGCTCCAGCCCAGGAACTGTTATAGCCCTTGCCTGCAGGAGCCAGAAATCCTGATACTCAGATTAAAGACCTGTTGCTTATAGCTAACTGGCAGGAGTCGGAGTCCCAGGGAGTTACCTGTGCCAAGGAGGCCAGAGACCCCAACACCATATGGACTACAGCTTCAGGAAACATGGTAGGAAGTAGCCCATGGAGGTGGAGTGAGTGGTATCTCTCACCCATGTAAGGTCAGTGTGTTGTGACTGGATCCCCTGCTGACCTAGCTGCGGATAACTCTGCCACCGTTAGGGCCCTGGGCTGGGACCTGGTGGAGTTGGGTGGGCCCAGGTCCCCCTACTCTAGCTGCCACTGCCCTTTGGTGGTGGCCTCCCAGATCTGGCCACTAGACCACACTGTCCTGCACGCGAGGGCCGAAGTATTGACTCTGGCCACTAGGCCATGCTACCCTGCACTTGAGGGCCACTGTATTGAGTCTGGCCATTAGGCTACTTTGCCCTGTACTTTAGGGCCATTGTACTGACTCTGGCCAGTAGGCCATGCTATCCTGCACTCGAGGGCTGCTGTATTGACTTTGCCCACTAGGCCATACTGCCCTGTACTTGGAAGCCGCTGTGTAGTCTCTGGTCATTAGGCCATGCAGCCCAGAACCCAAGGGCAGCCACTGTATTGACTCTTGCCATTGGGCCGCACTATCGTGAGGCCCAGGAAGGTCTGGTAGGCTGTAACCATGGTGTCACCGCACCCATGATCCACTCCAAAGGGGGACAAAGTGTACATACACTGCCACAGGCCCCTAGAACAGTTGTTCTCAACTGGGATATGTGCACCCCTGGGGGCACACAGAGCTCTTCCAGGGATTATGTAAACTAATTGCCTAGTTTGACTAGACCAATGGTTTTCAAACTAGGGCTGCCGCTTGTTCAGGGAAAGCCCCTGGCAGGCCAGACCAGTTTGTTTACCTGTTGTGTCCACAGGTTCAGCTGATCGTGGCTCCCACTGGCCGCGGTTCGCCGCTCCAGGCCAATGGGGGCTGCAGGAAAGGCAGCCAGCACATCCCTCGGCCTGTGCCGCTTCCTGAAGCCCCCATTGGCCTGGAGTGGCGAACCATGGCCAGTGGGAGCCGCGATCGGCCGATCCTGCAAACATGACAGGTAAACAAACTGACCCGGCCTGCGTGGGGCTTTCCCTGAACAAGCAGCGACCCCATTTTGAGAACCACTGCAATAGACTACATGAAAAGCACTAGTGAAGTCAGTACAAATGAAAATGTCATACAGACAATGACGTCTTTATACTGATCTATATTTTATACTAGTGTTTCTCAAGCAGAGGAGTTGCCATTTATCTTATAATTACATGGTAAATGAAAAAGTAATTTTTTCACACTTTTGTATTTTTATGTCTGATTTTGTAAGCAAGCAGTTTTTAAGTGAAGTGAAACTTGGGGTACTCAAGACAAATCAGACTCCTGAAAGGAGTACAGTAGTCTGCAAAGGTCGAGAACCACTGCCCTAGAGGAAGTTCTCCCCTAACTCAGGGCTGAGCCATGCTGCCAGGCAGGGCCGGCTCCAGGCCCCAGCGTGCCAAGCGCGTGCTTGGGGCGGCATGCCGCGGGGGGCGCTCTGCCGGTTGCCAGGCAGGCGGCAGGCGGCTCCGGTGGACCTCCTGCAGGCGTCCCTGCGGAGGGTCCGCTGGTCCCGCCGTTCCGGTGGACCTCCCACAGGTGTGCCTGAGGATGCTCCACTGGAGCCGCGGGACCACCGGACCCTCCGCAGGAATGCCTGCGGGAGGTCCACCTGAGCCGCGGGACCAGCGAATGGCAGAGCGCCCCCCCGCGGCGTGCCGCCATGCTAGGGGCGGCGAAATGGCTAGAGCCGGCCCTGCTGCCAGGGCAGTGTGTGGGGAAGCTTTCCCTAACGCTGCCCTATAGCTAAACAAAGGGCAGGACTATAGGAACAGAAACTCTCTCAGCAGGCGCCACAGCATCTCCATGTGGCAGAAAGCAGCATTTAGAGGCAAATGCCTGCTTCGTCCCCATGGACCCGCTGGCTGCATGGACTCTGCAGTGTGCTGGAGAATGACGGGGCAGCGAGATATGCAAGTATCAGGTGTGATGCACTGCATTTGACTGCCCTGATCTGGGCATGGCTGATGCATGGGGCCCTTCCCCAAAGGGTTATGATTCTGTGAATGCACAAAATCCAACAGTAGTTTTCCTCTGTCCGAACCCACCCCTTGTGTCAATGTTTTGTCTGTGTCCCAGAAAGCAGGGCTGGTGCTCTAGCAAGATCTTCCCTGCTGGAAACTGTTGTGGCTGCTGGCAAGCATCAAAGCCATAGGGAGTTGCATTGGTGCAACGGTTCCCAGGCATGGGGAAGATACTCTTCAAGAGCAGCTCCCACTCCCTGGCTTCCACTGTAGGGGAGATGGAGGGGCAGGATTGAAACCATGATGGTGGTGTGGCTTTGGGCTGGGTTGTAAATGGTATTTAGATGTCTAAAAATGCAAGTAGGTGCCTAGAGGGATTTTCAAAAGCACCTAAACACCTGTCAGCAATCCCAGGAGGTTCACAGTGGCAGCTGTGCACCCCTGCAAGCTTGCAGCGGTGTGACCCACCCCATCAACTCTATGGGGTGTTCTCCTTCACCAGTGGTGTCAGCGCTGAGTGCCTATGGTGTGCAACAACTCTGACTCCTCGAATGTACCCATAACAGCACCGTGTGCCTGTGCCATGCACTGAGCCTGCCCATTCTCAGCTTGCCAGCCTGGTCTCTGTGTGTTAGTAGCATATACTCAGCCAATATTTAAAAAACAGGGTGGGGCTATATTTCCATATCCCTGATTCTGTATCCCTGTATTTGTAAATAATTCTACACCAGGCTTTCAACCAGGCTAAACCCCAAAAATTCTACACCAGGCTTTCAACTGACAGCAGTCTTCAGGCCAATCAGACTATTCATGTGGATTGTAGAGCACTTTGAAAAATCAGCTCTGAACAGATGGCTCTGCTCAACCTAAGCTATCATGCTGCAAGGGCTGCCTCAGAATTAACTGTCCTAAGCCTGCTTCTCTCCTCCTGTTTGTCCCTATAGTGCTCCACCATTCGCTCCTGAGAGTTGAAGTTCCAACAATGTGCTCAGTCTCAGCTCCTGTTAATAAAACATGAGTCATCCAGGCAGGGAACAAGAAAAAAGCCTTATGACAGGTCTCTCTAGGTGGGTAGATGGTTTCCACCACTGCGGTGTCTGGGGGCCTCAAGCGGCCAGTCACAGCTCAGATGGTGAACAAGTATAGGGTGGAGTTCATGTGCAATGAATTTGAATTTGGACATGCAGAAAATGCATTGAACAGTTTACTAATAGCAAAGAAATTCATAAAAGGTGATCTCGGACTGTAGATAATTCATGATCTAAAATTCACAAAATCCATTTGTTGCTGCTTGAGACAGGCACCTCCCCAATAGCTTTGTTTCAAATGGTCATTCAAAAGATAGGACAGAGCAGAGCTTGGGCTCTGTTGCTTGATCCAAATTAAACATGATATTTCTTGTATTAGGCCCGCCTCTGTGGTGCTGTATCTTTTGCCCTTTACACAATAACAGTAGAAGAAATCACACGGGGACAGTGGGACCCAGATGTCCTAAATATACACATCATGTAAAGTCTAGTTACAGACACACTGCTTCTGTGGCTGGCTTCTAAACCACCCTAGATCAAAGCCAGAAGGAACCATTCTGATAATCTAGTCAGACCTCCTGCCTAGCACAGGCCAGGGAATTCCACCAAGTGGTTCTTGCATCCAGCCCATAATTTCTGGTTGAATGTTTGAGCAAAAATGGTTCAACCACTTTTGAGAGAGAATAGAAAGAAAAAAGACACCTTTCCCCCAGCAATTTTTGTGTTTGTGTTTTCCCTTTGACCAGGTTTTGCAGGGAAATGGTTTAGGGGCACTTGCCATTGTCTAGTTAGAAATATGTTGATAACACACATATGCGCATACACATTGATACAGGCAAACGTAAGGAACTAGGAACCAAGAATGCAGGTCACACTTACGGAATGCGGTACTGCATCCTGGAAAGCAATTACACTGAGAAGGACTTAAGAGTTGTAGAAACTAACTGAAACTGAGCTCCCCAGGCAATGTGATCCTTGGATGTATAAGCAGTGAGATATCAAGTAGGAGTAGGGAGGTGGCATTACCTCTGTATATGACATTGGTGAGATCACTACTGGATACTCGGTTCAGTTCTGTGGGCAACACTGAAAAAAATGTTTAAAAATGAGAAAGAGTTCAGAAAGGAGCTACAAGAGTGAGTCGAGGTTTGGAAAAGCTGACTTACAGTGAGAGACTTAGGAAGCATGGTCTATTTAGTTTATCCAAGAGAAGGTTACAGTCTGTAAGTACCTACATAGGTAGAAATTTCTGATAGTACAGGACTCCCTAATTTAACAATCAAAGGCTGAACAAGAAGCAAGGGTGTAAGCTGAAGCCAGACAAATTCAGACTGGAAATGTGTGTCAAATTATGTAACAATGAGAATAAGTAACCACTGGAATAACTTGCCTGGGAATGTGGCATGTTCTCCATCACCTGGGGGTCTTTAAACTGAGAATGGATATCTTGTTGTAAGAGATCCACTCTAGCTCAACTAGACGTTATAAGTTTGATGCAAGAATCTCTGGGTGAGGTTCTCTGCTCTGTGTTCTGTAGGATGATCAGAATGCCCCTTTCTGGCCTTAAATCTATTAATCTAAAACAGAAAAATAAAAGAATTGGATTGTGGTTTTGCCACAAGCCCTGTGCGTGGGGTGGCTGGTACCTGTGCTGCAGCAGGAGCAGTGCAGGAAAGGAGTTCTGCCTCCAAAGAGAACAATTCCTTTCCTGCTTCCCCATTCTTCCCAGGGGTGTAATAATTTCTGTTGCCCTACACCTATTGAATCAGGAACCCCTCCGCCCACACACACCCCTTTAGCTAAGCTGGACAGTGCAAGGCTCTCCCCACTCTTCACCTACCCTCTCCAGAGTAGAGATGTAAGCATGAACACACTGCACCTGCTTGCACACCTCAGATCAATATCAGGGTGCCTGCAAGGCGGTTGGGATATATGTAGGGTGAGGTGATTGTACTCCACCTTATGTTCCTGCATGTCTGGTCATCCCCTGTGAGAATCTAGCCCATAGGAGTCATTCTATTTCAATGTATACTAGAGCTGTCAATTAATCCCCGTTAACTCAAGCAAATAATGAAAACAAATTAACTTGATTTTAAAAGGTAATCACTGTTTTAATTCCACTGTTACACAATAATAGAGTACCAAATGAAATTTATTATAAATATTTTGGATGTTTTTCTACATGTTCAAATATATTGATTTCCATTACAACACCATACAAAGTATACAGTGCTCACTTTATATTATTTTATTACAAATATTTGCACTGTAATAAAAGAACTATAAAATTAAATAGTATATTTTGCAATTCACCTCATAAAGTACTGTTAGTGTAATCTTTTGTCATGAAATGCCACTTATAAATGTTGAATTATTGTTTTTTTTACATAACCACCCACAACACAAACAATGTAACTTTAGCACCCTACCAGTCCACTCAGTCCGACTTCTTGTTCACCCAATCGCTAAGAACAACCGTGTGTTACATTACAGAGATAAAGGTTTGTAGCCAGCATTGCAAGGTATTTATGTGCCAGATATGCTAAACATTCAAATGCCCCTTCAAGACAAAACATTCATATCTTAAAATCATATGCCTCCCATTCGAGAGGACATGTTCCATGCTGATGAGCCATTAAAAAAAAAAATGTGTTCATTACATTGTACTTGAAGTTCTTGGGAGAGAATTGTATGCCTCCTGCTGTGTTTTACCCTCATTCTGCCATATATTTCATGTTACAGCAGTCTCAGATAACAACACAGCACATGTGGTTCAATATAAGAACACTTCCACTGCAGATTTTACAAAATACAGAGAAGGTACCAATGTGAGATTTCTAAAGACAGCTACAGCACTCAACCCAAGGTTTTTGAATCTGAAGTGCCTTCAAAAAATCTGAGAGAGATGAGGTATGGAACATGCTGTCAAAAGTCTTAAAAGAGCAACATTTTGATGCAGAAACTACAGAACCCAAACCACCAAAAAGGAAAATCAGCCTTCTGTTGGTGGCATCTGACTCAGATGATGAAAATGAATGCGTATTGGTCTGCACTGCTTTGGATCATTTTTTAGCAGAACACTCCCCTCAGCATGGAAGCATGTCCTCTGGAATGGTGGTCAAAGCATGAAGGAGCATACAAATGTTTATTATATCTGACACATAAATGCCTTGCAATGCTAGCTACAACAGTGCCATGCAAACACTTGTTCTCACTTTCCAGTGACATTGTAAATAAGAAGCCAGCAGCATTATCTCCCATAAATGTAAATAAATGTTTTTGTCTGAGTAACTGGGTGAACAAGAAGTAGGACTGAGTGAACTTGTAGGCTCTAAAATTTTACATTGTTTTATTTTTGAGTGCAATTATGTCAAAAAATAATTCAACATTTGTAAGTGCACTTTTATGATAAAGAGATTGCACTACAGTGCTTGGATAAGGTGAATTGTAAAATACTATTTCTTTTGTTTTATCTTTTTTACAGTGCAAATTTTTGTAATAAAATAATACAAAGTAAGCACTGTATATTTTGTATTCTGTGTTATAATTGAAATCAATATATCTGAACATGTAGAAAACATCCAAAATATTTAAATAAATGATATTCTATTATTAACAGTGTGATAAAAACTGCAATTAATTGTGATTTTTTTTTAATCTCTCAATTAACTATGATTTTTTTTAAAATCACTTAACATCCCTAATTCATAAACGTATTCTCCTCCCACAAGTATCCCTCCACAATAATATCCCCCAATTGCCGGCTTCTTTTGATATTGACAATATATCACATAAAATGTATATTCAGAACTATGCATAAAACACCAAAGGCCTGATTCTGATCACTCTCTCTTGGAATCAGAAGTAATTCCAATGACATCACAAAGCTCTCTACAACAGGTGCAAGGACATTCAGAACCAGGCTTTTATTCCTAACAAAGAAATGAAAACAAACGTGTAGGGGTTGTGTAGAGTGTGCATGTCTCCTGAGATGACAGTGAATGCTCAGTGATTATTATGTGGCAGTGAGGAGTTACCTGGATACCTTAATTGCATTTTCAGACTTTCTAACAGTTTCTAAGGAGTTTTTCCTTAATTTACAGAAATTCTATAGCTGTAAGTGTAATATTTTTAGGTGGTGGTGCTGGTCGTGGCAAGTGGTAATGCTACCTGATCTCCATTGAAATATGCTTTTAACCTTCTTCTTAAACAAAGCTTCTTGTCTGGAAATTTCTTCAGGGTTTTAAAAACATTAAAGATGGGCTCACTGTCGGAAAGGCCTGTAGACTTTCCAACTCACGCAAGGATTGTGTGTATGGGAAAAAGGAAGCCAGGAGAAAGAGGGAACAGAAGGAGATTTTTAGAGGAAAGCTGTAAAACGATTAAATGAGCTGGGGATGGAGGGAGAGAGGAGGGGATGGGGCAGATGGAGGGTAGGAGTGGGAGGAACTAGGGGTTCAGGAAGCAGGTTGGGGTCCTCTTAGCACTAATTCACAGCTGGTCTGTCTGTTGCTCCATCGCTCCTCACGTCTGCTTCAGTGTGGCTACACTTCTGTTCTACTCCACACCATCTGGCTGCTGCTCACTCCTCTCTGGTCTGCTTTACAGTCTTTTTCAGAAAGCTGGCATACGGCGTGCATCCAGTGGAGGTTGCTGAAGAAGTTCTGCGCACAGTGAGCAGAAAGAAACAGGAGGTGTTTATGGCCAATGCCATCCCCAAGGCAGCTCTTTACATTCGTACTTTCTTTCCGGAATTGTTTTTTGCCATCATTGCCTCTGGTGTTAAGGAAAAGCAGAAGGTAGAAGAGAAATGATTTTGTTCACCTCTTTTTTCTGTTTGTGGCCTGAATAAAGTCCATGTTTCAAGAGTGAGCATTTCAACTTCCCTTTCAGTGAACAGTAAAGCTGCCAGTAAAGCCAGGTTGCTGCCAGACTACAGCAGGGAATAGCACAAATGCCTTTAAAGATTGCACCTCTCTCAGAGCCTATGGCTAAGATAAAGTGTTCTCTTATTTATATTAAAGTAGCACCTAAGGCCCCACTATGCTGGGATATTCATGGACCCAAAGTGAGAGACAGGCCCTGCTCCAGAGAGTGGACAGTCTATATCTGGACAAGACAGACAGGGTGGAGGGAAGAGTGCTAACCCCTGCTGAGGCTCCCCAGAAACCTCTTCTACTCATTTCCCCAAGTACTCAGTTCAACTCCAGGCATTGTCACTCAGGTATTTTTATTTGGCATCCAGCAATGCTAGGCTGAATTGATCAGACTCAGACCCAGAGGGATGGATGCAGGGTATATCACAGTTCCAAAATTACACAGAAACCCTTTCACTTTATATTCATTATACATCTCATTGCATTTACTATACATTGCATGACATGTTTTTGGATTGGCTTGGTTACTTTGCAGGAACCAATCCCTGTGCAGCATGTTCTGTTCCCAGCCACGGTGAGTACAGCCTGAGGGCCAAGGGATGAGTTAGGGGATAGCTCATGGGCATGACTATATGTGTATAGGGCAATTGAACTGAACACTGGCACCATTTTCCAGAGGCGGTGGTGATTTTAGTTAATATCACACTCCTGAGCATAACAGAGACTGAAACAGAACAGCTCCTGCAGGTATCCGGCTGCAGACCAGGGCTGTATGCTGCTAGCCGGTGTGCTGCAATGCTGAAGTAATCACTGAGTGATAGGGGAAAGTGTCCTACCATGGTGGAAGAAATAAAGCATCCCTCCCCAGAAACATTTGGCAAAGGATTTCAGACCTCCTCCAGGAAGGTTTCATTGAGATCATAATGGACAAATCCTGAAGCACATAAACAAACTGTTCCGCATGGCCCACTCTTTCTAACTCAATAGGGGAATGAGAAGCAAATAGAAACTCTACCTCTATTAACAGAGGGGAGGGATAGCTCAGTGGTTTGAGCATTGGCCTACTAAACCCAGGGTTGTGAGTTCAGCCCTTGAGGGGACCATTTAGGGAACTGGAGTGAAAATCTGTCTGGGGATTGGCCCTGCTTTGAGCAGGGGGTTGGACTAGATGACCTTCTCAGGTCCTTTCCAACCCTGATCTTCTATGGTTGTTTTACTATCTCTTCTAGCTTCAGAGTAATCAAGATATGTGTCCTGCTACTTTGGGAGTTCCATCCCTGCAGTTTCAAAGCAAACTGCATACTTATCAGAGGTTCCTTCCCCTGCATCTAGCTCACCCATGGGACAGTCTGGACTACCCAGGAGTCAAAAACAGGTTCTGGCTCACGGCAGCAGTTTGAAGGGCGAGTGTGGTACTCCACCTCCCCATGGGGATTAGCTTGTAGTGCTGGGGGCCACACTCCCAGCGCTGGGGCACTGTTTACACTGGCGCTTTGCAGCACTGTAACTTGCTGTGCTCAGGGGTGTCTTTTTTCACACCCCTGAGCGAGAAAGTTGCAGCATTGTAAAGCACCAGTGTAGCCAAGGCCTTAGGTTTGATGTGCCATGTATCAGTGGTAATTCTTCATTCCAATTGCTGCCTGTTGCATTCACCCCTTTTTCGTAGTTTGGATTTGATGGTTCTATTCATTTGCTTAACCTGTCCTGCTGCTGCTGGATCATAAGGGATGTGAAACTTCTGACCAGCAGGTTGAACACTTCTTTGACAACTGACTCCACAAATACACTCCCATTGTTGGAGTCAATAACCTTAAGCACCCCCTATCTGCAGAGCAGATAGTACAGTACATCAATTGCTTTGCTGTAGTTATGACAATCATTTCTAACAATGCCTCCACTACCTGAACTGGATGTATGGATTCTTTATGTTCCAGTGACTGCCTCTGGGGCAGTGAGTCCTCTCCTACAAGTAAAATGTAGGTGTGCACTAGACAGTATCCCAGTTTCGACTTGGAAACCTCCAAAAAGGTCTCCACTAATTGGGGTACCCAGGCAGACATATCCTGCCCATTTTGTACAGGTATTTTCTGTGCATTTTTAATTGTTTCCATAACTGCAGCCATGGGCATGATGCATCCTACTTCATTCCCCCAAAGCATTTTGTTAGCCAAATCTACCACTAATTTCATTTCCATGATAAGCTACTTACAACCTCCAAGTAGACAGATCAGAAAGACAGACTCCTAGGAGCATGTTACTGCCACAGGGGGTGGCTTTTAATGGTTTTGTTTGAGGGGGTGGTGTTTGGAGCCAAACAACCAATCGATACAGGGCACAGACTGGCCCAAGGGAACACTGCAGAAAGCAGACTGATTATATCATCAGTGTCTGTCTGTCCCTGCTACAGCTGCCTGTGTCTGTACTCCACTTCCTCCCTACTTCTTACCGCGCCCCACCCAATGTAGCTGTACCTGCTGCAGCTGCCTTGTGGCTCAATCTTTGCACTTCTCTCAGGTTAAGATATTTGCTTTCTAAACTGGTAGGAGGGAGAGAAACTTGTGTGATAATCAGATGAACATGTATTCAACTTTCCTGTTTTCCTGGAAAGGCAAGGTGGGTGAGGTCATCTCTTTTAATGGAC
Source organism: Chelonoidis abingdonii (assembly GCF_003597395.2). Lineage (NCBI taxonomy): Eukaryota > Metazoa > Chordata > Testudines > Testudinidae > Chelonoidis > Chelonoidis abingdonii. The sequence goes on from NC_133781.1 coordinate 5,893,789, forward strand.
CAACTTCTGTTGGTGAAGAAGAAAAGCTTTGAAGTTACACTGAGCTTGCCTCTGGGTTTGGGAAATGTACTCAGAGTGTCACAGCTAAATACAAGGTGGAACAAATTGTTTAGCATAAGTAGTTAACATATATTTGAAGGGACCATTCAAGGTGAAATGGCCTGTTTATACCCCAGCAGTCACAGGACAACCCTAGTTCTCACCTGCTACCCTACACTCAAACCCACACAGAGTATCATTACATTTACAACCCATCCTTGATAGGGACCACATTCTGAAATTAACCTTTCCTGAACCCCTTCTTCTGGCCTTCAAACACCCCTTCCCCCATCTTTTGACTCTCATCATCAGAAACAAGCTTCTTACAGACTGGGACCCACAAACTCAAAGCAGCACCAGATCCCACCAAAACAACAGATGCAAAACCTACAAATATATCTCCACTGCTATGATGATCAACACACCTTTCAAGATCCATGTATGGTTTACCTCATTTAGTGCACTAAACGCCCCAATAATAACTATGTACATGTGACATTCCAGACCAGTAAGGGGCTATGTCACCCTGGCCCTGCAACCTTGGGTGCTTTGCAATGCCTTGCTGAAGTAGACTCTACCTGGGCTGCTCACAAGCAGCCTTCCAGAATTGCAAGTCACACCTGAGTGTTTGTGTGCAAATGGAGCCTGCCAGCCACATTTGGGTTACACTCTGAGGGTATGTCTACACTATGAAATTAGGTCGAATTAATAGAAGTCATTTTTTTATAAATCGTTTTTATACAGTTGATTGTGTGTGTCCCCACAAAAAGTCGGTGGACTGCGTCCACAGTACCGAGGCTAGCGTCAACTTCCAGAGCATTGCACTGTGCATAGCTGTGAGTAGCTATCCCACAGTTACTGCAGTCTCTGCTGCCCATTGGGATTCTGGGTTGAGATCCCAATGCCTGATGGGGCAAAAACAGTGTCGCGGGTGGTTCTGGGTACATGTCATCAGGCCCCCCTCTCCCTCCCTCCCTCCGTGAAAGCAATGGCAGACAATCGTTTTGCTCCTTTTTTCCTGGGTTACCTGAGCAGATGCCATACCATGGCAAGCATGGAGCCCACTCAGCTCACCGTCACCGTACGTCTCCTGGGTGCTAGCAGACATGGGACTGCATTGCTACACAGCAGCAGCTCATTGCCTTTTGGCAGCAGATGGTGCATTACGATTGGTAGCCATCGTTGTCACACTCCTGGGTGCTCTTTTAACCGACCTTCATGAGAATGGTTGGGGCGCCTGGGCAGACATGGGAGTGACTCAGCCAGGTCATTCCCATCTTCTGCCAAGCACCCAGGAGATGACGATGGCTAGTACTCATATTGCACCGTCTTCTGGTGAGCAGCCAGGAGATGATGATGGCTAGCAATCATAATGCAGCATCTTCTGCTAAGCACCCAGGAGCTGACGATGGTGATAGATAGATAGATCAAAACAAGAAATTGACCCGATTTGTTTTGTGAAATCAACGGTCTGCTAAACCCAGGGTTTTGAGTTCAATCCTTGAGGGGGCCATTCTGTGTGCCAGTTGTTTGTGTTTCTCCTTGATGCAAAGCCACCCCTTTTGTTGATTTTAATTCCCTGTAAGCCATGTCATCAGCCACCCCGCCCTCCGTCAGAGCAACGGCAGACAATTGTTTTGCACAAAACCAGGCGAGGAGGTGACAGCAGCTCGGTGATGAGAGGGACATGGTCATAGACTTCTCCCAAAGTACAGGCCGAGCAATGTGCCCCAGCAATGTGCACATCATGCTGATGAGCTCTGCACGAGCTCTGCAAACACGCTGGCCAAACAATAAATGAAATTCAAAAGTTCGCGGACCTTTTGCTGTCTACCTCGACAGTGCATCTGAGTTGAGAGCACTCTGGGATAGCTCCTGGGGGCCAATACCATTGAATTGCATCTACACTATCCCAAATTTGACCCGGCAAGGCCAATTTCAGCGCTAATCCCCTCGTCGGAGGTGGCATAAAGAAATCGATTTAAAGAGCCCTTTAAGTCAAAAAAAAAGGGCTTCGTCATGTGGATATCGGGTCCAGGCTTAAATCGAGGTAACGCTGCTAAATTCGACCAAAAGTCGTGGTGTAGACCAGGCCTGACTCTCACCAGCTTTGGTTATACTGCAGGGTGACCCCAACATACCCCCAGTCCCAGAAATGTATGTTCTGTGCTGCCCAGCCCTCTTCTAGACAGTACAAATATTTTAAGTTTGCTATTCCTTTAAAGGACACTTCAAATTAAACACATTTGATTAGATAAAACAGTAAAACAAATGTATTAATTACAAAGAGAGAGATTTTTAAGTGAGTCCAGTACAAGTAATGAGGCATAAAGTCAGGAATGGTTACAAGAAAAATAAAGGTAAAACATTTACTAATGTCTAATATAACAAATTATATTAGATTCAATCAAAGTTTCTAAGAACATGATTTAAAAGATTACTGACCAAACTCTGAAGTCAGGACCCCTCTCCCCAGTGTCCAATGTCTGCTTCCATTTTCTCTTCAGGTGCAGTGAATGTGATGGGGGCAGGGGTCCTTGGTGTGTTTGTCTCTCCTTGCTTTAGTTTCAGGTCCCCCACACCCGAAAACCATTTCTTACTGGGCACTAGGACCCAAAGAATGTTCCCTGCTGGCTTTTTCTCACCTGTTGGAGCTTTCTTTGTTTCACTCCCTGATTGGTGACTCCATTGTAAATGCAAACTAAGCAGAGCACACATTCCTTTGTTTAGGACAGACCTGTTGGCCAGCTTCTGTTAGGGCAAGGCAGTGGGGTTTGGAACATGTGTTAATAGCACCATACAGGGTTATAACTTCACATACAGTGTTGCCACACATATTTTACCAGGACAATACTGAACAGCAAATTATGAGTTTTCAAATATGACTTTGGTCACAATGTCTAGGGTAATGCACAACTAAGACTACAAATCTCAGGTCAGACCATCAGAAAACAGGGAAGACACCCCAAACTGATCAAACTACTTGATCTTAGCCAAAAGGCCGTTTCTATAACCAAATTCTGCCAAACCAGTAGTAAGCGTGCACAGCTGGATTACTATATTAATTGTACCACGGAGTCACAGGCAATCCTCTTAGGCTCTCCAATGCATCTTGCCACTCAGACACACTGGACTTTGTGATGAAATATTATTAAAACCAAAAATCATCACACATTAGGTCATTCTTGAGCCCAAAGGGCCAGTCACTTACTTCAGGTCAATGGATACTCGTGATCTCACACCAAAGACAATGTTGTAGTAATTTTCACTAGAAAACTAACTAAAGATTTATTATCTAACAAAAAGAAATGAGAGTTACTGAGAGGTTATAGCAGGTAAACACATTAATAGGTGATTTAGAGTTTGTAAGTCAAAATGATAGCAGAGGTGTAGTAATCTGCTAGTTTTCCCTAAGTCTCTGAGAGTTACTCAAAATGACTTTGAGGATCTCAGTCCAATGGCTCAGAATTCCACCTTATCAGAATCTATCAGTTAGAGATACAGGATTAGTCTCAGGGTTCATTTGTATAGCTGTCTTCCCAGAAAGCAATCTGGCAAGTGTTTCCATCACAGGATGGGCATATAGATTTCGCACTGTTGAACACAATGACCCACGCTTTGAAGATAGCATGCTTCTTTATTACAGCCCTAAGGCGTCAATCCCATTTGATGGGCAATTAAGTTACAGATATATGCATCATACATATAGTTACAGCAATCACAGCAATTTTTCACTAGTTTTCATGAATATTGTGATAACAAGAAACAATCCTTCATTAGTTTTCATGCAGTTTTACACATTAAGTAGATTCTCAGCCTAATACTAATAAACATTTTTGATCTGAGGTTATCTAATTACAAGGTATACATATATAATGTAAATTATAGTTGTGACAGTGAAATGATTGTGAAGCTAGATCTGTTCAGACTGCAGGCAGCAGAAAAAGAGAAAGAATATAGGCATATCTTGGAGCTAAAAGAACTGGAAATAGGGGGACCAGAAGCAAGCGATGGAATTAGCATACCAGAGGGCCGTGGAACTGAAACAACAAGAAATTGAGGAGAGAGAGAGAGATCAGAAACATCAACTGGACTCACTGGAAAAGCAGAACCAGAACTCCCCCACAGCACTGATTCCCACCTGTCCAAAAATCCACAAATGGAAACAATTGTGTCCTGCATACAGCACAGTGAGGAAGCCATTAGAGTCATCCAGAGAGTGCTCCAGGTACTTCAGTGACATGGTTTTGCCATCAACCTGGAAGAACTCATCAACAGCTTCTTAGGTCTTAGAATCATAGAATCATAGAAGATTAGGGTTGGAAGAGACCTAAGGAGCTCATCTTGTCCAACCCCCACAGACCATGGAACTAGGTCTTCACACAGTGAAACAAAATTCTCCTTCCTATCTTGGAATGGGCAAGGACCTCATGAACTCCTTCCTACAGATCCCAGAGGCTACCATTTGGCAGCATCTGCTCATTCTGAGACTTATGGTGTCCTGCTTGGAGGTGGTATGGAGAGCAGTCTCCCATGTGAAGTCTCTACAGACTCTCTTGTTGGTTTGGGACCATGCCAGGAGTAGCTGAAAAACTATCTCATAATCATTCACTCTGTCCTGTGGTCACTGAGTTGATGGTATGGACTGAGAAACCAAACACAAAAGAAACTTTGACAGTCTCAAGTGAGAAGGATACCAGGGATACCTGCCTTATCGTCTCGGAGCTCTCATGGCATCCCATCCCTGCCAACAAAAGCAATGTCCTTCCTTCAGAACTCAAGATTGCTATGTAATGCTTCTCTCCTCCTCCTTGCTGCTCCAGCCCAACAACAAGACAGTAGTAGGGAACCCTAGTTCATTGCTCAGTACTCTCAGCTGGGCAGAGAAGAAGATTGGTATTAGTTTTCAATGAGCAGGGCTGACTCACTGCACATGGTTCCCAGGAAAGGTGGGAACTGAACAGCAGGAGGCATCAGTCAGTGCTTGAACATAAGACTATAAGAACGGCCATACTACATCAGACCAAAGGTCCATCTAGCCCAGTATCCTGTCCTGTTTGCTTGTGGCCAATGCCAGGTGCCCCAGATGGAATGAACAGAACAGGTGATCATCAAATTATCCATCCCGTGATCAAGTGAGCCATTCCCAGCTTCTGGCAAACAGAGGCTGGGGACATCATCCCTGCCCATCCTGTCTAATAGCCATTGATGGACCTATCCTCCATGAATTTATCTAGTTCTTTTTCAAACCCTGTTATAGTCTTGGCCTTCACAACATTCTCTGGCAAGGAATTCCACAGGTTGACTGTGCATTATGTGAAAAAATGCTTCCTTTTATTTGTTTTAAACCTGCTGCCTGTTAATTTCATCTGGTGATCCCCAGTTCTTATGTTATGAGAAGGAGTAAATAACACTTCCTTATTTACTTTCTACACACCAGTCATGATTTTATAGACCTCTATCGTATCCCCCCTTAGTTGTCTTTTTTTCCAAGCTGAAAAGTCCCAGTCTTATTAATCTCTCATCATATGGAAGCCCTTCCATACCCCTAATCATTTTGTTGCCCTTTTCTGAACCTTTTACAATTCCAATATATCTTTTTTGAGATTGGGCGACTCCTTTTCCCAGCTCATTTAGGAATATGTTGAATACGACTGGGCCCAGTACAGACACCTGGGGGACATCACTATTTACCTCTCTCCATTCTGAAAACTGACCTTTTATTCCTACTCTCTGTTTCCGATCTTTTAACCAGTTAACAATCCATGAGAGGACCTTCCCTCTTATCCCATGACTGCTTACTTTGCTTAATAGCCTTTGGTGAGGGAACTTTTCAAAGGCTTTCTGAAAATCTAAATACATTATATCCACTGGATCTCCTTTGTCCACATACTTGTTGACTCCCCTTATCAAAGAATTCTAATAGATTGGTAAGGCATGATTTCCCTTTACAAAAAACATGTTGACTATTCCCCAACAAGTTATGTTCATCTATGTGCCTGACAATTTTGATCTTTACTATGGTTTTAACTGGTTTGCCCAGTACTGAAGTCAGGCTGGAGTAAACTCTGGAGCCCTTTTTAAAAATTGGCATCACATTACTTATCCTCCAGTCATTTGGTACAGACGCTGATTTAAATGATAGGTTACAGACTACAGTTAGTAATCCTGCAATTTCACATCTGAGTTCCTTCAGAACTCTTGGGTGAATACCATCTGGTCCTGGTGACTTATTACTGTTTAGTTTATCAATTTGTTCCAAAACGTTATCTAATGACACCTCAATCTAGGACAGTTCCTGAGATTTGTCACCTAAAAGAATGGCTCAGGTTTGGGAATCTCCCTCACATCCTCAACCGTGAAGACCAATGCAAAGAATTAATTTGGTTTCTCTGCAATGGCCTTATCATCCTCGAGTGCTCCTTTAGCATATTGATCGTCTAGTGGCCCCACTGGTTATTTAGCAGGCTTCCTGCTTCTGATGTATTTAAAAAAAAATTTGCTATTACTTTTTGAGTCTTTGGCTAGCTGTGCTTCAAATTATTTTTTGGCCTTCCTTATTAAATTTTTACACTTCACTTGCCAGAGTTTATGCTCCTTCTATTTTCCTCACTAGAATTTAACTTCCACTTTTTAAACGATGCCTTTTTGCCTATCACTGCTTCATTTATTGTGGTGTTTAGCCACAGTGGCTCTTTTTAGGTTCTCTTACTATGTTTTTTTAATTTGGGGTATACATTTAAGTCGAGCCTCTAGTGTGGTGTCTTTAAAAAGTTTCCATGCAGCTTGCAGGGATTTTACTTTTGGTGCTGTACCTTTTAATTTCTGTTTAACTAACCTTCTCATTTTTGTGTAATTCCCCTTTCTGGAGTTAAATGCTATAGTGTTGGACCAGCCATAGGGATATTTTCCCAGCCATAAGGATGTTAAATTTAATCATATTGTGGTCACTATTACCAAGTGGTCAAGCTATATTCACCTCTTGGACCTCATCCTGTGCTCCACTTAGGACTAAATCAAGAATTGCCTCTTCTCCTGTGGGTTCAAGAACTAGCTGCTCCATTAAGCAGTCATTTAAGGTGTCAAGAATCTTTATCTCTGCATCCCATCCTGCAGTGACATGTACCCAGTCAATATGCGTATAGTTAATATCCCCCATTATTATTGAGTTTTTAATGTTTATAGTCTCTCTAATATCCCTGAGCATTTTACAGTCACTATCACTGTCCTGGTCAGGTGGTCGATAGTATATCTCTACTGCTATATTCTTATTCAAGCATGGAATTACTATCCATAGAGATTCTGTGGTACAGTTTGGTTTCTTTAAGATTTTTACTTCATTTGATTCTACAGTTTCTTTCACATATGGTGTCATTCCCTCACCAGCACGACCTATTCTGTCCTTCCAATATATTTTGTACCCTGGTATTATTGTGTCCTATTGATTATCTTCATTCCATCTAGTTTCTGTGATGCCTATTATATCAATATCTTCATTTAATACAAGACATTCTAGTTCACCTATCTTAATATTTAGACTTCTAACATTGGTATATAAGCACTTTAAAAACGTGTCACTTTTAGCTGTCTCCCATCATACGATGTAATTGGATGGGACTTTTTTCATTTGACTGTTTCTCATCAGATCCTCCCTGTATATCATCTTCCATCCTCTCCTCCTTCCTAGGACATACACAATCTCCATTAGTAGATTCTCCCCTAAGGGATCTCTCTGTCCAAATCATGTGCTTCTCCACACTTTGGCTTCCCCCAGCCCTTAGTTTACAAACTGCTCAATGACTTTTTTCATTTTAAATGCCTCCTTTTTGGTTTAGGTGGAGCCCATCCTATATAAGCTTCCCCTTTCTCAAAAGGATCTCCAGTTCCTAATAAATCTAAACCCCTCCTCCCTACACCATCATCTCATCCACACATTGAGACCTGCAGTTCTGCCTGTCTGACCCTGCGCATGGAACTGGAAGCATTTCAGAGAATGCTACCATGGAGGTCCTGGACTTCAATCTCTTACCTAGCAGCCTAAATTTGGCCTCCAGGACTTCTCTTCTAACCTCCTCTATGTCATTGGTACCTACATGTACCATGACCACCGGCTCCTCCCCAGCACTGCACATAAATCTATCTAGATGTCTCAAGAGATCCACAACCTTTGCACCAGGCAGACAACTCACCATGCAGTTCTCCTGATCATCTCAAACCCAGCTATCTATGTTTCTAATGATTGAATCTCCTATTACTAATCCCTGTCTCTTCCTAATAACTGGAATTCCCTCCCTCGGGGAGGTATCCTTAATGTGAGAGGATACCGCAACATCATCTGGAAGGGGAGGTCCCAACTATTGGATCATTCCCTCTGCTGCAGTAGGATGTTCTCTTTCCCTGTGACTTTCATCCTCAACAGCATAGAGGCTGTCAGACCAGAGGTGGGACTGTTCTACTCACCGTTTGCCATGCTCCCCGCTCCTCACCTCCTTCTACCCCCACCTGAGCATGCCATGTCCCCACTTCTCCCCCTCTTTCTCAGCGCTTACCACACCCCTCCCCCCTGCTGCCTAACAGCTGTTTGGTGGTGCTTGGGCCTTTCTGGGAGGGATGGGGAGGACCAGGGATATGATGCACTCAGGGGAGGAGGTGGAGAAGAGGTTGGGCAGGGGTGGCAACTGAGGGGAAGGGGAGGAATGGGGGTGGGGTGAGGTCAGTGCAGGGGTGGGAAGTCGGTGCCCCTGCCTGCTCTAATATGGAGCAGGGACTTGAAGTGAGTGTCCCACATCCCAGCTAAGTGTCCTAACCACTGGGATCTTGGGTATTCTGGAACACACCACACCTTCCCTGTGTTTTGTGTCAGGCCTGATCTAGCAGATGACACTAAACTGGGAGGAGTGGTAGATACGCTGGAGGGTAGGGATAGGATACAGAGGGACCTATACAAATTAGAGGATTGAGCCAAAAGAAACCTGATGTGGTTCAACAAGGACAAGTGCAGAGTCCTGCACTTAGGATGGAAGAATCCCATTCACTGTTACAGACTGGGGACCGAATGGCTAGGAAGCAGTTCTGCAGAAAAGGACCTAGGGGTTACAGTGGACCAGAAGCTGGATATGAGTCAACAATGTGCCCTTGTTGCCAAGAAGACTAATGGCATTTTGGGCTGTATAAGTAGGGGCACTGCCAGCAGATTGAGGGCTGTGATCATTCCCCTCTATTCGACATTGGTGAGGCCTCATCTGGAGTACTGTGTCCAGTTTCGGGAACCCACACTACAAGAAGGATGTGAAAAAATTGGAAAGAGTCAAGCAGAGTCACCGGAGGGCAACAAAATGATTAGGGGCTGGGCACGTGACCTATGAGAGAGGCTGAGGGAACTGGGATTATTTATCTGCCAGAAGACAAGAACATGTTGGGGTTGATAGCTCTCACTACCTGAAAAGGGGGTTCCAACAGAGGATGAATTAACTGTTCTCAGTGTATAATAACAAAACCCGAGTAATGGTCTCAAGTTGCAGTGGGGAGGCTTCGGCTGGATATTAGAACTGTTGTTCACTAGCGAGGGTGGTGAAAGCAGGCTGGGAGGGAGCAAAGGACGTCTGTGGCCATTTGAGTAGAGACGTAACAGACATTATTGGCGAGGCAATGAAGCTTTCGGGTGAGTGATACCGATCGTCAGATGATCTCCGAAAACGGGTTGTTGGTACGAGTAAGGTGCCGACAGGAGGACTGCATTGTGCTGCTGTATTAAACACAGGGATGACGGCAGGGGCACGAGGGAGGAGGGGACAGGGAGGAGGAGGGCTAGCCCGCTCTGACACTGGGACTGGGGAGGGTGGAGTTCCTAATGGGAGGTGTGGTGGAATTTCATGTCGAGGGGCGAGGAGCCAGAGGGCGAGGAGGTTTTTTGTAAGGTGCATTGGAACACGAAGCCTGACTGGGATGTTTTGATTGGGAAGGATTGAGTTTGGTAGAGTAGGGTGAGT
>NC_133781.1:5903841-5911994 GCF_003597395.2 Chelonoidis abingdonii
CACTGGAATGGGTTACCTAGGGAGGATGTGGAATCTCCATCATCAGAGGTTTTTAAGGTCAGGTTTGACAAAGCCCTGACTGGGATGATTTAGTTGGGAATTGGTCCTGCTTTGAGCAGGGGGTTGGACTAGATGACCTCCTGAGGTCCCTTCCAACCCTGATATTCTATGATTCTATGATAGTGGATATATTCTGAGCATGCCTATTAGATTGGGCTCTGCAGGTGAGATAGGCAGAGGCACACTTAGTTTGAGAATCCTACTGGGGCTTAAGTCTGAGCTAAGGCACTGAGCTACACGTGCATACCCACTAGAAAAAATGTCGGCATCTTGGGCTCTTTGCTGGCAGAAATGTATGAATCTGCCTGACCAGTTAGCATCTGAACAGTGGGGTTGAGGATCTCAGGGGAGTTAGGTGGCTAATGTAGCAGTGTCTTTATGGATATAGCCCAAAGTACCTACTAGTAAAATAAGAGAAAATAACCATTACAATAACTTTTGTAGCTATAAAACAACAAACATTAAACCAGGAAAATTCAAAGTCAAGGTTAATTGAAATGTCTGAGTGGATGAAAATCTACATCTAAAGCACGAGCCACCTTCACTTTATTCCTTGTAGTGTTTTCCTGAGGAAAAAAAAGAAGTTCTGAGATAAATGTATCCATTCGAAACAGTTTATTTGGATCATCAGCACAAGTGTTAGCACTCAAAGAATGTGCGTATGGGGGCACATGCAAACATGCACAGTGCAGGCCAGGTTGAGGCCCTGCTGTAATAAGTGATTCATAGATTCCAAGGCCAGACAGGACCATTCTGATCATTTAGTCTTACTCATTACATAACATGGGCAATAGAACTTCCTAGAGCAGATCTTTTAGAAAAACATCCAATATTGATTTAAAAATTGTCAATCCACCATGACTCTAGATAAATTGTTCCAATGATTAATTACTCTAACCATTAAAAAAGTTGTGCTTTATTTCCTGTCTGAATTTGTCTAGCTTCACCTTCCAGCCACTGGACTGTGTTACACTGAAGAGTCCATTATTAAAATTTTGTTCTTCCTGTAAATATTTCTACTCTGTAATTAACTTCCCCTTAACCTTCCCTCTATTAAGCTAAATCAATTGAGCTCTTTGAGTCTATTACTATACTAAAAGGCAACCCTCTCCAATTTATCAACGTCTTTCTTGAACTGGACACAGTATTCCAGCAGCGATTGCACCACTGCCAACTATAGAGGTAAAATATTTTGAGCATCTGTTTATGCCTCCCAGGATCACATTAGCCCTTTTGGCCACAGCTTTGCATTGGGAGCTCATGTTCAGCTGATTGTCCACCATGACCCTCAAATCTTTTTCAGAGTCATTTCTTCCCAGGATAGAGTCCCCCAACTCGTAAGTATGACCTACATTCTTTGTTCCCAAGTGCATACATGTACACTAACTGTTTAAAAACACATATTGTTTGCTTGTGCCCAATTTACCAAGCAATCCAGATCACTCTGTCAGTGATTCACTATTCACCATTTCCCCTAGTTTTGTGTCATCTGCAAAATTTATCTTGATAATTTTGTGCTGTCTTCCAGGTTATTGATAAAATCCTTAAATAACATAGGACAAAAAAATGATCGTTGTGGTACCCTACTGGAAGCATGCCTGCTTGATGATGATTCCCCATTTACAATCATACATTGAGACCTATCACTTAGCCAGTTTTTAATCCATTCAGTGTGTGCCACAGGAATTTTAAATTGTGCTAGTTTTTTAATCAAAACGTTGTGTAATACCAAGTCAAATTCCTTAGAGAAGTCTAAGTTTATGACATCAACACTATTACCAACTAGATAAGGAGCTATTGATCACTACCCACTGAGCCCGATGATCTAGCCAGCTTTCTGTCCACCTTTATCTATCCTCAGGCACGACACTTAATTGTGGTGAACATGACTGATGTCTTTCCTGCTCCCAAAACTTCTCATTCACATTAATGCTCACAAAGTAAAGAAAAAATGTTTCATCTTTCCAAATATGCAATTTTAAAAACATGTATGAATTCATGGGACCATTCAATCTGTATACAGGGATTGGTAGAGCAGATCACCCTGGGTCCATCTGGTCCAGTTTCCTGTCTTGATGAGACCAGCACCATCAGCTTCAGAGAAAGGTACAAGAAACTTCTGTAGCAGACAATTACGAAATAATCATCCCATAGAGGATGTTCCTTCCTAACCCTTCTCAGTTAGCATCTGACAAAGTGGGTATTCACCCACGAAAGCTCATGCTCCAATACGTCTGTTAGTCTATAAGGTGCCACAGAACTCTTTGCTGCTTTGAAATATGACAGTTCATCTCACTCTGACTTTTCCCTACCAAATGTTATTGTGGATGTAATCATTATACCTAGGGACATCTAATTTTTTAAAACTCTTACTAAGATCTTCACCTCAATGATATCTTGTGACAGAAATATCCATACATTAATTATGTGTTAAGTAAAAGCATATTTATTTTGACCATTTTTCAATGTTTTGCCTTTCAATATAATAGGCTATCCCCTTCTGCAAATAAGCAAATAAAGGCACCTGATTTACCATCTTTAGACCATTCACTATTCTGTATATTTCTGACACAATCCCTCTTGTTAGTCTCTTCTATATACTAAACAGTCTCTCCTCATAAGAAAATCTTTCAAAGACTTTAATCCTTTCCACTGCTCCTTGCAATTCTGCAACATGAAAGATGAACCAGAACTTTGCACAGACCTCTGTGCCTGGAATACCGTCACAGACACTGTATCATGTAGTCTTCAGTAAACTGACTCCCAATAAACATGCACATCAGCATAGTGATGGATAGATAGATATAATCTATAGACCAATTCTGAAAGAACTCTTTGCAGCTACAAAGCTCACCATCTCTACTATGAATCTGATCTCAGAACTGTACTAATGTCTGTATGTATACTGATCTTTTAACCAGTACTTTCTCTCTTTTCTTTTTTAATAAATTTTAGTTTAGTTCATCAGAATTGGCTGTAAGCATGTATTTGGGTAAGATCTGGAATATTCATTAATCTGGCGGGTAATTTGTCTGATCCTTTGGGATTGGTAGAACTTTCTTACATGATGAATAAGATTTTCAGTGATCTTCATCATATTTGACTTGGGTATCTGGGTGGAGGCCTAAGGCTAGGTTACTTAAAGGGAACTCTGTTGCTGGTTTCTGGGTAACTAGTAAGGTATTATAGAAGCTGTTTTGTGCTGGCTTGGTAAATCTAAGCATTGGAATATCCACTAGCTTTGGGGATTGTCTGCCCCATTCCTTACAGTTTATCCTATGTGAGTTACCTCAGTGTGGCTCCCCGGGACCTCCATCACATGGTGAAACTAATCAGTGTAGCCTGAAATGTGCTGAATTTGGCTGGGAGGTCGCATCTTTAATAATAAATAACCTATTCCAGCTCTGGACCCAATTGCGGGCCAGATTCTTTGTTGTCCTGGTGTTGTCATTTCCACTAGTAAAGGGTGTAAGCCAGTGCTATGTCGATGTAGTAGTGTTCACACCCACTTTGCACATGTGTAAATGACTGTACAAGATGCAGGACAATGGAGAATATGGCTTATTGCCTTTTGTGAACCATTCTCTCTAGATCAGCTCCACAAACACTATGTGTTGCTTGAAGCATTGATAAAAGCAGTTCTCTTTACGAAAAATAAATAATGCTACACAGATACATTTTTAATTAATACATATTATAGAACATATTTAGCAATACTCCTCACGGTGTTGCTCAGGGATATTGTTTAAATCTACAAACACTGAAATGCTGGCTGGATTATGTATGTTCTTTAACTGATGCACCAAGTCCTCTGTAGTGTTATGAAAAGAGCTGACATACATATTCCAAGCTTTCCCTGGAACTCCAGGATCTGGAAACTTGCATTTATTCTTTAAACTTCTCTCCAGCTTTTTTCGTTTGTGCTTGAATTCCAACATAGTTTTTGTGTATCTGTTAATGGCGGTGACAGAGGCAGCCATACAGCAAGCGAAGGAACCCCATGCAAGGCTGGAAACAAAAAGGCTTGTTAGAAAGTGACAGCAGTTTTGCATCCACATCATACTACTGTGTCTTCCAAATATACTGTAGCAAAAGTGATCAAGCTATCCATTTATTGCTATAAATTATGGATTAAATGGGGGAACAGACTCCTAGTGGAAGGTTTTAACAGCTACTGTAGAACTACACAGCTCAGGATGAAGCAGAGTTACCTGAGTACTTAAGTTCAAAGCTCACCTTCAACTGTATGAACATTAAACAGCACATTTTTGTGTTTTAGAACAAAATTTTTCGTCACATAAGTGAGTATCTATGAATAAAGGGTCCCTCCTGCTGAAACAAGCTGGAGCACGCAGATAACTTAGGTTAAGCAAAGCTATATCTTGCTAGAATTAAGTTTTAGACCCTAGAAAGCATGTTATTTCATTGTGTTTGTAACCCTTTCATAGCTCTTCCATTCTTGCTTGAAATCACTGAAATCTGTGTTTGTAATGAGGGACACTCACCTGAGCACTTTAGTACTGCAGGCCTTTTCCTACTCCTGGTGCTCCCTGTAGGTTGCCTACCTCACTAGATAGGTTTTCAGTGGCTCAGCCCTCCAGACAAGTCACATAGTCAAAAAATAAACCCCTTCCAGGGGTTATAAAAGTTTCACAAACTGTTAGCCCTCACCAGCATATTCAGCTCTATTTCTGGGCCCTTTAAATCCCACCCTTAGATCAGGCTTCTAAACAAACCATGTCCCCTTCTCACCACTTGGGACACTTTCCCAGTGGGGAAACCCAAGCCTGCCCACCACTCCAGGTCCTAAATCAGGGATCTTACACAGAGCAGCCAAATGCTGCCTCTTTTAACTAGTTGCTGCTGTTTTTCCCCGGGATTCTTCCCACGTTATCTCTTTACCAGCACCTCAAAGTTACAGTTCTTAGGTCCTCTCTCTCTCTCACACTCTCTCTCTCTCAGGTCCAGTAAATGCAGCACTCCAAACACTTTGGGCCAGAGCAGAGCACCCCTCTAATCCTAGCCAAAGACTGAGCTGCTCAACCTTGCAGCTCCTTTTATTTGAGCATACTTGGCTCTGATTGGCTGCTTCAGTGTAGCCTTTCTAGGTAGGCCTGGAGGACTCACCTTCATTACTCCACCTGGGGCAGAGTGCAGTGGGATTGCAGGGCCTCCAGTAGGAGGACAAAGGGCCAGGTGCCAGGTCTGGCTCCAGTCACCAGCCGACCAATCACGTGCTTGGGGCGGCACCTTGGGGCAAGGTGGTGGGGTTTATTTTTTTTTTTCTGCCTGGCAGCACTGGAGGGTTTTTTTTGTTTGTTTGTTTTTGTTTTGCCAGGGTGTCGCTGGGGGGGGCTTGGGCAGTGTGGCGCTTGGAGGAGCGGGGACTTGGGCAGCGCGATGCGGTGCTCAGAGGGGTGGGGGCTTTGGTGGCATGGCACTCTGGACGGGTTCAGTGGCGCTCGCGGGGGAGGGTGTTACGGCAAGGCAGCACTCTTTTTTTTTGCTTGGGGTGGCAAAAAAGTTAGAGCCAGCCCTGCCAAGTGCACCCTGTCACAATGTTCTTTGTTAATAAACTTATTCTTAGTTTTTACTACAAATCATTTCGGTGCTGTGTAGTAGTGTATAGTGGAGTGTATAACCCCAGCTGAGCTACCAAGCTGTTATCTGTACTGGATCTTTGGAAGCAGTGAACTCGAGGTTACCTCTGTGAGTGTCCAGTAAGAGGAACTGGACACTGCAGGGGAGATGGTTTTGGGGAGAATTGGGACCAGAAGTGTTGTTAGGGTCACTCTGTAAGGAGTAATTGGGCTGGTGGAAGCCAGGGCAAGACCATTATGCTGTGAGCAGGTTCCTGGCATCAGAAGTCTCAATCAAAGCTATACAGCACAGAATCACCCAAGGTTAGAGGGCAAGAAGTGAAAAAAACCCTTACTAGGGTGGATAAACCCCCAAAACATCATAGGAAGAGGATCATATAAATTTTAAGACACTTTAACAAGACAACACCATCAGGTAAAAACGTTACCTCCACTCCTGACTTTCACTTGGATTGGGCATCACTACCCCCTGCTTAGTGAGTGAGGTCCAATTTCAATTTAAGCATGCTAAGTACAGTGCTGCTGCCCTTTACTCATACCATAAGGATAACAACATTTCATGCTAAAGTGAATCTTTACATGAAATATCCAAACTTGACCACTTAGGCAAGCAGATTTGGCTGGTTATCACCTAGGTAGGGTCTATGCAAATACAATCTACTCCTGAGGCTTTTCCCCCCAGTTCTTCACTAGACAGCAGGGGAGATTCATTCAGATCCTGCTTACATTCTCCTCCCAGCTAAGAATTTATTGTCCTGACAAATCACACTGCATATTGGTTGCATTGGTGGAATGGGTGTGCTAGCAACAGGCCTAAATGCTTCTGCTGTGGAGTTTAAAGCCAAAAGAAGTTCAGTAGATAGAGACCAGAATTTGTTTTCCATTCTAAGATACACCATGGTAGTGTCCTCCGCTTCAGTCTCACTCTGAGCCATGCTGAATAGGGGTGGGTTAGCCCCATGGGGCCCACTGCATGGGTTGGACAGTGGTTTTAGTCCAGCTCCTTTTTGCCGCCCAGGTCGCATGTCATGGCACATTTTTTACTACTACTTCTCTACTAGAAGGCAGGTCTTAGGGCCAATATTCATCCTCTTGCTCCACTACTCTAACAAGTATACAGCCATTATAGGAAGTGTAGTCTCCCAAAAATATCACAATTTTTTTCCCCCAAATTAATGGTTTACTCAAAATGTACTTGCAAGGGCACTGACCCAGGACCCTGGACAAGCCCACAGAACTGTAACCATTCTGCCAAGTGGACTCGGCAGCAACAAGGGCCTGGCTTAATATCTAGGGGTGCCTATTAACTATAGAAAACAGAACTGACTTAAGCCCTCCCCAAGTAATCTAAACAACTGTCCACCACACTTGGGCACCTCTTAGAGGCAACACTTCCTGACTTGCTGAGGGCATGGCTACACTGCAATTAAAAACCTGTGGCTAGATGGGCCAGCTGACTTGGGCTCAGGCTAAGGGGACGTTTAATTGTGGTGTAAATGTTCAGACTCGGGCTGCAGCCCAGGCTCTGGGATCCTCCCACTTCACAGGATCCTAGAGCCTGGGCACCATCCCAAATCCAAATGTCTACACTGCAATTAACAGCCCTTTAGCCTGAGCCAGCTGGCCCATCCAGCCACGAGTTTTTAATTGGAGCGTAGACATATCCTGAGTCTGCATATAACAAAAGAAACCTTTAATTAAAGAACTAAACAAAGCATTAATTTGAGAAAACACTGCAACGATTACTTGAAAGTATACAACCAATAAATAAACCTCCTGCCCCACTCTTGGGCAGAATCCTTTGGCTCTGTTTTCCACCTTGTGATGTGAAAATCCAACTGATAGACGTGTCTCTAACATGCCATTCCCCTTTTTCTTCCACTGCATGCCATTCACGGTTTGTTGTCCAAGGTCAGCAATGTCCCTAGAGTCCAGGAGTGTATTTGGGTGGGTTTGCCTCCCGGCCCCAAGGGGAGAGTGTAGTTGAGTAACACCTCAGTAACATCTGTTAGTCTATAAGATGCCACAGGACTCTTTGTTGCTTTTACAGATCCAGACTAATATGGCTACCCTTCTGATAATGGACACCTTGCAAGGCACTGCATTTAGCCATATGGAGTGCAAATCCATCAACCTCATGAAGAAACTTGCACAAATACAGACAGATATCATCTTCCTTTCCAAATGCAAATGGACGGAAATCATACCAAATGGACTAAAGGTAAAAAATCCACTGCTATCTACATACTACACAGATCACAGGGAGAGATTATGCCATACTCTATCAAAGAAACTGAGGAACCACCTGATCAGCGTCCTATACAGCAAACAGGAAAACATCAAAAAAGAGCTCTCCAACCTGGAGACTCTCATAAATAACCAAACTTCTATACAAACGGACTTCACTAGAATAAGACAGGAGATCTACATTACTCACTTCACCTCCCTACAAAGGAAAAAGGACTGTAAGCTGTCTAAACTCCTACCTGCCAC
>NC_133781.1:5913946-5919289 GCF_003597395.2 Chelonoidis abingdonii
ATCTTACAGCAAAAACACTTCAGGATCAGACTTCAAAGACAAACTGCTGAGCTTCAGTTCATCTGCAAATTTGACACCATCAGCTCAGGATTAAACAAAGACTGTGAATAGCTTGCCAACTACAAAACCAGTTTCTCCTCCCTTGGTTTTCACACCTCAGCTGCTAGAAGAGGACCTCATCCTACCTGATTGAACTAACCTCATTACCTCTAGCATGCCTCTTGTTTGCATATATATACCTGCCCCTGGAAATTTCCACTACATGTATCTGACGAAGTGGGTATTCACCCACGAAAGCTCATGCTCCAAAATGTCTGTTAGTCTATAAGGTGCCACAGGACTTTTTGCTGCTTTTACAGATTCAGACTAACATGGCTACCCCTCTGATACTTGACCTCCACCTTTGCTCATCAACATCACTGCAGTTTCTGCCACTATCATTCTACCCTCCCTGCTGCCTCTTTCTACAATGCTGTGTTCTGGTGTTCCACCACTTAGGCCAATTCTCACTGATTCCAACTTTCTGCTGATTTCACTGGGTAGTGGGGAACATCTCTGCTGCTAGCTCTTCTACACTGTCTTTTCACTGCAACACTATCTCTACAGATAGACTAAGAAGCTGCTCCAAAGGAGCTGAATATCGCTATATGCAGCTCCAGTAATCACTAACAACAATTGAGTCTAGTCAGCTTTGCTTTTAAGCACTGGACAAGAGAGGATCAAACAGCTCTAAAGACCAACAGCACAAGGCAAGGATATCTGTACCCATCTTCTCTAACTTCCACTAGGATGTGGTATCACTGGTCCCTGCATAATAAGTGAAATCGAATTTAGGGTGACCCTCCCTCAATAGGGCATGCTGAGCCCAGTTTTGCTGCCCTTTACTCATACAATAGAAAGAACAATATTTCATTGTCTCAGCATTCAATATTAAAGCAAATCTTTACAGAAACAGCCAAAATTGATCACTTTGGCAGCATATCTCTCTGCTGATTACCGAGGCAGAACAGGGATGTCTATGCAAATACAGTCTGCTCCTGACATCCTTTCTCCACATCTTTTCCTCCTGCCTTAGATGGCAGGAGAGAGCTCAATAAGACTCTGCTTACAGTGAGTAGCTGAGGGCTATAAAGCAGCTTAGCTGCACTGACAGGGAATGGGACTCGGTAGCATGTTTCTGCCATTAATTTGTCTTCTCCATCCCTGCCTCACAAAACTGACCAAGGAAATCCACAAGGGTGCAGAAGCGTACCACAAAAATTATTGCAGGGATGAGGAAAATACTTTACAGTGAGAGACTTAAAGAGCTTGGTCT
Organism: Chelonoidis abingdonii; assembly: GCF_003597395.2. Classification (NCBI taxonomy): domain Eukaryota; kingdom Metazoa; phylum Chordata; order Testudines; family Testudinidae; genus Chelonoidis; species Chelonoidis abingdonii. The sequence continues at coordinate 5,915,262 of NC_133781.1, forward strand.
GTTCAGTTTATCAAAAAGAAGATCAAGAAGTGACTTAATTACAGTGTATAACACTCTAAGGGCTAGATCCAGGGACTTTGGCACTGCAATGCTGAGTGTTGCAACACCTACCGTTTAGGCATCCTGCCACCCAGTGTAATCCTCAGCCTCACGTTTGGTGCCCAGCATTGGAGATGCATAACTCTTGCATTTGGGGAGGCTGGGTGCAAGTGCCAGAAACTCCCTTGAAGTGGGAGGGACCACCGGTACCTGGACCATGGATCCGCCCCCTGCTCCACCATGAGCCCCAGCCATTTCTCAGCTTCCTCCCACCTGAGGCCCTGCCTATCTCCACCCCCAAAGTCTTGCCACCACTTAGTCTCGTCCCCTGAAGCTATGCCCCCACTCCACTTCTTCCCCAAAAACCTCCCCCTCACTGCCTGCTCCTTTCCACTGTCTCCTCAAGGACTTCCCACCTGCTGCTCAATCCTCTCTTCCCCCTCCTCCAAAGACCCCCTGACCACTACTCGCTCCTTTCTGCCCTCTTCCCCAAGCCCCCTACCTGCTCCTTTCTGCCCCCTCCCCAAGGCTCCTTTGTCTTCTCCTATCAACCCCCTCCCCCAAGGCCCTCCCACCCACTGCTTGCACCTCTCCACCCCATCCCTCAAGCCCCCCGCCACTCACTCCTTTCTGCCACCTCCTGTTTTAAGGGTGAGCAGCAGACGGAGAGGGGGTGGAGAGGAGCGAGCAGGGACTCAGGGAAAGAGGCCTAGTGGGAGTGGAGATTTGAGACAGAGTGAGGGCAGGGCCACTGTTTGGGCACCAGTGCCCCCCCACTTCTGAGGAGTTCCCAGCGGTGACAATCCAAAGGTGGCAGGCTGGCACGCCTCCAGTGGGAGGTGCCCAACATCTGGCATTTTGTGCGCTGTTTGGAGAGACTTAGCCTCCCCAAGCCTCTTATACATGCCGCCAGGCTCCCTACACAATGCGCAAGAAGAATTAGGTGCCTAAGAATGGGAGCCACAAAAGGTAGCACACTGAGCAGGAAGCCACCTAATCTAGCCAATAGGAAATTCCACTGTGAGGGGTGTGTCCTAAGCCCCACCCTTCAAAGGTAGCTAGGCACCTAATTGTGGGCTGGGGGGAGGCACCTCTCTCTCCTCCACATTCACAGCCATGAACCCTCTGTTTAGGTTAGGGAGAGGGAAAGAGGAGAGAGCGAGCAATTCCCACCCCATTATAGCCAACAGCCCAGAGACAGGCAGGCAGGCACGCCCCCTGCCCCCTTTCTTTCTGTGAGGCCAGTTTGATAAGAATGCTCTGAAAATGCCTGCTGGGTGAGCTCTTAACATGAGACAGGCAGGGGACTGTATAGCTTGAGCATCCCACTAGCTAGAGTTACTAAGCAGCTTTGGTGTATCAGGACTTGGTTTTGCACATGCCTGCTGCTGGAACACAGGCACTTACAGGGTTAGGTGGCAGCTAAGTGGGAGTTTTGAAGGACTCAGTGGCACCTAAATATTGGACTTAAGTGCCTAAAGTGACTGTTAGGCACCTACGTCCCAGTGTGGATCTAGCTCTAAGTACCTACATGGGGAGAAAATACCAGGTACTAGAGGGCTTTTTAATTTAACAGAGAAAGACAAACAAGAACCAATGGCTGGAAGCTGAAGGCAAACAAATTCAAACTGGAAATAAGTCACAGAGTTTTAAAGATGAGCATGATTACCAACTGGATCACACTGTCAAGGGAAGTGGTAGGTTTTCCATTTTTTGATGTCTTCAAGTCAAGACTGAATGCCTTTCTGGAAGATACGCTGTAGTGAAACACACATTACTGGGCTCAATAGACGAGTAATTGCGTGGAATTTAACAGTCTGTGATATACAGGAGGTCAGGCAAAATGATCTAATGTCCTCCTGGCTTTAATATCTATGAATCTATTAATTCAGTGCACAGGATAGACTGCAGCTACTCAATATTTTGTTTCATCCTCATTGTTCAACTTGTTGTCCCCAGGCCTTATTTACTGCACTCTAACCATACTCCACTCTGAATATAGAATTCTAATTCCTTCACGAGCTTTTCAAGGATGCTCATCACTACAGTACCTGAGAGCTTCAACTATGTTAATGGAATTATTTTCCCAACACTCCTATGAGGTGAAGTGGCATTGTTATCCCTGTTTTACACATGGAGAGCTCAGGTGCAGAGAAATTAAGGTAAAAGGTATCCACTAATTTTGGGTCCCCAGATCTGAGACACCTAAGACCTGATGTTTCAGAGTATATTATAAAGAGTATAGCACTTTACACTTTCAAAGCACAGCTCCCACTGACTTCAGCTGCAGCTGTGCGAAGAGTTAAGAAATTTTTTTCAGACAATGTAAATGACAATTTCCTAACTCAAAGAGTGTTGCAGCCAGCATTGGGGAATTTTTTATTAGATCTTGTTTTAACAGATAAAGAGGAACTGATCACTTAAAATTAATGGTAGTCTAGGTACAAGTGATAGTGACTTGATCAGATTTATAATGTACAAGCAGAATAAAGTCCAGGCTAGTAATAAGATAGATAGATACACACACGCGCACACACACTTGGTGCTTTAATAGAGCCAATTTCATAAAGCTGAAAACAATTATGAGCCAAAGCAGCTGGGAGGACTAATTTAATCAGAAAAATGTGAATGATAATTGGGAATCATTAAGAACTCCTGACTTTAAATACCAAAAAAGCCACAAAGCCACAACTGAGGAAGTATGCCGTGCTGATTAAAAAAACAACCTGGTTTGGAGAGGAAGTGAAGGCAGCAATAAAAAAAGGGGTTGGTGTTTGTTTATATATATAATATAAGAAAGGGGAAGTTGATAGCAATGAATATAAAATATAAATCAGGAGCTGGGGATTGTAAAAAGTTGATCAGGGACAAAAAAAATAAATCAATTGCCCGCAGAGTTAAGGACAACAAGAAGATGTTTGTTCAATATATTAGGAACAAAAAGAATCCTGGTAATGATATTGGTCCATTACTATATGGAAATTGTAGAATTATCAATAATAATGCAGAAAAGGCAGAGGTATTCAATTAATATTTCTGTTCTGTATTTGGGAAAAAAACAGATGATGTAGCCATATCACATGATGATACTCCTTCCATCCCACTAGTATCGCTAGAGGAGGTTAAGCAGAAGCTACAAACGTTAGATATTTTGAAATCAGCAGGTGCAGATAACTTTAATCAAAACTGTTAAAAGGGCTAGCTGAGGTGCTTACTGGACTATTAATACTGATTTTCAATGAGTCTTGTATAGGCCTTGCTAGAGCCTTAGGCATAACTAACGGTATGAACCAAAGGCTGTGAACCAGAGTAGGCTTGGCCTTGGCAGAATAGCAATGCACCAGGTATTAGCTAACACCAAGCAGGGGCGGCTCTAGGTATTTTGCCGCCCCAAGCAAAGCAGGCAGGCTGCCTTCGGCGGCTTGTCTGCAGGAGGTCCCTGGTCCCGTGGATTCAGTGTCATGCCTGCGGGAGGTCCGCTGAAGCTCCGGGACCAGCGGGCCCTCCACAGGCATGCCGCCAAAGGCAACCTGCCTGCCACCCTCGCGGCGACCGGCAGAGCGCTCCCCCCATGACTTGCTGCCCCAGGCACGCGCTTGGTGTGCTGGTGCCTGGAGCCACCCCTGATACTAAGTAAGCACATCCCTGGCCTAAGAGGATGGTACAGAAACACTCAGAGTTCAAAAGTAAATGAGTAAACAAATTCTGAAGGGATTGTAGAGGAACACATTGACTCCTTGTAAGATAAGGATGGAATGACAGGATAATAGATGAGGATGTTTTGTTTGAACTAGCAGATACAAGATATAAGAGTGGTAACTAACATCAACTAGAGTGTAATAAGAATATAAGAATGGCCCTACTGGGTCAGACCAAAGATCCATCTAGGTCAGTATCCTGTCTTCCAACAGTGGCTGGTGCTACATGCCCCAGAGGGAATGAACAGAACAGGTGATCATCAAGTAATCCATCCCCTGTCACTCATTCCC
>NC_133781.1:5919389-5920921 GCF_003597395.2 Chelonoidis abingdonii
GTACTTGGCCCTACACTCAAACATTGTTATCAGTGATCTGGAAGAAAACACAAATCATCACTGATAAAGTTTACAGATGACACAAAAATTGGCTGAATGGTAAATAATCAAGAAGAAAGGTCACTGATACAGAGCAATCTAGATCACTCTATAAAGTGGTCACAAGCAAACAATTTTAATATGGCTCAATGTAAATGTATTGGTCTGAGAACAAAGAATTTAGGCCATGCTTACAGGATGGGGGATTCTATCCTGGGAAGCTGTGACTCAAAAAAAGATTTGGGAGTCATGGTGGATAATCAAATGAACATGAGCTCCCAGTGCAATGTTATGGTGAAAACAGCTGATGCAATTTTGGGATGCATAAATATGGAATCTCAAGTAGGAGCGGAGCAGAGAGGTTATTTTATCTCTATATTTGGCACTGCTGGCATACTAGGTCCAATTCTGGTGCCCACAATTCAAGAATGATGTTGATCAGTTGAACAGGGTTCAAAGAAGAGAATGATTACAGGACTAGAAAACATGCCTTACAGTGATAGGTTGAGCTCTTTGAGTCTATTTAACTTAAAGAGAAGGTTAAGGGATGCTTGATGACAGTCAATAAGTACCTACATGGGGAACAAATATTTAACAATGGGCTCTTCAGTCTAGTAGAGAAATGTGCAACATTTTCCAATGGATGGAAGCTGAAGTGAGACAAATTGGGACTGGAAATAAGGCATACATTTTTTAATGGTGAGGGTTGCTAATCACAGGAACAATTTATCAAGGGTCCTGGTAGATTCTCCATCACTAACAATTTTAAAATCAAGAATGGATGTTTTTTCTAAAAGATATGCTTTAGGAATTATTTAGGAGAAGTTCTCTGCCCTGTGTTATGCAAGAGGACAGACTAGATGACCACAATGGTCTCTTCTGGCTTTGGAATCTATGAATATTATTAAATAGTTGATTCACACAAAATGCAGTTTCGGTTGACCCAAAACTATTCACAAATGTGACCTAATTAGTATCAGCTGAGAAAATGTTTTTTTCCAGGTCAGAAACACAGCTCTGTCTCTATAACCTGCAGCCCAGTGGTTAGTGCACTTGCCTAGGATGTGGGTGAGCTGGGTTTGAATCCCCACCCTGAAGCAGGGAGATGAACTCACATCCCTCATCCCAACAGAGCATCTGACCTCATAGACTCATAGGTCAGAAGGGACCAATATGATCATCTAGTCTGACCTCCTGCACAAAGCAGGCCACAGAACCCTACCCATCCACTTCTATAACAAACCCCTAACCTATGTCCAAGTTATTGAAGTCTTCAAATTGTGGTTTGAAGACCTCAAGCTGCAGAGAACCACCAGCAAGTGACCCATGCTGCAGAGGAAGGTGAAAAACCTCCAGGGCCTCTGCCAATCTGCCCTGGAGGAAAATTCCTTCCCGACCCCAAATATGGCGATCAGCTAAACCCTGAGCATGTGGGCAAGACTCACCGGCCAGTACTCAGGAAAGAATTCTCTGCAGTAACTCAGATCCCATCC
>NC_133781.1:5922462-6014576 GCF_003597395.2 Chelonoidis abingdonii
AACTATGTTAGCAATTCTCCAGTCGTACGGTACAACCTCTGAGTTTACCGATTCTTTAAAAATTCTTGCTAATGGGCTTGCAATTTCATGCGCCAGTTCCTTTAATATTCTTGGATGAAGATTGTCTGGGCCCTCCGATTTTGTCCCATTAAGTTGTTCAAGTTTGGCTTCTACCTCAGGTGTGGTAATATCCACCTCCATATCCTCATTCCCATTTGTCATCCTTCCATCATCCCTAAGCTCCTCATTAGCCTTATCATTACCTAGTGATCAACATACTGTTCTGGCGTGGGTCTCAGTCTCTCCTGTGGCAGCTGTTCCACTTTAAATGAATATTGATTGGGCTACAAAGAATGAAAATGATTCTATAGGCTGGTAATTAAGGCACACACCTGTAAGATAAGACATGTGGATTCAAATTCTTCCTCTGAATCAGGCAGAAAGAACATCTGAATCCACATCTCCTACTTCCCAGAGGAGTGCCTTAATCACCAATGTATATAATCATTGTCACTGCCTCTCTCTCTTTCTCAGGAAATTAAGTTTCAAAGTTTCTTACAAGTCTCTACCAAACACGTGCAAACTATGATTTTTCAAAGGCTTATTACGTGACCAAATTGGGGGAGATTTATATGGGGATGGCAAAAGGCACTTCCCCATTACCAATCCCAACCCTTACCAAATGTCAAGTCCCTGCTCCATGGCATGGAGGTGCTAGAGATTCTCAAAGAAAAGGGCACCAGAATATTTTACTCAGGGTGTGATAAATGGGGAGGGGGCCAGTCCCCTTTTATGGACACCCAGCCAGCTAGTTAGCTATAAAATCCCTGTTAGTAGCTGTTCTCTACCTGCTTTATCCATAAAGGGTTAAAAAAAGTCCACAGGTAAAAGGAAAGGAGTGAGCACCTTATCAAAAGAGCTAATGGGAAGGCTAGAGCTTTTTAAAATTGGGGAAAAAAAACTTTCCTTTTGTCTGTCTGTCTTTGTTCTCTGGAGAGAGGGGACAGGGCTGAAGCTATGCTGTAAAAGCTTATGCCAGGTATGAAAAACATCAAATCATACCTAGAAACTACTCATTTAAAACCCCAGATATGTAAGTAGATCAGGAAATGTCTAAGAAGATGCAATTAGGTTTACCTCTTTTATTTTTTTATGGCTTGTGGACTCCTCTGTGCAAACCTCAGGTACTTCTGTTTTGCTTGTAATCTTTAAACTGGACTTCAAGAAGCTATCTTGATGCTTAATCCTTGTAACTGTTTTTTTATTTAAAAAAAAAAACCTAGCAAAAAGCCTAAGTTCCAGATGTATTTTCTTTTTTGTTGTTGTTTTTAATAAAATTTAATAAAAAATTTTAAGAACAAGATTAGGTTTTTATAGCCCTAAAGGGGAGAGATAGCTCAGTGGTTTGAGCATTATCCTGCTAAACCCAGGGTTGTGAGCTCAATCCTTGAGGGCCCCATCTAGGGGCAAAATCAGTACTTGGTCCTGCCTAATGAAGGCAGGGGGCTGGACTTGATGACCCTTTGGGGTCCCTTCCAGTTGTATGAGATAGGTATGCCTCCCTATATTAATTAGTTGGCAGCAACAGCTGATTTCCTTTGTTTTTCCTTCTCAGCTCTTCCAGGAGGGCAGGGGGTGAAAGGGCTTGAGGGTACCCCACAGGAATGAATTCCCAAGTGTGCCTTCCTGGGTCTCAAAAAGGGTTTTTTGCACTTGGGTGGTGGCAGCATCTACCCATTTAAGGTCAGAAAAAAGTGTAACCTTGGGAGTTTAATACCAGCCTTGAGTGGCCAGTATTAATTTTTTAAAAATCTTTGCGGGTCCCCGCCTTCTACACTCAAAGTGCCAGAGTGGGGAATCAGCCTTGACACATGGGCAAAACAATGTATTTTTCCCTAACCTCATTCAGAGTAGCATACTTTCAACACCACTTTATAGTTCAGAATGCTGGAGAATGACAAAGTATGACATGTCCAAACTGTCTTTGTTTCATACAACCTGACTCAGAAAAATCCTCTGTAAGTTCAGCCAAGAAAATATGAGAACCATCAGTACCAGGAGATATTGGAAATGGATTTGCCATGTGCATGAGATGGAAATGGATTCCATCACCAGAATAACAATAAGATGGACACCTGAGGGCAAGCAAAAACAAGATTGCCTGAAAACAACATGGCAAAGAGCTGTGGAAGCTGAAATGAAAAACTTGAGGAACAGCTGGGGAACCATTGAAAAACTTGCCAGAAACAGACAGGAGTGGAGGAGCTATGTCGCTGCCCTAAACGCCAGAGGCATAACGGGTACTAACTAATTCATTCTCACAATGCCTGAACTGCTTTGGCTGAAATTTCCCCCAAACAATTCAGACTGAGGCAGGCACCTGGCTTGGAAATTTTCATCCTGAATTGTTGAAGTTTGGTAAAGTTATAAACAACTGAAAACAGGTTTTTATAAACTGTCAGCCAGCCCTATTAAGAAAGGGTGCTAAAAGCCCCATCTAGAGTAACAATAGATAATAAGACCTTTGGGGCAAGAAGGCCCCTGATTGGTGCAGAGGGGCGGGAGGCCCCCCAACACTGTCCTGTGCTTGAAGGTGGGTGATGGAGTGGGAGCCATGGCACCTGTATGCCCTGGGTAGTGCTGGTACTGGCTGTCCTGGAACTATGGGAGCTTATACCGTTAGACAAGACTACAGACATTACAGATAAAGCAGTTGGTTGTTCTATTATATCCTCAGTGGAAAGCTCAAATCAGAGCCATTAGTTACTACTTGAGGACAAGGATGGCAGAGACAGCAATTTAAGTGTTAATGAAACAGTTAGATATTTTAATGCAAAAATTACCAATAGGACCAGCCATAATCCCACATCTGTGGTCTCCAGTCTTCTGGACTAAGGTTGACAGTCATTTGAAATACAGTTGTGTACATCATGTGAGCGACCATGCCAAAGAGACCTAGAAAAATATAACTTTGTAAGTTATATTAAAAAATCAACACATGCAAAATCCGTTTCTGACACTTTATTAGAGATTATTCCTGAATATGGAGAATGCTTTGTGAAGTAGCTAAAGGTCTAAAAATAGCTGAAAAAATACTTTACACTGTAAAGAGAATGTAACATCCACCACACTGCTGGTGCTACTCCACAAACTAGCAACTGATACATGGGAAGCCCCTTCTATCAGGGACTGAGTTGTTACGGTCACCTCTACAGCACCATGCAAACCTTCACTGTACACTGGGGAATGAGGCTGGGATATTTAAAAGGTATTTAAGGAGTTAAAGTATACCAAACTTACTGGCAGTGAAGTTCCTTACTCCTTGAAGCTGATTTAAAAACCTTATATGAAATTCATCCTGAGTAGTGTAGCTCATAGGGTTAGCTTGCCTTCATTATATTCAGCTGTAATGCAAGGAACCTACAGACCTGTATCCTGTAAGACCTTCGCTTCAGCAGTTTTAGCATAGGGCTTGAGGCCTATGAAATTTGGCACAGGTAAATGGCCGAATGGAAAACCGAAATATTGGGGAGCTGAAAATAGAGTGTTTAAGGGGAATTTCAGACCACAGGAACCTGAGTTCAACCACAGGAGTATCAAGGCAACAAATTGGTGTATATAACAATAACAGGTACATGAGCTACATCTGCAGATACCTAAGCACAAGAGGGCCATGACAATGAATTAACACATATGATAATAAATTGAGATCATTGATATACTAATCTATAGGAGAAGGACACTCCAACGTTAGTAAGATGAGGAACTACAAATAAGGAAAAGGGGGAAAACACCTACTGAATATGCATCATACATAATGGCATCAGTATAACATATTATAAGAGTTGCATCCCACCACAACATCACCCTTGTCGCTCTTGCCTCTAAACTTAACCCAAAGATTCTCAACAGGCTTTTCTCCAGTTTCATACTGGAGCTCTGAGCGATCATACTGCTCTCTGACATACAGTGCAACTCCTCCACCTTTCCTTACCTGCCTGTCCTTCTTGAATAATTTATATCCATGCATGACAGTGCTCCAGTCATGTGAGTTACCCTACCAAGTCTCTATTATTCCAATCATATCATAGTTCCTTGACTGTGCCAGTTCTCTGAAAACATCCGCTCAATGTGCAGTGGCAGTCAAAAAAGCAAACAAAATATTGGGAATAATTAAAAATGGGATAAATAATAAGACAGAAAATATCATATTGCCTCTATATAAATCCAGGACATGCTCACAAAGAATCATGGAATATCAGGGTTGGAAGGGACCTCAGGAGATCATCTAGTCCAACCCTCTGCTCAAAGCAGGACAAATCCCCAGTTTTTTGTTTTGTTGATTTTGTTTAACCCCAGTTCCCTAAATGGACCCCTCAAGGATTGAACTCACAACCCTGGGTTTAGTAGGCCAATGCTCAATGTGCAGATTTGGTCACCCCATCTCAAAAAAGACATATTGGTATTGGAAAAGTTTAGAAAACGGTAAAAAAAAATTAGGGTTATGGAACAGCTTTCATATGAGGAGAAATTAATAAGACTGGGACTTTTCAGCTTGGAAAAGAGACCACTAAGGCCGATAAGATAGAGGTCTATAAAATCATGACTGGTGTGGAGAAAGTAAATAAGGAAGTGTTATTTACTTCTCATAACACAAGAATTAGGGGTCACCAAATGAAATTAATAGGCAGCAGGTTTAAACAAACAAAAAGAAGTTTGCTTCACACAATGCACAGTCAACCTGTGGAACTCTTTGCCAGAGGATATTGTGAAGTCCAAGACTATAACAGGATTCCAAAAAAGAACTAGATACATTAATGGAGGAGAGGTCCACCAATGGCTATTAGCCAGGATGGGCAGCGATGGTGTCCCTAGCCTCTATTTACCAGAACCTGGGAATGAGTGACAGGGAATGGATCACTTGATTATTACCTGTTCTGTTCATTCTCTCTGGGGCACCTGGCATTGGCCACTGTCAGAAGAGAGGATACTAGGCTAGATGGACCTTTGGTCTGACCCATTATGGCTGTTCTTATGTTCTTATTTACGGAGTTACAGGTCTATACTGAAATTTATGTTTTTAAGGCAGGTTACATTTATGTTTATGTTTTTAAGGCAGGATGACATTTTTCAGGAATGTTCCTTTCAGGAAGGTGGTAACAGACCCTTACTGGTCATTGTGTAATGGGCACTGTCCATTCACCCTGCATGTCCATTAGAATCCTGAGCCTGAGGCTAATCAGGAGATTGCAATATTGACAAGAGAGGAAAGCCACAGGAAAAAACAACCAGAAGGGGGGATCCTGTTTCTTAATAAGGACAATGGATTGTTCTGATATACCTGGGCATGCAAACAGACACCCTGAATCGTTCATCTAGGAGGCAAGCTGGCAGTAAGTTTGTCTCATGAACAAAAGATCACAGCTATGAGACAGAAAAGTATCTAGTTAAATAAGTCTGTGCCATAGAATGCATATTATTATTTTATTTGATATGTAACCATTTATTTTCAATACTCTTGTACTTGCTATCATTTGAATGTCTATACTTTGTTAAATAAACTTTTACTATATATTTTCACTATAAATGTATCTACCCTTAACTGTGGCATAGCTACCACTCCACAAAAATACACTGAACAATGGTACAGCTATCACTCCACGCTTAGTTATGGATCAGGTGCTGCTCCACCAGAACAGCCTTAACTGTGGCACAGCTGCCACTCCACCACAATATGCTTATCTAGATTGCAGCTACTGCTACACCAGAATACCCTTAACTATGGTGCAAGTACCACTCTATGCGAATACCCCTAACCATAGCACAGCTACTGCTCCATACGAATATCCTTAACTATGGTAAAGCTACAACTCCACCAGAATACCCTTAACTATTGTGCAGGTAATCTCCACTACTATATACTTAACTATGGTGAAGGTACTGCTCCACTAGAATACTGTTAACTGTGGCACAGATGTTGCTCCACAAGGAACACCCTTTACAATGGCATAGCTACTGTGGCACCAAACTATCCTTAAGCACGGTGTAAGTACTGCTCCACCACAGTATCTGTAACTAGCATACACCTACCACTCTATCAGAATAACCTTAACTATAGGAAAGCTACCCCTCCACCAGTATACATTTGACTGTGGTGCAGCTACTGCTCCACCAGAAAACCCTTAACCATATATTCATACATTCTAAGACCAGAAGGGACCATTGTGACCATCTAGTCTCACCTCCTTTATAGCACAGGCCAGAGAATTTCCCTAAAACAATTCCTGAAGCATATCTGTTAGGAAAACATCCAATATTGATTTAAACAGTGACAGTGATGGAGAATCAACTGTGACCACTGGTAAATTGTTCCATGAATTAATTATTTTCACCATTAAAAATATATGCCTTATTTCTAATCTCTATTTGTCTAGCTTCTGCTTCCAGCCATTGGATAGTGTTTTATCTTTCTCTGCCAGATTAAATAGCCCCTTGTTAAATATTTTTTCCCCATGTAAGTACTTACAGACTGTAATCAAGTCACCTATTAACTTTCTGTTTATCTGTCACTGTGAAGGCATTTTTTCCCTATACATTTAATCATTTTTATGGCTCTTCTCTGAACCCTCTCCAAATTATCAACATCTTTCTTGGAATGTAGGCGCTAGAACTGGACATAATATTCCAGCAGCATTTGCACCAGTTCCAAATACGGAGGTAAAATAAGCTCTCTACTCCTAACCATGGTATAGCTACTGCTTCATCAGAATACTCTTCAGGGTTCTGCATTCTTCTTACACATCACCGGATTTAGAATTTTACCTCCAAAGAGAATAAATGTGTTAGTACTTGCTAGTACATAGGAGCCTCTTTCAGTCCTTTTTTTGTTGTATACTGAATCCTTTTGCATATTAACTATTCTTCCAGAATCTTTAGGATATTAGCAAAGAGTGTTTGAATTCCAAGGCACAGACTGTTGGGTCTCAACCTTTCAGCTACCTGTATTCCGGAAATTCTTGTGATTGAAAATTGTGTTTTACCTCATTAATGCTTATCCCTCCAAGTCTGTGGGAATATGGATGTCGAGGGAAAAGACCCCTCAAACTAAAAAAAAATGTCTGCAGAAGTATGATGTAAACAAGACTTGGTGATTGATAAGGGTGCCTATGATGTAATTCTGTTCTATGATTGATAAGAGGTACTTGTTAGTGCAGACATTTTCTGTAATGGATGAAATAAGGATTCATTGAAAGATGATTTTTAACTGATTAAGAACTGCCAATAATCACAGCCATCAGTAATAATGACTGGATTAGAATTCCCTTTATCTTATTCATCATGTAACTTACTGCTACCATAAAAGAAATTCCATAAGTAATTAGGTAAAATGAAAACATCAAAAACAGAACACAAAGTGAAATTACTCATGGAAAAGCAATTTCTCCTCCAAACGGAATTTCTTTGTTTAATCATGATAAAAGAGACAGAGGGTGTGGAAGTGGGCTGGGGAACACTGACTGCTAGCACTCCACCAGTTACACAGGAGAGAGACACAGAGGCCAGCTCTTTGCCTTACACCAAGGGAGGGAGAGTAATGTATCTATTCTTTCTCTATAGTGTTGTATTAATCTTTGATTGTCAAATAAGAGGCTCAAATGCAATTATTTAATAAAAGATTATCAATCTCAACTCATTATTAAATTAAAATATCCAACCAGTTTTTAAAATCCTTTGTTGTTTCTTTATGCTGAAGGTTTTGTTTGTTTGTTTTTAATTATTTTTCTGCTTCTTTTTCACATTATAAATGAGATATCATCTCTGTGCTTTTTCCACAGCACACTGGAGAACTGGCACATTTATGATATCAGAAGGGCAGGTCTGTTGGGAGCCAAAGTGCAGCTCATGATGGATAAAATATTTTCTGTCGGCAGCTGTGTCTGACACTCCACATGCCATCAGCTGAATATAAGGCTTTCTCTGTAAGATAAAATCTGGCATAAGAGTGCAGCTCCTGACCGAGATGTTATGTTCACATAGCTCTCAATCAGGGTTGTGGTACAAAGTCTAAACTGTCAGTTAACTAATGGCAAAAATGATCCTACATTTAACCATTTTTTTTTTAAAAATAAAATAACCCTCCCCCATTGCACTTGCTCTACTCAGGCACCTTTTGTGCTGAGAACAATCTGCTGTGACAGAGAGCTGCTGTTGACATCTTTCAGCCAGAATTCAAACAGAAAGACCTCCCATTAAAAACTCTTGAGGAGAAAATCAAAGAAAAAACTACACACAAAAGGGCATAAAAGTGAATCCTGTGTGAAACTTGCCACCAAATGACCACCTAATGTTAGAGAAAAGCCAGGGAGTTCAGACCCCATTTTATAGTGATGCAACCCACACTATGGAGTCACTGCCTGGCACCTCCCTAGTGACTTACTCATTTATTCTGTCAGGTTTTTCCTGTCACAATATATAAATAATTACAGTTATCCAAATGTCCCTGTTAGCCAATTCCACAGGGTGTCTCTCGTGTATCCCTATGTTAATCACATACCAATCACTTTTCAATTACCTCTTAGTGCCTGTTAGTGCTAATCAATGGCTTTGCATTTGTGTAGCAGTTCTGAGTGGTTACCTATAGTTACAGAGACCTAAGCCCATTTCAGCAGCAACAGCAGCTTGGCAGGACAATGTTGAAAAGAAAAAGCTCTGTGTTGAATCTAAAGTAGAAACTGTATAGTAAGAGCTAAGTCATTCAGAATTAAATTATGTCCACTGTGGGTTTAATGCAATTTTGGTGTTTTAATAAACTCAAAGTGGTTTTGTTTTTTTTTTTACTTTTTAATAAAGTGCAAAGTATTAAGCAAATTTCAGCATTACTGCTTTTGTCCCCCATATATGTATATCAGTGAAACTGAAGCTCAAAATAGCACATCTGTTTATCCAGCTTCTCAGTTATCTGAACGTTTGGGATGTCCCCAGGCCACTCAGATAAAGATGAGTGTACTGTAAGAGATCCCTGCCCCAAACTGCCACAATCCAAATTACACACAACACAACTAGGGGTGACAATAAGCAAGGAGTGTGGCAGGAGGGCCAGGGAGGCTGAGGCCAGGTCTACACTACAGACCTATAGAACTATGTTGTGAAAAATCTGCAGCCCTGAGCAATGGACCTAACCTTCCATATAGATAGTGCTAGGGTGACGGGACAGTTTCTAGCTACTGCTTTTCTGGGAGGTAGATTAACTATGCAGACAGGAGAAGCTGTCCGGTCGGCGTTGCAGCATCTTCACTAAAGCCGTACAAAAGCCCTGTACATGAAGACAAGCCCTAAGGGTATGGCTACACTTGAAATTTCAAAGCTGCCACGGCAGCGCTGCGGGAGCGCTGCCGCGGCAGCACTTTGAAGTGTGAGTGTGGTTGGAGTGCCAGGGCTAGGAGAGAGCTCTCCCAGTGCTGCACGTAAACCACATCCTCTATGGGTGTAGCTTGCAGCGCTGGGAGCCTTGCTCCCAGTGCTGCGGCACTGATTACACTGAGGCTTTACAGTGCTGTATCATGCAGCGCTCGGGGGGGTGTTTTTTCACACCCCTGAGTGCGAAAGTTGCAGCGCTGTAAAGTGCCAGTGTAGCCATACTCTTGCAAGGGGACAGTGTATGGAATGGAGACCACAGTGGAACTCAAGATTTGTAACTCTCTAAAGTTGGTTTCTTGACAGCAGACATCCTCATACAGCTGCATTTGGGATCGCCGCACTTCTTATTGTGCTGCTATCTGGGAGCCCCAGAGAAAGGAAGAGTAAGAGGCATTTCTTATAACTTTTAGCCCAGTGGCTAGAGCAAGGGTCGGCAGCCTTTCAGAAGTGGTGTGCTGAGTCTTCATTTATTCACTCTGATTTAATGTTTCATGTGCCAGTAATACATTTTAATGTTTTTAGAAGGTCTCTTTCTATAAGTCTATAATATATATTATATATACTTGTTCATTAGCCCATTTGTTTATATGCCAACCCCCCAAAATGGATAAGTAAAAATAACAAAAACTGTATGACATTTTCATAAGTCAACCTTATATTTCAGGGGCTGGAAAACTTAGGCTTCTGGCCAGTCAGAGTAAGCCACTGGCAGATTAGGACATTTTGTTTACCTGGAGCATTCACAGGCACGGAGCCCCTCAGCTCCTAATGGCCACGTTTTGCCGCTCCCAGCCACTGGGAGCTGAGGGGCTCTGTGCCCTCAGACACTCCAAGAAAACAAAAGGACAGTGTATTAGATATTCAATTCAATGATTCCATAGAGTTTAAAATCATCAAATTTTGGTGTAGACCCGTTTTTTTAGCCGACCCTGGCTCTTTGATGCGTCACTTTTTTACAAAAAGGAGTCAGCTTATGAATGAATATATACGGTAACTAAACTATTGTTGTATGTAAAGTAAATAAGGTTTTTTAAATGTTTAAGAAGCTTCACTTAAAATTAAATTAAAATGCAGAGTCCCCCGGACTGGTGACCAGGACCCAGGCAGTGTGAGTGCCACAGAAAATCAGCTCGCGTGCACGCTTTGACGCACTTGCCATAGGTTGCCTAGCTCTGCCCTAGAGCATGTTTCTCAGATGTGGCCACTGTGGCCACACATGGCCACCAGGGGCTTTCATGTGGCCACGACAGCCTTCTGGTGGTGATGGGGGGGGGGGGGCAAAGCATCAGCCTCCCCTCTCCCTCCATGTTGCTCCTGTATGCGCTGCCCTGCACCACCTCTGAAGAGAGATGGGGCACAGTGCTGTAGGAGCAAAGTGAGTTCTTGACCCATGTTGGGAGGAGGGGGATGGGTGGTAGGCTCCAGCAGCAGGTCTTCAGGAACCTGGCCATGTGGTCGTGGGTTCCAATCAAGGGGCAGCAAGTATTGACCCCCCACACAACTCTGGCCACGCAGCCCTGTCCTCCAGCTGCGGGGCTTCAGCCTCCGGCCCCTGGTTCCAGCTGGGCAGCAGCAGGTGCTGGCTTCTGGCTCCAGTCCCGGATTCCAGCTGTGCAGTGGCCACAGGTGCTGTCCCCAGCCACATGACAGCAGGCTCCAAGCAGGGGCTTTGGGCACCAACCCCTTGCTCTGGCCGCAGGGCATCAGGTGTTGACCCCCGGCTCTGGCTCCCAGTTCTGGCCATGTGGTGGCGAGCGCTGGCCCCAGGCTCCGGCTGTGCGAACCAAGCCCCTGGCACTGATCCCCTGCCCCAGCTGCATGGCAGCAGGCAACAACCCACAGCTTTGTTCCTGGGGTCCAGCCACATGGTGGCAGGAGCTGGCCCCAGGTGATGACCTCTGGCCCTGGCCATGCAGCAGTGAGTGCTGGCTCCAACCTCACAGCAGTGGGTGCTGACACCTGACTCATGTGCTCCAGCACCCAGCCCTGTGGCAGCAGGCACTAGTCCTAGGCATCGATCCACAGCTCCGGCTGCGTGGCAGCAGGCTCCAATACTGGCTCCAGCGACAAAGTTCCTGTCCCCAGCTCTGGGTTCTGGCTGTGGTCACTGAGCTCCAGCTCTGACCGCATGGCAGCAGACATCAGGCCCTGGCTCTAGCTATGCAATAGTGGGGCTTATCACCCATCCCCATCACCCCCAGCATTGTATCCATCCCCCTCATTGCCCTGGGCCCCAGCTGCCTCCCCAGGGCCTGCATCCATCCCACCATCACCTCTGGCTCCTGCTGCCTCCCCCACCCTAATCCAGGGCTTAATGGGTCCTGGCAGGGCTGGCTACAGGGTTTTTGCTACCCCAAGCAGCAAAAAGAAAAAAAAACATAAAGCTGTGATGGCGGTCAGCTCTACTGCCGTCACTTCAGTCTTCGGCGGCAATTCGGCATCTGATCCTTTGCTCCGAGAGGGAGATGGGGATTGCCACCCCTCTCCGTTGGCCGCCCCAAGCCCCTGCTTGCTGGGCTGGGGCCTGGAGCTGGTCCTGGGATTTGCTGAGAAAAGTGATATTAACAAACATGCAAGTATCACTTTTTACAGCAGACTTACTAGCTATCTGTGAAAAGTGATACCTGCACATTTGTTAATATCACTTTTTATTGCCTCCCAAGTTGCCACTAAGTGTGCTGTGGTATTAACAAATCTACAAATAGCACTTTTCACAGCAAGCCCCAGTCTAAGCCCTGGGTGGGGGGACTGAAGAGGGAGGCAGCATTATTTTTGTTATTGAGTCTGCCAAAAAACCCTACAAATATATATTACAATGATTTGGATGTGGATCTGTCTATATGTAATTGTTTTTCCTAAACTTAATTAAGTATTTTAGAGGAAAATGGTCAATGAGGCCACGAGTGGGAGTTGGTGGCCACACTCTGAGGACACCAAAAAATGTGTTGTGAGAACTCCTGGGCTACAGCACTCACTTGGTACATGGGACACCCAGGCTCAATTCCACCCTCTGCCTGATGTGTAAAAGGCAGGGTGAATAAAAAACAACCTATTTAAAATTATATTTGAAATTTTGATAACACACGTGAAGGCCTAAACTTACTATCACCTATTAAAATAATTCAAATTTTAAAAAGTATTAAGCAGTTTGACATGTTTGCTACCAAAGTTTTAAAGTCAAACCGCTGAACTGGTGGAAGCCACTGAGAGTCTCTGGAACCAGATTTTTTAGAAGTGAGGAAATAGCTTTTGATGGTACTAGTCTCTTCTTCAGTTTATTCAACCCGCTAATTTCAATGGCTAGTTTATTCAAAGTTAAGAAACCAATTGGTAGCTGAAAAAGCAGACAAGTTTGTTTTCCTTTTCCAAATCTATGAATAAAAATGGAGGTGTGACAGGATGAGATCTATTAATTGTAAATTCTTTGAAGCACATGATGACCAGAAACAATCAGTTAAATTCACTAATTGCAGATAATACTTTCTGTGTTTAATACATCCCCTGGTTTTAAATGCAAAGCATGCTTTGATAAAATTACTGCGTCCCTCCCCCACATCCAGCACATTTAAGATAATTTTATTTAACTAAGCAGCAGCAGCAAAAAAGCTTTTTTTGTGCATTTTTAAATTGAATTCCAATTTCCATCCAGTTAGAACTTGACACAAATCACAAGTAAAAAAATCATTTAGCAAATAAGAAATGCATCATTTACCATATTCTAAAATAATAATATTAAAAAATAAGCTATATAATTGCTTAATTAATGTGTCTTTCCTCCTGGGTAGAAAAAAAAAGTTCCCAATGTAGTGTGAAGGCTATATTTAGTTGCAAATCAACTTGTTTTGTTACCAACAAATAGGATCAAACTCTCTTTAAAATTATATAAACTAAAAAATACAAATGCAAAACAAGAAAGACATTATTTAAATCAAGGAATTTTGCTTGCTAATTTAAGTCACTTTGATTTGAATCAATCAGCCCTGGGAGAAGGGATTTTAGAATGGATTTTATAACTCTCTGGTGAGTTCCCTAACCACTGGACTAGAGATAGGCTTGGAAGGATTAGACGTTTATGGATAAATGTTGATTTCATCATACACATCTGAACCAGCACACAAATATTTCTATCTATAATAATCAAAATGTACAGGTCAGCATTTTTCTTGCTTTGCTTCTTGAGAAATTAGAATTTCAGTTAAGGCTATTTACTTTGTATATTTTGTCACATGATGTGTGTGATATTTTGTCACATGTGTGTTTTAAGAGTTACAAAGTTTTAACTTTTTGAATCTCAGCATCTACTGTCATTAAATAGTCTAAGCCTACCCCCAATTATCTGACCCCCTACAATTTTGTGCAACTGTGAAAATGTATATTGATAAAAAATTGAAAAAATACTTGAAAATAACATTGATATTATCCATTAAAATTACCATAAATAAATAAAAACTGAATTCTCCCAAGCCTAACTATAGAGTAATTCTTACACTCTCTCTGGGCCAATGGATATTCAATATACAGTGGAACAGCTTCAACAAGAAAGGCTAAGAAAGCCCCATGCAAGAATACCTAGAGCCCAGAGGTTACTGCTGCCTCTTTCTCCTCGTGTTTTTTGCAAGAGAAATATTTTAGGTGTGCCTAACACCAGGAAAGGGTTCACAGCTCCAAACCCTAACCAGAGACAGAAACCTTCCACTATCCCAGAGATAGGTGGTTAAGTCCCTTTGAGAGGTGCGGCTTAAACCACACTCCTTTTCTTGGCATTTTCTATTAGTTTGTTGCCCTGGAATTGTGGGGTATGTGTGTGCCCCAGATTTTGATTAAGCTAATTGGAACCAGCATTCAGCCACCATGAGTTAATAAAATAGACCACCACCTAGTTAAGGATAATTTGAACAAGCAGAGCTTCTGGAGGCATGTTCAAATACATTTCTAGACTTGCAGTCTCTGCTAATTAGGAAGGGAGAAAAAGAATCAACAATTTAAGACCGAAAGAAAATAAGTGGATGGGAACCTTGGGTTTGGGGCACCTTTGACACAGAAGCTTATTATGACTAAGATTGTTAGGAATGTTTGTTGATAAGTAATTTGACATTAGGAGAAGCGATGACCCAGTAGGGGTCACTATGATCTGTGTGTTTTGTAAAAGTTAGTTATAAAAAGGACTACATAATATAGTGTACTTTGAAGCAGTCCTCTGAAGCTATCCTGAGAGGCATTTTTCCTGACAACTCACTCCCTGGTGGGTAAGCAACTGGCCATTGTTGAACTGCCACAATTTACTCAATACCATCTGACTAGGTGCCTGTCTGTATCTCTAGGTGCCTTTAAAATCTGATCCTAAGTCATTTAGGTACTTCTGAAAACATTACCCTTTGACTCTGTGCAGCTTCAAGGCACAGTAAAACTGGTGTTAAAACATAGAACCTCATCAAATCCACATTCCATATAACAAACGCAAGATAAAATATAGGCACCGTGCAAAGAGAGGCCTTCAAGCCAGAAAGGAGAGTCACACAGAGATATATAAATTCAGTCCAAATCTCTTAAAAAATACACATCATGTATTCTGCAGCCCAATATTTTCCACAACATTCGCCCTTTGCCAGAGTTCTGATCTGCCACATTCATCTCTGTCAGGACTCTGTAGCCTAGCTTTCTAGAGAATAGTGCAGAAGGAGAGGGCTAGGGAGCAGGGAAATCTACTGCTAAACTTCGCTACAAGCTCCCCCTTCCTAGCACACTCTGGAACAAGAAGGTTCTGAGTGGGGTCACCTAGACAACCGCACAACAGCCATGGCCTGGGCAGCCTGAATGTAAGGAGAATAGAGTGAAAAAGACATAATTGTAAACAATCATTGTCAAAAATATGCAGGGACAAATGTTCTGCCAATGAGCCTTTTCAGAGCTGTTGCTGTGGGGGGTGCAGGTGGGGATAGTGATAGCAATAAAGAGAGTATTTCATTGTGATAGAATAAATTAGAAAAATTGTGGAATTTGGGGGTTACCACCACAGAATCTGGTGACAATGTTCTGCAGAGTGTACACGGATCTGTCAATGAACTATAAACCCTGTTGAAACACTCTCTTACCCTGGGTATCCTACTGAAGGACACAGACGTACTATCACCCATAGAAGAAGATCTTCAAAGAAATTTACACATTCTGCAAGCCTACATGGGCACTCTGGGAAAACAAATCAGGATCTCTCAGAAAAAGGTTAGCACCAACTAACAGACTAACGTGTTCATAGATTCATATATTTTTAAGGTTTCAAGGAACACTCTATGTTCATCAGATCTAATCCTCACCCATTGCACAGGCCAGAGAATTTCATATAGGAATTCCTGCATCAAGACCATAATTTCTGGTTGAACTACAGCCCATATTTTAGAAACATATCCAGTCTTAATTTAAAGACTCAAAATAATGGAAAATCCACCACATTCTTAGGTGAGTTGCTTTAATGGTCCATTACCTTCACTGTTAAAAACATGCATCTTATTTCTAGTCTGAATTATGTAGCTTCAGCTTCCACTGCATCTCAATATACCTTTGTCTGATAGATTAAAGAGCCCTCTATTATCTGAAATCTCCTCTTCAAGTAGATGCTTATAAACTATGAACAAATCACCTCTTAACCTTCTCTTTATAGATTGAGCTTCTGTAGATTCTCAGTCCAAGGTGGGTTTTCCAGTCTGCATATCATTCTTGTAGCTCTTTTCTGAACTCTTTCATTTCAACAACTTCATAACTCAAGGACACCTGAGCTGGACACAATATCTGATAATGGTCTCACTAAGCCACGTACTCAGGTAATACCTCCCCTACTACTACTTGACATTCCCCTACTTACAAATATAAGAATTAGTTTAGCCATCTTATCCAGAGTATCGCAGTGGGAGTTCAAGTTCAGTTGGTTTCCACCATGGGCCCATAATTTTCAGTTACTGCTTTCCAGTATACAGGATCTGAACCTGAAAATGTGACCTACACCCTTTGTTCCTAGATGTATGATGTTGCATTTTTCTGTTTTAAAACATATTCAAATAAGCCTAGCTAATCAAGTGATCCAGATCACTCTGTATATCTGAGCTGTCTTTTCACAATAAAGAGGACAATTCTGGTTAAGAGCCTATCTTGGTTAATGGGGCAAATGAAGAAATCAAATTTATATAAGGGGAAAACAGGAGCAGCAAATAGTAGTCAATATTAATTAGAATATAAGAAATGTAGAAAATTGATGGGGCCGGCTAAATTTAATCAAGGATAATTCCATGGCTGGCATGACCAAAGACAATGAACTAAAGAAACACTGATAATTGTAAAGGTTGTTGTGTGTCTGAGTTAATGACTCGAGATTGTCAAAATAACAGGCTCAGCTGAAATTATTTAATCTAAGATTATTAATCAGAGATTAGAGTACAGCACTATTCAGAAATAAATAGCTACATTACAACCCTTTGTTGTCAGACTAAGAGCTGGATACATGTCTTTCCTGCATCTGGAAGTGATGTGCAGTTTTCATTCCCCCAGTTTAAGTTTTCATATCACTATCATTATACAGTAAAAGTTTTGTTATCCAGCATATTAGGAGGATACGGGGTGTTAGTAAGTAAAAAATGCTAGTTAACTAAGAGAGGGAGTTTGGTTGTGAGAGGTGGCTAAGTGCTGGGGGTTGGGGCACAAGAGGGGGTGTAGGGTGTGGGCTTTGAGAGAGAGCTTGGGTGCAGGAGGGGGCTCAGGACAAGGGGTTGGGGTGCTGGATCCAGATGGCGCTCACCTTGGGCAGCTCCCCACAAGTGGCAACATGTCCCTGCTGTTCCTAGGTGGAGGCCTAGTTAAGCAGCTCTGCATGCTGCCCCTGCCAAGAGCTCTGGCTCCATAGCTCTCATAGGCTGGGAACCTGCAGGCGCCACCCCTTGCAGCTCCCATTGGCTATGGTTCCTGGCCAATGGGAGCTGCAGAGCCAGCTCTCAGGGTGGGGTGGAGGCAGAGCCACCTAGCTATGCACCCCTCATGGCTGTTCGTCCACCTAGGAGCAGTAGGGACATGATTCCAGGGAGCCACATGGAGCCAGGTAGGGAGCCTGCTGGTCCTGCACCAACCAGACTAAACCAGACTTTCAATGAGGATCAGAAATGCTGGTTTATAGAGCTTTCCAGTTGGTAAAGTGCCGGATAACACAGCTTTTATTGTATAGAGTTTCAGACAAAGGAAACCTAGTTGCCAAGAATATTCTAGAAATATATGTTGTGATGCCATTTCTATACAGCAGGGGTTGGCAACCTTTCAGAAGTGGTGTGCTGAGTCTTCATTTATTCACTCTAATTTAAGGTTTCACGTTCGCAATAATACATTTTAACATTTTTAGAAGGTCTTTTTCTATGTCTATAAATATAACTAAACTATTGTTGTATGTAAAGTAAATAAGGTTTTTAAAAACGTTAGAAGCTTCATTTAAAATTAAATTAAATGCAGAGTCCCCCAGACTGGTGGCCAGGACCCAGGCAGTGTGAGTGCCACTGAAGATCAGTTCACGTGCCACCTTTGGCATGCGTGATAGGTTGCTACACCTGCTACACAGTCTCAGTTTACCTGACTCATGTGTGAAGGCATGATTATTTACGGCTGAGAGCCACTACAATTCTTCAATTCAATCTCTCAGTGAGTCTCTTCTTACTCACAATCATTCTTTCCATGTTGATTTCCCCAACAGAAAACATCTGCTATAACAATAATCTCTTATTAGTTCCCTAGTCTATATATGCTTATGCAGCACTTATATATATGTAAGGAGATGGTTTACCAGAATATCTGGTGTTTTATAGCCATGAAGGTGCCCTAGAGTTTATAAATACAGCATGATGAATAAAATGCTAATAGGGTTACTTATTTGTCAAGACCTGTGTTCTGGCCTTGAAATTCAGACACACTCTTTGCTTAAGATAAAGATTCTAAAGAATAGTAAATATATAAATTAATCAAATATACAGAAAGGAAAGAACTAAACGGTATTAATGATTATTTAGTAACAGGTACTAAACAAGGTCCATTATTAGATCAAGACTTGTAAAATTGTTAAAATGAAGCAGAAAAAAGTCAATATGTTCAGTAATATTTCTGCTCTGTATTTTGGAAAGAAGCCAACAGTGTCCTGATTATCATGTAAAGTGATGAAATATTTTCCAGTTTAACCACAGAGGATGTTGAACATCATCAGCTAGGGATGAATATTTTTAAATCAGCAAGCCCAGATAACTTGAACCCAGAAGTCCTAACAGACCTGTCTGAAGAGATGCCTGGCCCTCTGATGTTAGTTTTTAATCTATCTTTGAAAATAGGGAAATTCCAGAAGACTGGAAAAGTACTAATGTTGTGCCAAGGAAAAGTGAGATGACCTGGGTGAATATAAGCCAGTTAGCCTGATCTCAATCCTCTGCAAAATCATGGGAAAGCTGAAAATGAAGGACAGGATATCATTGATGCTGCTTGATTTCATTGTTTGGTGAGACTGCAAATTTGGTTGATAAAGATAATTGTGTAGATGTTAGGCACCTTTCAGAAGTCTTAGTGTGTGACTTAGTACTGTGCAACATTCTGGTTAAATAGTTAGCACTATACAATAACAAAGCATGTATTATATGAGTTAAGAACTGGCTAGCTGACTGATCTCAAAAAGCAGTCGTCAATGGGGAATCATCACTGATTGGCGGTGTTTCTAGCAGGTTCCACAGGGATCAGTTTGAGACCCATTGATATTCAGTATTTATATCAATGATCAATATAAAAATCAATTCTAATAAAATATTGGTGACACAAAGATTGGTGACGTGGTAAATAATGATGATAATAGGGCACTCATGAGGAGCAATCCGGCCTCATTAGTAAACTGGGTCCAATCAAACAAAATGTGTTTTAATACGGCTAAATGTGGGGTCATTCTTATAAGAGTAAAGAATGCAGGCCAAACCTACAGCTTTCTAGGGGGCTCCTTGCGTAAGCTAGTCAATGGGAGATGCCAGAGTCCTGGAAAGCAGTGACTGTGAAAAGGTCATTGTGGACAAACAGCTCAACAAAAGCACACAGTGGGATGCTGTGGCAAAAAGGACTAATTTGATTCTTGGATGTATGTACAGGGTAGTAGTAAGAAGTAGCGAGGTGATTTTACCTCTGTTTATGCATTGGGGGAACAGATACTGGAAAACTGTGTCCAGTTCTAATGTCCACATTTTTAAAAGAATGTTGAAAATTTGGAGAGGATGCAAAAAAGGTCCACAAAAATAATTCAAGGACTGGGAAAAATGCCTTCCAGTGACAGCACTCAATCTGTTTAGGTTATCAAAGAGAAGAACAAGAGGTGATTTGATGAGGATGTATAGGTGTGTTCAAGAGAAGAAAATAATAGATGTGAGGGGCTCTTTAATCCATCAGTGAAAAGCATAACAAGAACCAATGCAGACAAATTCAAATTAGAAATAAAGCACAAATATTTAATAATAAGAGTGATTAACCACTGAACAAAATATCAAGGGAACTGGTGGGCTCTCCAGCTCTCGATGTCTTCAATGTACGACTGGATGCTCTTTTGGAAAACATATTTTAGTCAAATACAAATTAATAGGCTCAGTACAGGAGTAACTGGATTAAATCCTGTGCCCTGTGTTATACAAGGGGTCAGACTAGATAATCTAATGGTCCACTTGTGTTTTTTTTTTAATTCATGAATCATTGTGTACCAGTCCTCCAGTTACTGTTTCATTTGCAAACTTTACCAGCAGTGGTTTTATGGTTTCTTCTAAATTATTGATAAAGAGATTGGTTCGTACTGGGCCAAGAACTGATCCCTGGGAAAACCCTAGACACATTTCTTTAGGAGGATGATTCCACTTTTACATTTACTTTGGAGTTATATCAGTTACCTAGTTTTTAATCCATGTAACTAGTGTTACATTAATTTTGTATAGGGCTAAATTTGTAATCAGTACTAAGTCAAATGTCTTACAGAAATGTATTATGTAAACATCTTTGTCAACTCACTTGTAATCTCATTGAAAAATGATATCAATATTGTCTGACAAGACCTATTTTCCACAAAATCATTCTGGGTCCAGCTCTGCTATCTGGATCTCGGTATGGAAGGGCATATTTACTGAAACCAAGTCTGATTTCTCTGTGTTGCATTTTCTAGATGTAATGAATTATGCCATTTACAGTAGTAGTAAAATATCCAGGGCCCCAGCCTGCAGTCCTCATTCAGGCAAAACTCTTTGGTTTAAGGATCTGGTCCATAAATTAAAATTTTTACCACAAAAGCATTTAGCATTGCAACTCAAAGTTACATCTTGAAATGTTACAATATATAAATCCCAAACTGTACCTGCTAGTACAGTGAATATCGCAGCAAAGGCGTTGAGCTTTAACCCATCAATGACTGTAGTGTAGTAGCACACTTCTATTGACATCAAAGTGGCTCCAGATAGCAGCAAAATGATATAGAGCAGCTCTGCCACAATAGACAGCCACAAAACACCTGAAACGACAAATCAATAGCACTGATATTAGCAGCCATTACAGACATTTAGTACACTTCTTTCTTTCTTCATTTCTATCTGTGAGGGTGCCCAGGCAACTTCTGGCTTTCAGTGTACTTAGATACCAAAGAGACATTCTACATTAGGCTTCATCTTAACAGATGATGAAGAACTGATCGTAGAACTAAAAATTAATGGTAAGTAAGTCACCAGTGATCACATTTATAACATGCAAGCAGAATAGAGACCAGACCAGTGATACATATACTTGGTGCTTTAAAAGGGGCACTTTCACAAAGCAAAAATAAATTTAGAACCAAATCATCTGGGTGGAGGAATTTAATCAGAAAAATGTGACAGATAATTGGAAATTGCTTCAGACCACTTTACTAGATCCCCAGAAAGCAATAATCCTACAATGGAGCAAGAAGTCAGTATTGGTCAAAAAACTGGTCTGGTTTGGAGGGGAAGCGAAGGCAGCTACAATAAAGTTAAAAATAATATATAACAAATGGAAGAAAGGAGAAGCTGATAGTGATGAAAATAAATCAGAAGCTAAAAATTGTAGAAAACTGATAATGGCGGCAAAAGGAGACAAGCTGAAATCTATAGACTGCAAAGTTAAGAAGGAATTTTTACAATATATTAGGAATAAAAACAATCCAAACCATGGTATTGGTTGGTTAATAGATGTAAATGGCAGAATTATCAATAATAAAGCATAAAACACAGATGTGTTGAATAAATATTTCTGTTCTGTATTTGAGGAAAAAAACGGATTATATAATCATATCATGTGATAATACTATTTCCATTCCACTCATGTCTCAAGAGGATGTTAAACAGCAGTTTCTAAAGTTGTACAGGTCCAGCCAACTTGCAGCAGAGAATTTTAAAAAAAGCTGGCTGAGTAACTCACTGGACCATTAATAATGACTTTCAATAAGTCTTGGATGATTGGGGAAGTTCCAGAAGACTGGAAGAAAGCTAATGTGGTGCTGGTATTTACTAAGGGAAGATCCAGGTAATGATCCTGTCAGCTTCACAACTATCCCAGGCAAGATAATGGTGCAGCTGATAGAGGATTTGATTAATAAAGAATTAAAGGAGGGTAATAGAATTACTGCCAATCAACATGGGTTTATGGAAAATTGATCCTGTCAAACTAACTTAATGATCCTTTTTTGTTGAGTTTACAAGTTTGGCTGATGCAGGTAATAGTGTTGATGAAATATGCATAGGCTTCTGTAAGGCACTTGAATTGTTACTACAGGGATATTTTGATTAAAAAATTCAAAAGATATAAAACAAACATGGCACACATGAAATGGATTAAAAACGGTCTAATTGCAACTAATATAAACCAAGAGATATATCAGAACAGGAAAAGGTGCAGACAACAAAAATGACTAGGGGTAAAGAACAGCTTACACACAAGGAGAATCTGAAGAAGTGAGTTTTTTACCCACAAAAGCTTATACCCAAATAAATCTGTTAGTCTTTAAGGTGCCACTAGACTTCTTGTTGTTTTTGTGGATACAGACTAACACGGCTACCCCCTGATACTTGATACAAGGAGAGATGAGAGAGACAGGGACCGTTCATCTTAGAAAAGAAATGACTAAGGGTAGATATGATTGAGGTCTATAAAATCATGAATGGTGTGCAGAAAGTGAATAAGGAAGTGTTATTTACCCCTTCACATAAATACAAGATCTAGGGGTTACCTGATGAAATTAATCTCTTTGCCTTCCTGAGAGCACTCTCTGTGGGGCAAGAAAGCTGAAAAAGCATTGGGGCAGGGGAAGTACCCATCTTCGGAGATGCTGGATACTTTTAATTGCCACTGGCAGGTGTGAGTTGTGAAAGAGCAAGGGACAGCAGTGGCGTTTCTGGGTGAAAACTTGGAGGGGACACTACCATTCACTGGAAGAGTGTGTGTCCCGGTTTGCATTCTGGAAGGGAGAGCATGTGTGAGACTCTGGGTTCTAGACTGTCAGGTCTGGTGGTGGTTGTGGTGGTCTAAGCCAGACATAGGATCAGGACTGGGCTGACGGCAGCATGGAAACCAGGGGAGGCTGTGGGTCAGAACTGTGATCAATGTTTGTAGACAAGCCAATTCAAGTTTGTAGTCAGAGTCTGGATGCAGACCAAGTGTCAAAGCTGGGTTGAAGTCAGTGCAATGGTCTTGGGGTCAGGAGGTGGGTGCAGAGCTGAAGAAGGTCGGGAAAAGGGCTGGATCAGGGTCAGGGTAGGGCACAGACAAGGCTGAAGGAAGCTTCAGGAAAGGTTGGGGGCAGAAACAGGGACAGAATTGAAGGCAGGCTGGAAGCCGAGGGAGTCTGTGACACATAAAGCATCAGGAGAGTTCCTGGCTGGGTAGTCTTGTTGCACAGACTAACTTGCAGCTATGGTGGGATCAGGGAAATACCTGTTCCTGGGGGTCATCTGACCCAGTTCCTGCTCTGGTCTGTAGCATGGTTGAGTCACTTCAGGCTCTGTTGGAGGGATGAGTCATATCACCTGAGTGAGTAGCCCTGGTCTGGTTGTGGGGTTGCCTCACCTTACCCTCCTATGAGGGTGCGTCCCAGGCATTCCCAGGACTGGTTTGTTGGGATGGGACTGATACAAGTCACAGATCAGGTTGGGGCCACGGATGTTGCTCTCTGGCTCCCATGAGTGCTCCTCTGGGCCATAACTTTCCCAATCTATTAGGTATAGGAGCTTCTCTGAGGACCTGATTCAGCAGTTATTATTCCTGACCTTGCACCATGACTGGAGGAGAAAGAGCTTTTGTTCATCCTGACAGGGAGTTGTGGGTGTGCTATTTCAGTAGGGAGACATGGAACACAGGGTGTACTCTCGTGGGTGGGCGGGGGGTAACTGGAGGCAGAAAGTGACCAATTTAATTTGCTAAATGACAAGGAAGGGACCGAGGTACCAGTAGTCAAGTTTGTGTAAGAGACATGAGGTGTCCAAGTGTTTTGTGTAAAGCCAACACTGATGGGAGATTTGGTCTATTAGTGGTGGTCAGCAAATCACTTTTAGTCTGCCTTGGTGGTGTCAAGCTTATTTCCTCCTGGATATGAAGGAGGCATTCAACCAGATCAGAGGCTGCAGGGATGTGAGAAGTTGAGGTTCATGAAGGGTAGAACCCGGGGTGGAAACTGTAGCTGGAGAAAAAGGGGCTTTGCTGAGTAAATTTATGTTTAGAATTGTTATAGGCAAACTCTGAAAAGGGTAGGAGCTGGACTCAATTGTCCTGGTGGAAACCACCACGTCTGTTCTGACTGCCCATCCATTCAGGCATCACAAGTAGTGGAGGGATGTAGATCAACACCTATGATGCAGAAGAGCTCCTGCCAAAGGTGAGTGACAAAATCCAGTCTGCGGTCTGATATGATATTGGAAGATAACCCATTCAGCTTGCAAACATGGTCAAAGACAACATGGGCTGTCATTTCTGCCATGGGAATCTTACAGCAGAGCATGAAGTGAGACATCTTGGGTAGGAGGTCTACATCTATGACTATGGTTCTGGAGTTAGGGAGCTCCACAATAAAATCCATTGATATTGATTCCTGGGGTTGGGATGGAATAGGTAGGGAGATCAAGTAGCCCAGCAGCTTAGATTGGGGTACCTTCCTACAGCATGGGAACCTTCACATGAGTTAATGTATGATCTCACAGAGGTGTGAAGTCTAGACCACCAGAAATGTCACACAATCAGTTTTATGGTCTTCCATGTCCAAAATAGCTGTCCAGAGGGGAGTTGTGGCATAGTCAGAGAGCTGCAAGATGGTATTGGCCTTTGGGAGCATAAACACAGTATTTGAATGGAAGTACTCCATTTCTAACAGAGAAGCCTGGGTTGGGCTTGGTATTGTGCAACATCTGTTTACTCACAAATTGGCAGCTCTGTAGAGAGGATTTTATAAGGGATAAGAGGTCCATGTTCACTAATACATTAGTGAAATGGTGGGGCTTCAGGATGATGGACGGTTCAGATGGTCCTTTCTTGCCATCAAGATCCTTCCCCTTGTGGGAAAATACATCAGGCTTGCCATTTGCCTCCAGACCAATAATGCAGCATGAACTTCAGACAAGAACAAAGAAATAAACAGGGACCATTGGATTTGGCCTTCACGGATCACAAATGTTCTGAGTTTTTATGGTCAGTGAATACCTGGATTGGGAAATATGCACCCTCTGAGAGGTGATGCCACTCTTGAAAGGTGGTCCTGGTGGCTAGCAGCTCTTTGTCATAGATTTTGTAGCTCTGTTCTGTGGGACTTAGCTTTCTGGAGTAGAATGTTCATGGATGTAGAATGCTTGGTGACACTCTGCGATTCTGACAGTGCTGCCCCAATGGCATAATTGGAAGTTTCTGTCTTGACAACAAAAAGCTGGGATGGGTTTGGATGCTTCAGTATAGGTGCAGAGATGAAGGCCTTCTTTAGTTGCTCAAGAGCCTATTGGGCCTGTGACTGCCAGTTGAATGCAGAATTCTTATGGAAGAGTTAGGTAATGGGGGACACTACCTGGGTGATGAACCTCCAATAGAAGTTTGTGGATCTCAGGAAGCATTGGATGTCACAGGTGCTCTTTGGCAAGGCTCAGTCCACAGTGGTTGTATGGATACATAGTGATCTCATTAGGCAAGATGACATAATCCAGGAAATCAATGGTGGTGAAGTCAAACTCACATTTTTCTGGTTTGGCACACAGGTCATTTTTCCTGAGGTGATCCAGCACCTGTTGGACATGCAGAGTCTGGTTTTCAAAGAAAATGAGGATGTCATCTAAGTAGATCAGAATGAATTGGTCTACAATGTCTTAGAAGATATTATTCATGAAATACTGGAATGTGGCCACAGTTTTGGAGAGGCCAAAGGACATAACCAGGTACTCATAATGGCAATACCTGATGCAGAAAGCTGTTTTCCATTCATCACCCTCCTGGATGCAGACCAAGTTGTATGCACCATGCAAGTTAAGCTTGATGAAGATCTTCGCTGTACTGACCCATTCTAGGAGCTCATAATCAGCAGGAGAATATCAAACTGCATAATTTCCTGGTGGTCTCCTATCTTGACTAGAGAGGTGCTGTTTTTTTGGGAACTGGTCGGAAGTCAGCATACTACCATCAATAGTCTCCCTATGCTCTGGGACTCGCTTCTTCTATCCGGGCAAATGGCTGGCTCCATCATAGGTGAAGTCCATAAAGTTTCTGGACAACTCAGAGTTGATCAATGAAAGCAAGATACAGCTTACTTCAGACATGGATGGGACCCAGAGCTGGAGGGGGATCTGCTGGTGTGGCTGGTGGTGCTCCAACGGTGCATGGGCAAATGTAGGCTGCAGAGTGTATCCTTTTGGGGGTTTGCTCTCTACATTAGGTCCAGCCATGACTCCTCTACCAGGGCTGGATCGAGTGGTTTTCTGGCACTGTAGCGAGTCTGGGATTGTGGGAGCACCCTGAGGTGAAGTGGCCACTTTCTCTGCAGTAAAGGCAAGGCCATTTTGGCACCAGTAATCCTTCTGTTGGTCTGTGATGAACCCCACTGGTGACATCAGTTTGCATGAAATCAAGTCTGGAACTGGGCAAAGGACATGCATGGGGCCCTTGACACTAGGCTGGGAATGGTTGGAAGCCTATTTCTTTTCCAGGCAATGCTTGAGCAGCTGGTTCTTGATTCTTATGCAAAGCTTGATGTAGTGTACCAACTCAGCAAGAGGGGAGAGAGAGAGACCAGAGCCAGAGCCTCCTTTACAGCATCATTCAATCCCCAATGGAAAATATAGATTTGGGCTGCCTCATTCCAAACCATACCAGTGGTCAGGCTCCAGAAGTGGACTGCATAGATGGAGACAGGTCACTAACGCTGGCTGAGGAACTATAGGGCTGCATACTGGGTTGGGGTCATTGAGTATTAACAAGAAGGAAGGGATGAAATACTCAAAATGGCCAAGCATCATGTTGACCTGTTCCAGGATGGGTGAGGCCCACTCTAGGGCTTCTTTAGACAGTACATTGATAACAAGTCCCACCTTCATCTGATTGTGTGGGTGGCACTGGTTAATAAAACCTCAAAACATTTGGTAGTCACCATCAAACCACTCTGGCAAGGGAATTTTTGAACCACACTCCAGTGCTTCTACCATGGGTGGGCCAAAAGATCCTAGAGGGATCCGAACCAGCACTTGGAGGGAAGCATTCTCTGACTTTAGCTGGGCAATTGGTTCTAGAAGTTCTGGAGTAGGGATAACATTTTTGGGGCTGCAGCACCCAAGCGGTCCATCTAGGCCTGGGGTCCAATACAGTGGAGTCTGTGCAAATTGTCAGGCCTTGGATTTTAGGCAATCAGGCCTGGTGGTTGGATCAGTAGGTGAGAACTGGTACCAAGCTTTGAAGCTGAGCATAGGGTTAGGACCAGGCTGAAAGCAGCACTGAAACTGGGGCCCGGGGACAGACCGTGGCTCAGAATTGTGATCAGCATCCATGGACAAGCCAAATCAGCTTTGTAGTCAGAACTCAGTTCAGGCCAAAAGTCAAAGCTGGGTTGGAATTAGTGCAATGGTCTGGGGATCAGGGCCAGGGCAGATCATAGGCAAGAACTAGACTCAGGTGTATCATAGCTTCCTACTCAGATTTGAACCTTAGCGTTCATAACCTGAGAAGCTAGCATGAACCCCTCTAAGTTTAATTACCAGCTTAAATCTGATAGCCTGCCACCAACCAGGAATTCCAGTGCCTGGTACACTTGGGTCCCCCAAAACTTCCCTGTGGGACCCCAAGACTCAGATGCCCTGAGTCTCCTAACAAAGGGAAATAAACTATTCCCCCCACCTCTCTCCCACCAGAAATTTCCTCTCTGGGCTAACTGAGAGTTACTGATGCAACACTCTTTACCATCACAATACCCAGAAGCATTGTCCTTTTCTCTTCCACAAAGAGACAAGCCAAATCAAGGAAACAGAAAGAATTCTACTCTCTCTTCCCCATCTCACCAATTCCCTGGGTGCTGCAGGATTCACCTCCGGTAGATCTAACACAAAGAGAATTTTCCCTCCCTATCTATCTTAGCCTACCCAGAGAGAAAAAACACTCAAACAAGTCTTAAAAAGGAAAACTTAATATATAAAAAGAAAAAAAAAGACATAAAAATATTCTACTGTATCAAGGTTTGACAATAATACGGGATTCAATTGCTTAAAAGAAAATATGAAATAAACAGCCTTATTCAAAAGAAAATTACAAATATTAAACATTCCAGCAACTGTACACACATGTTAAATACAAAAAACAATAACAGACTATTATTTTCTACCTTTTGTACTTACAACTTGAACTGAAGATTAGGAAGCTTGAAGATAGAAAAGATCCCCTACTCATAGCTGAGCCAGAACAAAGACACAGACCCAAACATTCCTCCCCTGAAGCTTTGAAAAATTTCCAGTTATCCTGAATGGAGTCCTTGCGTCAGAGTGTGGGTCCCTTTGTTAACCCTTTACAAGTAAAAGAAACATTAACCCTTAGCTATCTGTTTATGACAAGGTGAGACTAGGGTCAGGCTGGAAGCCTAGGGATTCTGTGAGTCAGTAGGAGGGTTTATGGCCAGGTAGCACTGTCGCACACACTAACTTACAGCTCTGCTGGGCTGAGTGAAATACCTGTGCCTGAAGTCATCTGACTCAGAGCCTACTCAGGGATAGGTTGCTGCAGCATGCCTGAGAGCTGAGTCAGTGCACGCTCTGTGGGAGTAGGGAGTTATGTCAGGTGAGTGAGCAGCCCTGGTCTGGCTGTGGGTTTGCCTCAAAGCATAGGGAAGGGTAGAAGAAATCATTTTTTATTATGCATTTTGTTTCCATATCCCACCAACCTTAGTTCATTCTCTAACCCAGACTGGATCAGACCCTAAATCCCTCTGGCCCAGTCTTCTGTCCTGGACATTGGCTAATACCAGCTGCTGAAAAGGAAGATGCAAGGTTTCTTGCAGTGGGCAGGTGTAGGATAATCTGCCCCTCTCCAGGAAGGTTTCATCCTGATCCCTGATAGTTAAAGATAGGCTTAAGCCCTGAAACAGGAGGTTGTATTTTCCTTCTAGATTTTTAAAGCATTAACTAGCATTAGATTTATCCACTTCATTTATGTCATTCAGTGCATGGCACAGATGATACTCAATGACTGCGTATTTCTTTTGTCCTCCTTATTTAGAGGCCTCAGACCTTATTTACCACACACCAGTCAAGCCCTACACTGAACACACAGTTAGTAATTTTCTCATGGGCATTCTATGGTAGTTATCCCCATAGGATCACATTTCATGTTTTACAAAACATTAATGAATGTATTTTCACAGCACCCCTGAGAGAGGGGATGATATTACCCTGTGGTGGCCTCTTGGTGTGGTCTTTCAAGGGACTCCAGCTTCTCTGACTACCCTTAGCATCTCTTCGATCAGGTCAATACTTAGACTTTCACCTCTAATTAAGGCTAGCAGGACTTCAGTTATAGGGCTTGCAGTCTGCTTCAGTCTCTTGGTTCTTTATTGGAGACAGTGCAGGGCTGTCTCTCCTTTCCTATCCCAGGCCTTTCTGCCTCCACTTCCATCTCTGAACTCTCTCCTTGATATCAGGTCTTGTTTCCTTTATTGGTTACAGTTGTGGATGCCTGTCTCCATGACTGGCAGCTCTGGCAGCTGCAGGGTAATTGGATCAAGCTGTTTGCTTGTAAACAGGAGAGGTTGTCCTCTTCCTCTGTCTAGGCTCAATATGGGATTTGTAGACTCCAGTATGTACTCCCACTTTATCCGTGTGGAACTGAGGCACAAGAAGATTAAGGTCAAAAGTAGCAAGTGTTCACTAATTTTGGTGCCCAACTTCAGACACATGGGTCTAGATTCATTTAGGAACTTAGACACAGTCATACTGAGCATCACCACATCTAACTTTTAGGTGCCTAGAAAATCCTTGTGATTCACAAAGCTTGAGTTTGGAACCTAGGCTTCCTATAGAGTGAATGGGGAGATACAGGCACTTTAGACTGTAATTCACAAAAATCAGCATGCTAGAAGGCTCCTTGCATAAGCTAGCCAATGGGAGATGCCAGAGCAAGGGGTAGGAGAGAGATAGGTGCCTTAGTCTGGGCTTCAGGAAGGTGCCTAGCTCTGCTTGGGATTCTCAGCTACAAACCCTTTCTTGTCAGTAGGTGCCTACACCATCTTAGCAAGAAAGACATCCCTGCTAACATTTAGCCCTGTGGTTAGGGTACTCTCCTGGGACATGGGAGACCTGCCTATAGGGGAGAAGGAATTTGAACAGGGATCTGCCATCTAGCAGATGTATGCCCTAATTCCTGTGTTGAGGGATATTCTGATCTAGGGTCTCCCTCAGTCTCTCCTGTGAAGCTGTTGCCAATGAGAGAGAGAGAGAGACCATGATAGAGAGAATGACTCTGTAGCTTGCTGGTTAGCATGTTTCCCTTATGAGGTGGCTAACTGAGGATCCAGTCTTCCTACACCCATACTTTTTTTTTTTTAGTTATTATCCACCCCGCACCACTCTTCCATGTAAGCTCACCTGTAGGGGCTTGATCTGATAGGCAAAGCTCTAAGAACTCACTGGATAGGGCCCCACAGGCGAATTAGGTGGAGGAACACCTATTTTTCCCCCAGTTTGTGAATTGCTCTGGAACTTGGATGTGTGAACGCCTAACATGGGTTTGCACTGCACAGAGCACAGAAACAGAAACCTAGGTAGCTTTTACTGCAAGAATGGAGGCACTGAGTGAGTTTAGGCACCTATAGCATTCGGGATTAGCTGAGTAGGGGTTTTGTGAATCCCAGTGGGGCCTGATTCTGGGATTTTGGTGCCTAAAATGGCAGTTAGATTAGACATCAGAATGCAGAAATCCACAGTTAATGGAAGGTGAAGAGATATTTGTGGAGTCTCATTTCCTAGAAGTGCTACATACATGGACAAGCATAAGATAACCCATTGTTCATTAGAAAATAACCTGAACTCTGCCACTGCGTCCTGTGGCTCAAAGGGGAAGGAATCCTGCTCTTACAGGATAGCTGGAATTCCCTTGTGTAGAGGGAGGTTGGTATAGCCAAGTATACACTACCCTCTTCTTGCCTCCAGGAGCCTGAGTAGGCATGGCCAGAGCTCACTACATTGTGGGAAGCCTGAGCTGATAGAAGAGCCCTTTGGGAGTTGTTCCAGCCAGGGTAAATTAGAGCACCCCTGAAGTTACCCCAGGACTGTGAGGCAGTAAGTTAGCAGAGAGCCACCTATGCCCCCTCCCTGAGCCTCACTAAGCAGAATTCAGAGTACCCTGTTCATCCTGCTCAGCTAATGCACTACCTGTCCCCCACTGAGATGAGAAGGGAGCTGATGTGTTAGTACACAAACTCACGGGTAAGGATAAAATATTCAAAAAAAGTTTATTAACTACACAAATATAGATTTTAAGAGATTATATGTGGTAGGCCTAAAGATCAGAGATAGTTCCTTATGAAAATAAAAAGTAAATGCGCATTCTAAATCCTAAACTTTTAGACTAAGCAAGAGTTGAACAAAATAACTTTTCTCACCCCACTGGATGTTTAGATACCTTTAAAATCAGGTCCAATGCTTTGGAAACTCCTACCCTTATATTTTATCAGATTTGGGCTTCATCTTGGAGTCTGGAAAACCCAAATAAAGCCCCCAAAGCCTCCAGAAGAGATTAAAGGGGATATTTCCAAATGCACAAAGGCAAAAATATTTAGAATGCTAAATGTAAAGTAGGAAGGTTACAGAGCCCTGAAGTACTGGAAATATATATTTACCTCGATCTGCAGGTGGAGTCAGACTGATAAAACTTCGACATTTCTCACCTAAAAGACATATACAAATTTAAAGTTTAAAAATAAAATGCAGAACTAGATGACTACAATGCAAAGAAAGGCAAAATGTCCTCCTCAATTCAAATTGTCATGAAAGACATTTCACTGAATGCATGTATAAACATACGTGCTGGTTTTAGTTTAGAACTGCCTCAAGAGGAGCACTTGTTTTACTATACCGTGCACTATATTTTCCAGTCCAAACTAAGTGAATGAAACACTAAATTTATGATAGAAACTGTATAAAACTCAGGACATTCAGAGACCACGTTCCCAAACAATTATAAATCAGATTGGTAGCCGTGTTAGTCTGTATCAGGAAAAACAATTTGAAGTCCTTGTGGCACCTTAGAGACTAAAAAATCATAGAATCATAGAATATCAGGTTGGAAGGGACCTCAGTAGGTCATCTAGTCCAACCCCCTGCTCAAAGCAGGACCAATCACCAACTAACTCATCTCAGCCAGGGCTTTGTCAAGCCTGACCTTAAAACCTCTAAGGAAGGAGATTCCACCACCCCTAGGTAACCCATTCCAGTGCTTTACCACCCTCCTAGTGAAAAAGTTTTTTCCTATTATCCAACCTAAACCTTCCCCACTGCAACCTGAGACCATTACTCCTTGTTCTGTCATCTAGTACCACTGAGAACAGTCTAAATCCATCCTCTTTGGAATCCTCTTTCAGGTAGTTAAAAGCAGCTATCAATCGCCCCTTATTTTTTCTCTTCTACAAACTAAACAATCCCAGCCACCGCTCATAAGTCATGTGCTCCAGTCCCCTAATCAACTTTTGTTGCCCTCTGCTGGACTCTTTCCAAGTTTCCACATCCTTCTTGTAGTGTGAGGCCCAAACTGAACACATACTCCAGATGAGGCGCACCAATGTTCGAATAGAGGGGAATGATCCACGTCCCTTGATCTGCTGGCATGCCCCTACTATACAGCTAAATATGGTGTTAGCCTTCTTGGGGCACACTGTTGACTTATATTCAGCTTCTCGTCCACTATAACCCCTAGGTCTCTTTCTGCAGAACTGCTGCCCAGCCATTCGGTCCCTAGTCTGTAACAGTGAATGGGATCTTCTGTCCTAAGTGCAGGACTCTGCACTTGTCCTTGTTGAACCTCATCAGGTTTCTTTTGACCCAGTCCTCTAATTTGTCTAGGTCCCACTGTATCCTATCCCTAACCTCCAGTGTATCTACCACTCCTCCCAGTTTAGTGTCATCTGCAAACTTGCTGAGAGTACAGTGCACACCATCCTCTAGATCATTAATGAAGATGTTGAACAAAACTGGCCTCAGAACTGACCCTTGGGGCACTCCACTTGATACCAGCTGCCAACTAGACATGGAGCCATTGATCACTACCCATTGAGTCCAGCGATCTAGCCAGCTTTCTATCCACCTTATAGTCCATTCATCCAGCCCATACTTCTTTAACTTGCTGTCAAGAATGCTGTGGGAAACTGTATCAAAAGCTTTGCTAAAGTCAAGGAATAACACATCCACTGCTTTCCCCTCATCCACAGACCCAGTTATCTCCTCATAGAAGCAATTAAGTTAGTCAGGCATGACTTGCCCTTGG
This sequence comes from Chelonoidis abingdonii, assembly GCF_003597395.2. Classification (NCBI taxonomy): domain Eukaryota; kingdom Metazoa; phylum Chordata; order Testudines; family Testudinidae; genus Chelonoidis; species Chelonoidis abingdonii. The sequence goes on from NC_133781.1 coordinate 5,955,889, forward strand.
TGAATCCATGCTGACTTTTCCTGATCACTTTCCTCTCCTCTAAGTGCTTCAGAATTGATTCCTTGAGGACCTGCTTCATGATGGTATTTGGGCATACGCTTTTGTGGGCTGAAACCCACTTCATCAGATGTTTTACGGATATAATGATGGGAACAGGGGAGTAAACAGTGGAGAGGAATGCCTAGTTTATTTGTTTTGTTTTGGAGAGCCTGTTTTTTTTAAATGAGATAACAAATTTGGTTGGCCAATATAAATGTTTTGACATAATATATGTATACTTTGTAAGGCATTTGACTTACCACTGTACGACATTCTGATTAGAAACTGAGCCCAATACAAAATCAGTGCAGTATTTAATAAATTAGTTAAAAACTGGCTAACTGTGTCAAATGTGGAGGTGCTTTTTTAATAATTATTAATACTGGATCTGGATCTGCCTCTAGTGTGATGTGTCTGTACCATCTACGGGAATATGTATTTCACCCTAAGGGGCTGACTGAGTAGCAGAGCCTTTCAATCTAGAGAAAGGGGGAGCAGGCCCTTTCTGATGGTCTAAAGGTCTTCCTACCTGAATTACTATGTCGTCACTGATGCTGTGCTCTTCTCCCTCCACCCATGTGTGTGTATCTTAGACTTCTGGGGCAGACCCTGTTGTTCTTTATGTGACACTCTAGGATTCATTCTCAGTGAATTGTCGGAGAACTTGTCTGTCCTTCTGGACACATGGGGTGAATTGTGGGAAGGCACCATAGGGTTGTTTAGCCTGTATCCACACTGAAAAGTGAAAGCAGTGCCCAGGCTATGGCCTATAACCCCCCTCTGGACCAGCTAGCCTGGGTGTCAAGCAGCATCAAACTCAAGGGAGAGGGTTTGCATGTGGAGGGGAGGGAGGTTAGCAGCATCACCCAAGGAAGAGTCTGAGTTGGATCTGCAATGAAGACAGACCCTAATAGTCACCCAAAGTCTTACACTGAAGAGTCTCTAAGTGATAATCCCAGAGGGAGAAGCCTTAACTGCTCTAGCCCACACTCCTGGGGGAGCATTGCTACCAGTCTGAACAAGGTGGGTGAGATTAAGAGGACCAGATTGAGAATAAGAAACACAGGAGGATCTGGGCTGTCTAGGAGAATGAGTCATTTCTCTTCAGTTACTATAACTGAAGAGGAAAGTCTTTCTAATTTAGCTTGTAGGGAAGCTAAATTAAGTATATGTGTGGGATTTTTGTTGTTTTCAAATACCCTCTCTCTAATGCTTTGTTCCAACTACTAAATAAAATAGTCATTCTCACTGGTCACAGGTTCCTGAAACTAAGAAATGTGGGTGCCTGAACCCAGCCAGATCTGCAGGGTGAGAAGCAGTGGTACATTGGGGAGTACACTCGGGACCTGGTCTAAAAGTGGAAGAATTGTGAGATTTCATCTTTATACAGGTGAAGGAAGATGCTGAACACCTTCGAAGGTGCACTCAGAGAGATCACAAAGGGAACCACCATGCAGATAGCTGCATAACTGTGGTGCTAACCTATAGATCTCAAAAAGTACTTGTAGATTAGCAATCATCATCCATGATGGATGTTTCTAGAAGGGTCCTCCTGGGATCTAATCTTGCCCTAATGCTATTCAATATTTTTTTACCAATAATCTAGAAGAAAATATAAGACCACTTCTGAAAAAAGTTTGTAGGTGACTCAAAAATGGTTGAATGGAACATGATAATAAGGAAGATCAGTTATAAAGAGTAGTTCAGACTGCATAGGATATAGCCTAATGCAAAGTCATACACACACATGAACCAGAAGATAGAACATTAAAAAAGGATTTAGATGGCATAGTGGAGAACAAACGCAGAGGAGTTCCCAGTGTGAGGCTGTGGCTATGATGCCCAATGCAATACTTGGATGAATAAACAGGGGAATATTGAGTACCAATAGGGAGGTGACTATATATTACCTGTATACAGTACTAGCAAGACCATTGTAATCACTGGGGTTGCTCAGTAAACCTAGGGTGCCAGTCGAGTGTGAAGTGTACCACAACCCAGAGATGGTGTAATAATTGGGCTGACAAATTTATCTGAATTGTGAGCTCAATTGTAAAAACTATGAGAAAGTTTATAATGTGTCACAATAACTTATAACAATAAATGTTAATGAGAAAAGGTGCAAAAGGGAGACAAAGACTGAATTAGTACAAACAAAAAGGCCAAATGGTATAACTCAAGGACTGTGTTATGATCAAGTTGGGTAAACAAGAGAAGTGTGGGACTGGAAATTAATGAACCAAAATTGGTGTGTCAGAATTTAGGCCAAATTGGTGAACTCCTTTCTGGGGTCCTCAAAAAAGATTTTAGGGGACAACTGCCGACTGAAAAAAGGGGAAGGCGCAATCTTCACCATCATGGCTGCCACACTATCTGTCTCCTGGGGCTCCAGGATCCATCCTGACACCATTATGCCTTTATCATCCTGATCCTGAGAGCTGTCCTGACCAGACCAGGCAGAGAGAGGGATCCAGGTGACATCATCACATTCACTGGGGTCCAGTTACATCCCAAATGCGACCTGGGATGTGAGACTTTGTCACATACGCACACTCATGCACACACACAGTGCCCTTTAGCCAGGACTGTATATTTTGCAACACTGTGACCAGAAAGGCAAATAAAATCAATTCCCTAAACAGCGTGATGCTGGTACAATTTCCCAAGTCTCGGTGTGGTTGATCACACCATGTGCCATGCTTATGTTGCTGGACCTATTTTTCTCCATCAGTGAGGTTGCAAGTGAGAGTCAACGCCAGAGGCAGAAGCTGCATTTTCTATCTTTGCTGTTGTTTTCTTTTTCACTCCTGTGTTTGTCTTGTTTTGTCTTCTATGAAGTAGGATTGGACTTTAACAACTGTAGCAACAACAGCTCTATCCCTCCTCAACTAACTTCTCTTTTCCCCCAAAAGAACAGCTATTACCATTTTTAATATAATCTAAATGACTGTCAGGCAAGGGCAGGCGGTTCTTCTAAAGACTCTTTCTACCTAAAGGGAAAAGGGAATAAGGGTTGTTGTTAAAATGAAAACATACTTAATTCTTTACATTTCAAATGCTTTAATGGTTTCTCCTTTTTATGTACCTTTAACAAACAGATTTTTGACGAGTTGTTTGCCGTTGTACTGAGCAGGCTGAGGTCTCCGCAGACCAAACCCCAAATCTTGTTTAAAACTGTTTAATGCTGGACATTGCCAGGGTTGTGTTAAAACCTTTGACTCTTTGGACCCATTTAGTCCATCTAAATTAAATACAATGGAAGCAAACATTGCAGGTACTTAAGCAGCTAGGCCTTGGAGTCACCAGTCCTTATGCGGCTCAGTAACCACTCAGACATGTGGCTAAGGGCAAGGGTATTTGACTAGGGCTGGCAGGAAATGGAAAGGCTGCAAATACCCTAGGTACTGAAACTGTTACAATTCAAAGTGACCAGTAACAGATCTTGTTGGTTAGGGCATAATGACAAACATTTTCAAATAAATTCAGGGAGATTTGTGGTCTCTGGTGGGAGGGGAAAGAGGTCTGAGCTGGTGCTGGACTCTGTCTCTCCCAACCTCACCCCCATATACCCTAACTTCATCCCTCAATCCCCTTTATATCTCAACTTCATCCTCATGCACCTAATGCACCCCCATCCTCTAGGCACCCCCAACTTCATCTCCATGCACCTTATGATGCTGCAGAAAAAGAAAGATGTGGGTTCCAGGGTGCTGCTTTGAGTACAGAGCACCACACATGCTTACACTAAGGTCTGGTCACTGATGTATCAACGCGGTTTCACAGTTGTGATAAACCTTACAGAAAGTATGCCTTGTAAGGTATCCATGGAAAATGGAAAAGTTGTGATCTGTTGAACAATGTTATCGTGTTTATATGCCTGTATTGTCGTTGTATATGAAGCTATGAAGCTTTGCAATGTATTGGTATCTCAAACATGCTGTGTTCCTGGATAACATCCACAAGATGGATTGATCCAGAAAGACTTATTGCAGGCTAGCAGATTTAACATCACTGCTACTATCCTGATCTAGAGACTCTGAAATCATCTGTAATGTATATGGTTCATTTTAACCTTTTAGTAATGCTCTTCTTTTCTTTTTTTATTAATAAATCTTCAGTTAGTTTACTAAAGATTGGCTGCCAACTCTGTGGGTGTTCTGGGGCAGGAGCACCCATGAGAAAAAAAGAATGGATGCTCAGCACCCACTGGCAGGCCCCGCCAATCAGGTGCACCTCTCTCCCCAGCACCTCCCACCCACCGCTGTTCAGCAGTGGGCAGGAGGCAATTGGGGGAGGGGAAAGAGGAATATAGGAAAATACAGTCTAGGTGCAGCTACTATAAGGTGAGTTAGCAACTGGATGGAAAACCATTTCCAGAGAGTAGTTATCAGTCCTTCACAGTCAAGCTGGAAGAACATAATGAGTGAGGTCCTGCAGGGATCAGTTCTGGGTCTGATTCAGTTGACACAAACTTATGAAGTTTGTGGATGATACCAAGGTGTGAGGGGTTGCAAATGCTTTGGATGAGAGGATTAAAATTCAAAATGATCTGGAGAAATGGTCTGAAGTAAATAGGATGAAATTCAATAAGGGAAAATACAAAGTACTCCACTTAGGAAGGAACAATCAGTTGCACACATACAAAATGAGAAATGACTGCCCAGGAAGGAGTACTGTGGAAAGGAATCTGGGGGTCATAGTGGACCACAAGCTAAATATGAGTCAACACTGTAACACTGTTGGGGATGGGGGAAGCAAACATCGTTCTGGAATGTATTAGCAGGAGTGTTGTAAGTAAGACACAAGAAATAATTCTTCCGCTCTACTTCACACTGTTTAGGCCTCAACCGGAATATTGTATACAGTTCTGGGCATCACATTTCAGGAAAGATGTGCACAAATTGGAGAAAGTCCAGAGAAGAGCAACAAAAATGATTAAAGGTCTAGAAAACATGACCTACAAGGAAAATGGGTTTGCTTACTTTGCAGAAAAGAAGACTGAGTGGGGACATGATAGTTTTCAAGTACATAAAAGCTTGTTTTAAGAGGGAGAAAAGAGAGAAGAGGGAGAAAAATTGTTCTCTTTAATCTCTGAGGATAGGGCAAGAAGCGTTGGGCTTAAATTTCAGCAATAGCTGTTTAGGTTGGTTCCTAAATGTGGAGGTGGTTAAGCGCTGTAATAAGTTGCCTAGGGAGGTTATGGAATCTCCATCACTAGAAATTTTTAACAGCGGGTTAGACAAACACCTATCTGTTTAGAAAATACTTTGTCCTGCCATGAGTGCAGGGGACTGGACTAGATGACCTCTCAAGGTCCCTTCCTGTCCCACCATTCTATGTTTCTATGATTCTAAGAGTGAAATGTTTACAAGCAAATAAAAGTGAAAACATGCATCTAAAAGTCTGAAACTTAATCTTCCAAGTTTTGGTTCCAGGGTTTGTTAAGATAGCTTTTCTTACCCATAGTTTTCCGGCAAGATGGTCAGAATCTCCCCCAATGACCTAAAGATGCTGGTGCCTTTGTTTTCTTAGGTGAAAGACAGAGATTTAACTAGGGGTTCTCTGCCCCTCTCTCTTATAATCCAGCGAACCTTTGAAGTGGATTCTTCTGAGACTTACCCTGTAAAGTAAAGTTTATTCAAGCAGTAAAGGCAACACAGAGTCTGGTGTTGAAGGAGGCTCCATGGGCTTTCTCCTCATCTGTGCTTGCTGAAATGCAACATTGCTTTGTCTCCGGCCATCTCTTCCCCCTGCTGTCTCAAGGACCCTGTTTATTACTTATTTATAAATTAAGGTAAAATTTAAGATAAACCTCATTAACAACTTTTGCCTAGGTAGGGTTATGTGGGTTTGAATATGTGATGATAACTTCATACAGGGGATTCATAACTTGACATACAGCATTGCTACATACAGTTCACTATATTATTGACCAGCAAGTTATTAGTTTTCCAGTGATACCAAACAAGGCATATTTTGCACAAAGCTTGTTGCAGTGGTGTGTAGAGTGTGAATACAGGGATGCTTTTGGTCACGCTCCCCCCTTGCAAAGTTGCAGGAGGGCTAGCCACTGCTTAACCAGAAGCAGCAGGTTAGAGCCATGTTTCTACCATGGGGGGAACTATTGCCTAAATCAAGAGACGGCTGGATGTGTCTGGCTCTCACACTCCGTCTCTAAACTCCCTCGCAACACTCCCTTGTTTGCTAGCTCCTCTGGTCGCTTCGGAGCTGGCTTTTTAAACCCTTGTTCCTCAGTAGCCATGCCCCCTTATCAAGGGATCCTACCGGAAGTAGGGATCAAAGGATGGCAGGCTAAAACCTTGTAAGGAAGCTCTCAGCCTTGCCTAACAGGCTGCTAGGCTCAGCGAATGGCTCCTCAGACAGACCACACTATAAACTTCCATCAAACAGCAAATGGCAAGCAGCAAGCACACACCAACAAACAAACCGACAACAAACTCACTCCAAGTGTCACATAGTTGCTCCTCCTTTACCTGGAGAACTCCCTCACAAAACTCCTGTTTGTTTCTGTTCACTAGCTCCTTTATCTGTTTTATAAGAGCTGTTCAGCAGTTCTGCTTCAAGCAGCTTAGTACACCCACACTATAAATGATCGCAAAGCAGAACCACTCTCAAACATTCCTGCACTTCAGAACATAGTACAATGTGGATGTTGGGAAAGCGGACTACGGGGAGGGTCAGAGATTCTATGGCCAGAAGGAATCACTGTGGTCTTCTAGTCTGACCTCCTGCATAGCTCAGGCCAGAGAACTTCGCTGACTTAATTCCTCTTTGAACTGGAGCAGATCTTTTAGAAAAACATGCAACCTTGAATTAAAAATGGCCAGTGATGGAGAATTCACCATGGCCAATGGTGGATTGTTACATGATTGATTACCCTCACTTATAAAATGTTATGTCTTATTTTCAGTCTGAATTTGTCAATCCTCAAATGTCAGCCATTGGAGTGTGTTATATCTTTGTCTGCTAGACTGAAGTGCCCATTATCAAATATTTGCTCCCCATGAAATATGTGTAGACTAATCAAGTCACCCCTTAGCCTTCTCTTTGTAAAACTAAATAGATTGAGCTCCTTGAGTCTATCACTATAAGGCCGGTTTTCTAATTCTGTAATCATTCTTGTGGTTCTTCTCTGAACCCTCTCAAATCATCAACATCCTTCTGGAATTGTGGGCGTCAGAGCTGGAGACAATATTCCAGAAGCGGTCATACCAACATCAACTACAGAAGTAAAATAATCTCTCTATTTCTACTCAAGATTCCTCTGTTCATGCATCCAAGGCTCCCATTAACCCTTGGGGATCACTGCATCACACTGGGAGCTCAAATTCAGCTAACTATCCATCATGATCGCCAAGTCTTTTTCAGAGTCACTGCTCCCTAGGATAGAGTCCCCCATCCTGTAAATATGGCCTACATTCTTTGGTACTTGTTGTATATACATTTGCATTTTGACATCTTAAAACTCATATTGTTTGCTTGTTTACTTTGCCAAGTGATCCTGATCACTTTATATCAGTGACCTGACTTCTTCATTATTTGCCCTTCCCCAATCTTTTTGTCATCTGCAAACTTTATCAGTGATGATTTTATGTTTTCTTCCAAGTCACTAGTATACATATTGAATAGCATAGGGCCAAGAACCAATCCCTGCGGGACCCCACCAGAAACACCCCAGTTTGATGATGATGATGATTCCTCCTTTACAATTACATTTTGAGACCTGTCGGTTAGCAAGTTTTTAATCCATTTAATGTGTGCCATGTTAATTGTTTACTGTTCTAGTTTCTTAATCATGGTCTCATGCAGTGCCAAGTCAAAAGCCTTACAGCAGTCTAAGTATATTACAGCAACATCCGAAGAAGTGAGCTGTAGCTCACGAAAGCTCATGCTGAAATAAACTTGTTAGTCTCTAAGGTGCCACAAGTACTCCTGTTCTTTTTACAGTTAACTTTGTCAACCAAACTTGTAACCTCATTTAAAAAAAGATATCAAGTTATTTTGACAAGATCTATCTTTCATAAAATAGATTGGCATGCTGATTAGCATTAATGCTATTGGCCTCCTTTAATTCTTTATTAATCAATAAGACACCACTGTAGGGAGCATGGGAGAGGCCAGGTCCCCATCTCTTGTGATGTAGTTTGTGATGTCCGTGGTGTGGAGAAGAAAATGGATCTCTCTTCCCCAGCTTCCTTTCCCTTCATAACTGTGGTTCACCAGCCTAACCCTAAACACAGGTATGTCTTTACGAGGGCTAGTTGAACATTTTGTGTTAACTTGTTTTTGACTGAGAATTGGGTTTTAAACTAAATGAAATTTTTCATGAAATATGTCTGTTTTCCTTTAAAATGTTTGATTTTGATTGGAAAACTGAAAAACCCCAAACCAAACATTTTTGGCCAAAAAAATGAATAGTATTTTTAATAAAAAAAATAAATAATGAAATGTGTGTGATCAAATAACATGTGTTCACACCTTTCTGCAATAGAGAGGAGTTGAGACTAGACAGTGGATGCAGCTAATGGTGACAAGCGAGGCCCAGAGTTTGAGGAATGGGCTGGCACTGCCCTGCTAAGTGCACAGAATAAGAACAGAAAGTTCACCTTGATTCATGAAAGGATAGTTCCTGTGGCCCAGGGGGATTTGGCCTGGCCTTCTGCCTTGGCCCCCTAAGCAGCAACTCCAACAAAAGCTGGGAAATCCAGAAGTCTTCATATAGCACCTTTCCCCATGGACACCACATACTCACACCCACTTTCTGCTCCTCTAGAGCCCCTTCCTGGCTGAATGATGTGTGTGCATGACTGGGCTGGTAGGTGGATAGCCACCCCCAGGGTACTCTATGGAAAAGGGCCAATCCTCTAACAAGGGAGAAAAGAATGCACAGGGGACTGTAGAGCAGAATTAAGGTGACCAGATAGCAAGTTTGAAAAATTGGGATGGGAGGTTATGGGGGATAATAGGATCCTATATAACACAGAGCCCCTAATAACCAGGATGGTCCCAATAAACTCAGGACATCTGATCACCTTAAGCAGAACAGGGAAGACTGGGGCTGGGATGAGAGTGGAGCAGAGCTCTCCATCCAGTGGTGAATTCAGAGAATGGATTTGCTCTGTAGTGCTACCTATCTGTGTGTTGAAGCATTTGCTTGGGCTAACATGGTAGCTATTCCAGTCTGGGTAAAGCAACAGCTGCAACAGAGGAATTGGGTGCTGGGGACATGCAGTGGCAAAGGAGTTGGGCCCTACGGGCATACAGTGGAAAAGAATAAAGGGAGAGCAGCTTCACCGTTTGGAGGTAGGTGAGAGAACCCTCCCGCTTTGAATCAGGGGCCAGAGATAAAGCTGAAGGGAACTTAGGTGAAGACTCTCAAATTATTTTTTCAAAAGGTTCATTGTGAAAACACAGTTCCCTTGACAGGTGGTGGCCCCTCCAAACTCTGTCACTTTGCTTCCCCTCCAGGTGATCTAAAGAATGCCCCTGCTTCCTGCTCCATAGATTTGTGTAAACTTGGCTTCAGCCTCTTGCACTTACAGGTCAGTCTCAACCCCCCTATCCAGATTCTCTGAACAAAGCTCATTAAATTGTTTCCCATCAGCTCGTCCTTTTAGCCACTCACAGCACAAGATAGAAAAGCTCTCACCACTCTGCAGTCTACAGGGATCACCCCCTCCAGAATGTCTCTGTTTCCCATCTCCTAATTTTTGTTCTGTCTTAGCAGAGGAGCTTCTCTGCTGATCCCTGTTGTTTACAATTTAAGAAGTCAAGCCCAGGGCACAGCAGAATTGGGATCCCCAGATTTATGGCTGCTAGTTGCTGAGTGTAAACGTCCGCCGTTGGGGCTCAGCCCTCTCAGGCGCCGCTGGGAGCCAGGGCGCCTCACTACAGATGGCAAAATAGGCCAGGGTTCAGACCTCTTGGCAGGGGTAGAGCCAACAGATAGTCTCTAAGCCCTGGCCCTGGCTCAGGACGGGGCACCAAGCAGTTCAGAGCTCAGCTCCTCAGCAGGGACTGAGCAAACAAGTAGTCTATAAAGCCCTGGCCCTGGGTCAGGGTGGGGCACTAAGTAGTTCAGGACTCAGCTCCTTCAGCAGGGGGCTGAGCAAACAAATAGGTTATAAAGCCCAGGCCCTGGGTTACGGCAGGGCACTAAGCAGTTCAGGGCTCAGCTCCTTCAGCAGGGAACTGAGCAAACAAATAGTTTATAAAGCCCAGGCCCTGGGTTACGGCAGGGCACTAAGCAGTTCAGGGCTCAGCTCCTTCAGCAGGGAACTGAGCAAACAAATAGTTTATAAAGCCCAGGCCCTGGATCAGGGCGGGGCAACAAACCAGCACAGGGCTCAGACCCTCAGGCAGGGGCTGAGCAGCAGTTCAAATAGTAAGTTTATAAATAAGGCCTCCTCAGGCCAGCGAGAGGGGGAGTCTGCCATCCTTAGATGGGTAGCAGGGGGAACGCAGGCCCTCCCACTCCACTGCGTTCCAGCCCGGGGCCCTAGCAGCGGCCAAGACTCGCTGCTGTCAGTGGGGATCCTGGCCGCAACACACTGACATTGGTTCAGATGTTTCACCAGTGTCTTCCGGGGGGTCCCAGACCATGGGTTCCTCAGGATACCAGGCACAGGGAAGCTCAGGCAGCTCCTCAGGATACCGGGCATGGGGCAGGCTCGGCCAGTCCTCCTCAGGATACCGGGCATGGGGAAGCTCAGGCAGCTCCTCAGGATACCGGGCACGGGGAAGCTCAGGCAGCTCCTCAGGATACCGGGCACGGGGAAGCTCAGGCCAGGGGGGTGCTCGGCCACTCACATCTGGTCTCTTTGGTGGCCGGCCTCCAAGTGAGTGCCGGGGCTGTGCTTTTATACTTCCTGTCCCGCCCCTTGACTTCCGGGGGGCGGGAACGGGCAGCGGTGGCTCCGCTCACGTTGGAGGCTGCAGGGCCTGTACCTTTATACTTCCTGTCCCACCCCTTGACTTCCGGGGGGCGGGAACGGGCGGCAGTGGCTCTGCCCACATTGGAGGCTGCAGGGGCTTGGCCCTCTCACTACACTACACTGAGGGTTTGACGTTTATAGGTCTGGAGTGATCTGAGTTTCTTTTTTCTTTCTCTCTGTCTCTTTGGGACTACAAAGGCAGAAACTGTAGTAACTTGGATATCTGGACTTATAGTGTGCACCATACTTGTACTAAATAAACAGCCTTATTTTACAAAGATCCAAGATCAGTCAGCAGTTTCATTTTATGGCAAATTTCATTCTATGCCATCTAGGTGTTTAGGGTTACTCAGAGTGAGGCTAGGTTATGTACAACTATTTATGATTAATAAATGGCCAAGTTGTTCTTCAGTTGGGAAAAATGCACCTTCTGCCTTTGTTTAGTAGTGACAGCATCACGATGAAAAGAAAATGAGCAAATTTCATCTCTTTAATGGGAAGCACAGAGAATGAGGAAACCCAGAAAAGAGAATCAATTTCTTTTACAATAAAATGTCATTTTTAGCACAAATTCAGGGCTTCTCTTGAAATTCTTTACTTAGAAAACACTCCTCACATTTCTGTAGTAATTGCACAAGATCTGCTGTAAATTAACATGATGTGTACATTAACATGACATTTTAAAATAAGAAATAACATTGCGCGTCCTATTTTGCAATCAGGGATCTAAAAATATTATTCCCATCAGACACATTTATTTTAATCCAGTTCACAGATAGTATCAGAAAAATAAAAAACAATTTAAAACCTCTCTCATTAAAAGCCTTTTAACTTGCTACTCTCACCAGAAGAGCAAATCTTGTTAATTTCTAATGGTGGTAGCCCTAGTCAGTTAATGCTCATCTAACCATCTAATGCTAATCACTGAAATCAAGAATCTGCACTGCAGTCTGCTGTTCTAAACTTCATAACAGTATTTCCAAGAGTTTAGTTGAACATGTTTCTTACCAATCCTTCCTGAAGCTTTGCATCTTCTCCCTCTGGAGACGTGGCACCCTTGTGCTAATACCTTTCCCCACTACAGCAGCAGGAGAACAAGGAGCAGGAGATAATCAGGAAGCATTTTGGCTAAACACTTTTTGAAGTAAATGTGTCTGGCTGTCACTCACCTTCCCCATTAATAATCTCCTCACATGAATACCAGATGCCAGCGTGAAACTTTCGGTCAATGAACTTGTCATCGCCTGTCTCCCAGATATACTGAACGGCGTTGCTATTGTTCAGATCAGAGCTATTGAAGCGGATGCAGTGAGTCCCTTTCTCCTGATCTGTACAGAAAGGTTTTGCAACTTTTCTTGTCCCTTCACACCAGTAACTGCTGCTAAATGCCGTGATAGAGAGGATTAATGAGAGAAAACTGAGCGAGAGTGCTGCTGAGGCTCTCTGCCGTCTATCCATGCTCATGTCTGAAATCTGCCCACTTGCAGGGCCAGCATCAGCATTAAAGTGTGCTGAAAAAGCCAGTGATAATGCTTTTCATCTGGTTGTATGGGGAAGCATTCATTGAAATTCACTCTTCAGTTCTGGATTTCCACCAGTGAATTGTACCAGTCTGGTAGTTAAGATGATAAGCAGAAATCATAGGCTCATTGTTTGACAAGAAAGAAAACAGGATGCAGCAGATTTGTCCAGCCAGTGAAACCTGTGCAGGAAATATAAAGGGGGGAAAGGATCCTGGGAGTGTGTCTGTTGAATCACAAGACAAGGGATTAGTCTGTATCAGCAAAAAAAATGAGGAGTCCTTGTGGCACCTCAGAGACTAACACATTTATTTAGGCATAAGCTTTCGTGGGCTATCCCAGGCACAGGTGTGTGATACAGACAACGTTCCTGACTAGGGAGGGCAGCTCAGGCTTCAGAACTTCTTGTTAAATTTAATACTAATTATGGCACGAGTGAATGTTATTTGTAGGGGGATTCTTGAGATGAGCCCTATCCCTGAGATGGAGCAAGGAGAGTGCTCTGCAGCCCAGGGAGACAGGAAATCTGCCAGGAACCATACCAACTACAAAGGCAAGAAGTGTGTGTTTGCCTTTGTCATTAGTGGAGCCACTGCAGGCTGCCCCCGGTACTGCAAAGTGCCTCCGTGGAATGCAGTTTAGTAAAGCAGTGCAGAGGGCTGAACTGCCCAAGGTGCCATTCCCTCTGCACTGATGCCAATCCTGACCCTTCCCCAGGAAAAGGAAAAGTTGGCTGGGGTACAATCCAAACAAGTGAAGAGATGTGTCACCTCTTACTTTGTGACCCTAATTACCTCACAATGCCTTGCTACTGAAGCTGTCTGCAACAAGTCATCAAGAAGCAAGCACAGTTTGTCTATATACTGGGCAGCTTTGGTCCAACACTTTGGGTCCTGGAGCCTGCCTGCAACATCGTAGACTTCCACTGTTCTCTACTGGTCTTGGTTAATGCCCGGTAGGGTGATTCCACATTCTTCTTAGCCCCAAATATGCATGTGTTTTCTGAAATGTCCAGTCCTGTTCTGGAACAGTCGGGAATTTTAAGATTTATTGTTCCTTTAAAATGTCAGTATCCAACAGTTTGTTATTTTACCTGGAGTTACCAGACAGTTGAGTTCAAACACAGCACTAGATTAGTTTAGATTAAAAAGAAAGCAAGTGTATTTAATTGCACAGAGAGATTTTAAGTGAATGCAAATATAAGGATTAAAGTAAAAAATGGTTACAAGAGAAATAAAGATAAAACACTTTCTAGTAACAGAAACTTAACAACCTAGTCTGGTTTCCAGATAAAATCTTCAGCACATATTTCCATTGAGGATTGTATTGTGGAGTTTGTGTGTGAGTGAGTGTGTGTGCAGGCTGCTAGGGGCCGTGTGCTGAGAGCGAGGCTGAGCCCTGCGTTGGGGGCGGGGCTTACCTGATTAGGGGTCCTATATATCCCCTATAATATCCGGTTTTCACTTCCTGTACCAGTAGCTCCAGTTCCTCCATCTTGTTACCTAGGCTCCTCGCATTAGTGTACAGACATTTTAATTTTTGGCGTTGGCGTCAGTGACATTCTTTCCCCCGTCGTGCACAGACCTTCTACCACCAGCATCACCGTTAGTTAGTTTCAACTCTGCTTTCTTCCTCGGGTCAATTCTTCGTCCACAAGGGTATCCCCTCTCACTTTGTTTACTTCCCTCTCCAGGTTAAATTCCGGCGTGGAGATCTCCTGAACATCTCCCAACCATCTCCCCAACTTCCTAGTTAAAAGCTCTCTTAATGAGGTCGGCGAGCCTCCATCCCAGAAGTTATTTCCCTCCTTACTTAGATGAAGTCCATCCGAGCGAACAGTTGCCTGTCCGTAACGCTTCCCAATGACCGTACATCCCAAAGCCCTCCTTATAGCACCACTGCCTGAGCCATCTGTTAATTACTCATAATCTTGTCGCTCCTTCGTCGCCACGCTCTAGGAACGGCAGAATCCACTGAAGATCACTGAGCTCGATTTTCCTTGAGCGTCTTCCCAGTCCTGACATAGCCTCCTTGATACAGTCCAGGGAGTGACTAGCCGTATCATTCGTTCCCACATGAAGGACAATCACGGGTTCTTTCCGCTCCGCTAGGATCCTTTTCAGCCTCAGGTCCACATCCTGTACCTTAGCCCCCGGTAGAACAGCACACCCTTCTGTTCTCCCCGATCAGGTCTAGTTACAGGCCTGTCTATTCTTCTCAGTAAAGAGTCTCCAATCACGTAGATCTTGCTTTTCCGGCGACAGTGTGATTCTCCGGTCTATCCCCCGCACCACTGGCCGCAAGTCCTCGATTCGTATTCACCTTGCAATCCTCCTTGGGGTCATACTTGGTGTCGCTCCATTGACTCCTCCGTCCTTCTGCAGGACTAGCCGCTCGCCTCTTTTTCCTTGCCTCTTCTTCAGCGAGCACCTGCTGTGCTCCATCTTCATTTTCCAACCCAGCAACCTGTTCCTGAGTTCTATTTCTCCATCACTGGCCGTCTTTTCCTCTGCCTGGTTCTCCTAGTCACATGCTTCCACCGTCCATTTTCCTCACCCAGCAGCTCCTCAGCAATTTTTTGGTCCTGCTTCCATCTGCTCCTCTGAGCTTATCCCTGTGCCTCATCATGTCTGTGTTCCATCAACTGCTCAAACCCCCTTCTATAACTCAGCCAGAGTTTCCACCTGCATCTCCAGTCCTCTATCTTTTCTTCAGCAGCTCCTATTCAGGCGGCACTTCTTGCAGACAAAACTCCTTTCAGGCGCCCCTCCAGGACCATGTACATGCCACAGCTCCGCATCCGGTCATCCTCAGTGCGTCTCTACCTGCTGGCCTCTGTCTCAGTCATGCCCTTCCAGCTCTGTGCTCGCAGTCCAAGCCTAACACTGCACCACAGGCCACCAACAAGGCCTGGGCTGCTGGGCAGACCTGCCCCTTCCCTCTTCTGGCTTGTTGGTTCCTCGCTTTAGCCTCCTCTGGAACTCCTCCCTGGAACTCCCACTGAAACTCCCTGTTAGCAGCTCTGTTTGCTGGCTCCTGTGCCGCTGCCTGAGTGCCTGGCTCCTTTAATATTAGGACCCCTAATCAGGTAAGCCCCGCCCCAACGCAGGGGCTCAGCCTCGCTCTTCAGCACACAGGCCCCTAGCACCCTGCACACCACACTCACTCACACACAAACTCCACAATACAATCCTCAATGGAAATATGTGCTGAAGATTTATCTGGAAACCAGCTAGGTTGTTTAGTTCTGTTACTAGAAAGTGTTTTATCTTTATTTCTCGTTGTAACCATTTTTCTTTAATCCTTTATATTTGGCATTTCACTTAAAATCTCTCTGTGCAATTAAATACACTTGCTTTCTTTTAATCTAAACTAATCTTAGTGCTGTGTTGAACGTCAACTGTCTGGTAACTCCAGGTAAAATAACAAACTGTTGGATACTGACATTTAAAGGAACAATAAATCTTAAAATTCCCGACTGTTCCAGAACAGACTGACATTTCAGAACACATGCATATGGGGCTAAGAAGAGGATGTGGAATCACCCTACGGGGACATTAACCAAGACCAGAGAGAACAGTGAATGGTCTACGATGTTGCAGGCAGGCTCCAGGACCCAATGTGTTGGACCCAAAGCTGCCCAGTATATAGACAACTGTGCTTGTTCTTTGATTGACTTGTTGCAGACAGCTATCAGTAGCAAGCATTGTGATGGTAATTAGGGTCACAAGTAAGAGTTGACACATCTCTTCACTTGTTTGGATTTTGTACCCCAGCCAACTTTCTTTTTTCCTGGGGAAGGCGTCATTTGATTGGCATCAGTGCAGAGGGAATGGCACCTTGGGCAGTTCAGCCCTCTGCACTGCTTACAAACTGCCATCCACGAGGCACCTTTTTGCAGTACCGGGCAGCGCAGTGGCTCCACTAATTGACAAAGGCCACAACACTTCTTTGCCTTTTAGTTGGTATGGTTCCTGGCAGATTCCTGTCTCCCTGGGTGCGGAGCACTCTCCTTGCTCCATCTCAGGGATAGGGCCTCATCTTTCAGAATCCCACAAATAAACATTCACTCGTGCCATAATTAGTATTAAATTTAACAAGAAGTTCTGAAGCCTGAGCTGCCCTTCCTCGTCAGGAACGTTGTCTGTATTCACACACCTGTGCCTGGATAGCCCCACGAAAGCTTATGCCTAAATAAATGTGTTAGTCTCTGAGGTGCCACAAGGACTTTTCCTCATTTTTTTTGCTGATACAGATTAATCCTTTGTTCTTGTGAGTTCAACAGACAACACTCCCAGGATCCTTTCCCCCCTATATTCCTGCACAGGTTTCACTGGCTGGGACAATCTGCTGCGTCCTGTTTTCTTTCTTTCAAAACAATGAGCCTTATATTTCTGCTTATCATCTTACTACAGAAATGGTACAATTTCACTGGTGGAAATCAGAACTGAGAGGAATTCAATGATGCTTCCCCAATACAACCAGATGAAAGCATTTATCACTGGCTTTTTCAGCACACTTTAATGCTGATGCTGCCCTGCAAGTGGGCAGATTTCAACATGAGCATGGATAGACGCAAGAGCCTCAGCAGCCACTCTCGCTCAGTTTTCTCTCATTAATCCTCTCTGTCACGGCATTTAGCAGCAGTTTACTGGTGTGAAGGACAGAAAAGTTGGCAAAACCTTTCTGTACAGTCAGAGAAAGGGACTCACTGCATCCGCTTCATAGCTCTTTCCCTGATCTGAACAATAGCAACGCCGCTTTCAGTATATCTGGGAGACAGGCGATGCAAGTCATGACGGAAAGTTTACGTGGCATCTGGTATTTCATGTGAGGAGTTATTAAATGGGAAGCGTGATGACGCCAGACACATTTACTTCAAAAAGTGTTTAGCCAAAATGCTTCTGATTATCTCCTGCTCCTTTTTCTTCCTGCTGTGTAGTGGGGAAAGGTATTAGCACAAGGGTGCCACGTTCCAGAGGGAGAAGATGCAAAGTTCAGGAGGATTGGTAAGAACAATGTTCAACTAAACTCTTGGGAAATTACTGTATGAAGTTTAGAACAGCAGACTTGCAGTGCAGATTCTTGATTTCAGTGATTAGCATTGTGGTAGATGAGATTAACTGACTAGCTACCACATTAGAAATTGAACAAGATTTCTCTTCTGGTGGAGAGTAGCAAGTAAAAAGGCTTTTAATAGAGAGGTTTTAAATTGTTTTTTATTTTTCTGATACTATCTGTTGAACTGGATAAAATAAATGTGTCTGATCGAATAATAATTTTTTAATCCCTGATTGCAAAATGACGCGGCAATGTTATTCTTATTTTTAAAATGTATGGTTTAATGTTACACATCATGTTAATTTACAGCAGATCTTGTGCAATTACTACAGAAATGTGAGGAGTGTTTTTTCTAAGAAGATTTCAAGGAAGCCCTGAATTGTGATAAAAATGACATTTTATTGTAAAAGAATTGATTTCTTCTTTCTGGGTTTTCCTCATTCTCTGTGCTTTCCCATTAAGAGATGAAAATTGGCATTTCTTTCATCGTGATGCTGTCACTTACTAAACAAAGGCAGAAGGTGCATTTTTTCCCACTTGAAGAACAACTTGGCCATTTATTAATTCATAATTAGTTTACATAAACCTAGCCTCACTCTGAGTAACCCTAAACACCTAGATGGCATTAGAATGAAATTTTGCCATAAATGAAAACTGCTGACTGATCTTGGATCTTTGTAAATAAGGCTGTTTATTTAGTACAAGTTATGGTGCACCACTATAAGTCCAGATATCAAGTACTACAGTTTCTGCCTTTGTAGTCCCAAAGAACAGGAGAGAAAGAAAAAGAACTCAGATCACTCCAGACCTATTAAACGTCAAACCCTCGTGTAGTGTAGTGAGAGGCGCCAAGCCCCTGCAAGCCTCCATGTGGGCAGAGCCACTGCCGCCCGTTCCGCCCCGAAGTCAAGGGGTGGGACAGGAGTATAAAGGTACAGGCCTGCAGCTCCAACGTGAGCCAGAGCCACCGCTGCCGTTCCGCCCCCCGGAAGTAAGGGGCGGACAGGAGTATAAAACACAGCCCCGCACTCACTGGAGGCGGCCACCAAAAGACCGATGTGACGTGCCGAGCACCCCCCTGCCTGAGCTTCCCCGTGCCCGGTATTCCTAGGAGCTGCTGAGCTTCCCCGTGCCCGGTATCCTGAGGAGCTGCCTGGCTCCCCATGCGATCCTGAGGAGGTGGCGAGCCTGCCCCATGCCCGGTATCTAGGAAGCTGCCTGAGCTTCCCTGTGCCTTGTATCCTGAGAACCCATGGTCTGGGACCCCCGGAAGACACTTGGTTGAAACATCTGACCAAATGTCAGTGTGTTGCGGCCAGATCCCCATGACAGCAGCGAGTCTTGCGCTGCTAGGGCCCGGGCTGCGACGCAGTGGAGTGGGAGGCCTGCGTTCCCCTGCCACCCGCCTAAGGGTGGCAGACTCCCCCTCTTCGCTGCCTTGAGGAGGCCTTATTATAACTTACTTTTGAACTGCTGCTCAGCCCCTGCCTCCGAGGTCTAGCCCTTGTGCTGGTTTGTTCCCTCCTGATCCAGGGCCTGGGCTTTTATAATATTTGTTTGCTCAGTCCTTGCTGAGGAGCTGAGCCCTGACTGCTTTAGCTGCCCTGCCGTAACCAGGGCCTGGGCTTTATAACCTATTTGTTTGCTCAGCCCCCTGCTGAGGAGCTGAGTCCTGAACTCACTTAGTGCCACCCGACCCAGGGCCAGGCTTTATAGACTACTGTTTGCTCAGTCCCTGTGAGGAGCTGAGCTCTGAACTGCTTGGTGCCCCTCCTGGCCAGGCAGGGCTTAGAGACTATCTGTTTGGCTCATACCCCTGCAAGAGGTCTAACCCTGGACTATTTTGCCATCTAGGAGGCGCCCTGGCTCCCAGGCGGCGCCTGAGAGGCTGAGCCCCAACGGCGGACGTTTACACTCAGCAACTGCAGCCATATCTGGGGATCCCAATTCTGCTGTGCCCTGGGCTTGACTTCTTAAATTGTAAACAACAGGATCAGCAGAGAAGCTCCTCTGCTAAGACAGAACAAAAAGTTAGGAGATGGGAAAAGAGACATTCTGGAGGGGGTGATCCCTGTAGACTGCAGATGGTGAGAGCTTTTTCTATCTTGTGCTGTGAGCTAAAGACGAGCTGTGCGGAAACAATTTAATGAGCTTTGTTCAGAGATATCTGGATAGGGGGTTGAGACTGACCTGTAAGTGCAAGAGTTGAGCCAAGTTTACACAAATCATGGAGCAGGAAGCAGGGGCATTCTTAGATCACCTGGAGGGGAGCAAAGTACAGGTTTGGAGGGGCCACACCTTCAGGAACTGTGTTTTTCACAATGAACCTTTTGAAAAAATAATTGAGAGTCTTCACCTAAGTTCCCTTTCAGCTTTTATCTCTGGCCCCTGATATCAAAGCGGAGGTTCTCTCACCTACCTCCAAACCGGTGAAGTGCTCTCCCTTTATTCTTCCCTGTTATGCCCGTAGGCCCAACTTCCTTTGCCACTGCATGTCCCCGACACCCACCCTGTGCACGTGCTTTACCCAGACTGAATATAGACCTATGCCATAAGCACATGCTTCAACACACAGATAGGTAGCACTACAAGCAAATCCATTCTCTGAATCGACCACGGGAAGCCTCTGCTTCCACTCTCATCCCCAGCCCCAGTCTTCTCTTGTTCTGCTTAGGTGATCAATGTCCTGAGTTTATTGGGACCATCCTGGTTATTAGCCTGTTTATATAGATTCCTATTTATCCCATAACCTCCATCCCAATTTTTTCAAACTTTGCTATCTGTCACCATTAATTCTGCTACAGTCCCCTGTGCATTCTTTTCTCCCTTGTTAGAGATGGCCTTTTCCATAGAGTACCCTTGGGGGTGGCTATCCACCTACCAGCCCAGTCATGCACACAATCATCAGCCAGAAGGGCTCTAAGGAGCAGAAAGTGGGTGTGAGTATTGTGTGTCCATTGGGAAAGGTGCTATATGAAGACTTCTGATTTCCCAGCTTTTTTGGAGTTGCTGCTTAGAGGGGGGGTATGGATAGGGCCAAGCAGAAGCCAGGCCAAATCTCCCTTGGGCCACAGAAACTATCCTTTCATGAATCAGGTGAACTTTCTGTTCTATCCACTACGCGTGCCAGCCCTTCCTCAAACTCTGGGGCCTCGCTTGTCACCATTAGCTGATCACTGTCTAGTCTCAACTCCCCAAGCATGACAGTGAACACATGATTTGATCACACACATTTCATTATTTGTATTAAAATACTAGTTCATTTTTTTGGCCAAAAATGTTTGGTTTGGGTTTTCAGTCCCATACAAACATAACATAAAGGAAAACAGACATAATTAGAAATTTTCATTAGTTTAAAACCCAATTCTCAGCAAAACAAGTTAACACAAAATGTTCAACTAGCCCTCGTAACATACCTGTGTTTAGGGTTAGCTTGTGATCTCATCTAAAGGAAGAACGAAGAGGATCCCATTTCTTCTCCACACCACGGACATCACAAATACATCACAAGAGAGGGGACTGCCTCTCCCATGCCCCCTACAGTTGTGTCTTATTGATAATAAAGAATTAAAGGAGGCCAATAGATTTAATGCTAATCAGCATGCCAATCTATTTTATGAAAATAGATCTTGTCAAAATAACTTTCTGATATCTTTTTTTAAATGAGGTTACAAGTTTGCGTTGGACATAAGTTAACTGTAAAAGAACAGGATACTTGTGGCACCTTAAAGAGATAACAAGTTTATTTCAGCATGAGCTTTTCGTGAAGCTACAGCTCACTTCTCGGATGTGCTGTAATATACTTAGGACTCTGTAAGCTTTTGACTTGGCACTGCATGATACATACAAGAAACTTCAAATCACAATTTTGAGGATTTCAATAACTCAGTCATGGTTAGGGGTTGTTATAAATGTGTATGGGTAGGGTTTTGTGGCCTGCCTTATGCAGGAGGTCAGACTAGATGATCATATTGGTCCCTTCTGACCTATGAGTCTATGAGTCTATAGCTGACTGATCTCCTGGGTCAGGATCTATCCCCCCAAGCCAAAGGGCTGGTACCTTTGTCTTTGTAGGTGATAGATAACTTGGGGGTTCCAGGCCCCTCCCTTTGATAGTCTAATGAAGCTTTGAAATGGATCCTGATGAAGGATGCCTCCAGATAAAAAGTCTATTTCCAGCTGCGAGGTAGGCAACATGGAGTCTGTCTTGAAGGAAGTTTTCTGATGCTTCCTACCAGCTAGAATTGTGTCTGCTAAAATGCATTTTTTTTAGTTCCTGCCTCCTCCAGTGCAATTTGAATGAACATTAGACATGTGATTGTCAGTTTCCTCCATTATAATGTGAGGTTTACCTCCACTCCTTGCAAGTTTGATGGGTCTTTTTATGCAAAATGTAAATACATTCTGATTGTGATTCAAAATACTATAGAAGTAATTCCCATGTAGAGAAGCCACATTCCTTTCCTGAGATGGGGCAATTTCTGCTTCGCTGACAAACCACATCTTAAAAATTATCATTTCAGTTTATATCCATAACTTTGGTCAGTTGCTTGCACCTACATTATGTGGTTATATTAATAACCAGTGTGTCATGAGCTTCACAGAGACCTTGCATAACACTTACCAGATACATTTCATACATTCAAGAACTGGGGTACATTTGAACTGGTTATGCCAGCTGCAAGTCATTACCAGATATCTGGGTGCCTCTTGCCCTCTGCCTTTTGGTTGTCACAGAGTGACTATCCCTCTGGCATATCTGAGTAGACTTACAAAGTTTCAGGAAGCAGCAAGCCTGAAAACATCTACTCTTTCCACCACGGAAGATGCAGCAGCAACCTTCTCCTCTCCCAAAAGTGTCATTCTACCTTGACAACTTTTACAGACACTGCTCTCATCTCCTCTTGTTTGACATTGCAAGCACTGCAGAAATCTTCCAATTGGTTCTGCAAAGTCTTGTTTGGAGGAGCTGTTGCTGTGTAAGCCTGTGAGGTGTAACTGCAAAGAGCAAAGAAGTCACCGTCATATTGAGTGGTGGTCTTCGTCGTGAGGGACAGAAAATGAGCTGCAGGCTGCAGTGACCAGCTGGCTCTGGGTTATGTTGTGGTAGGGGTTATGTAATTTTTAAATAACAATACTTGTATTGTTCAATACAAGTCTCAGCATGAAACTGTAGGAAGCAGAATGTCTGTCACTGGATGATAGCTGAATCTGAGAAGTCTGAGACAGTCCATAAGGGTAAGGGTAAAACATACTCTGAGAGTAAGTGAGACTACTGAACTGAAGTTAGAAGGAGAGAAACGTGTCCTTTTATTCTCAGTGCATGTGACTGTTACAGAAGGCTTGAGGGTAGATCCACAAAACGTCAACAGTTAGTTCTGTCTGTCTTTCACAAGCTGAACTGGTATGCTGGCTGTAGTTAATTAAGTTTGTCGGACACTTTCCATTATAAGCCCAGTTTTCAGTTGTTTATAGCTTTGTCAGACTTTAGCTGTTTGGGCTGAAGTTTCCAGTGTTGGGTGTCTGACTCAGGCAGAATATTTTTGGAAAATGTCCGCAAAAATGGTTAATCTGTTTATGAGACAGTGTAATGGGGTTTGCTAATCACTTCTGAGGCACCTCCTTGTGGCTCATCTCTCTCTGGAGTCAGGTCACCCTCTCTCTTCATGACTTGGGGTGTTCCCTCTTCATGACTTTGTCCTCCAGCTAGGTCACTATAGTTTTTCCATTGTGAGGATATCAAAGTTCTACTCAATTAACTGTCTGTCACCTGCTCCACTGCCCAGTCTGTGCCACTTCCTCATTGGCTCATAGGGAAACCCGGGCCCACCCTCTACTCCGGGTTCCAGCCTGGGACCCTATGACTAAAAACTCAATCCCAGATCTTGTCACGGTTTCCATGGCCTCCTTCCTACTTTTCCTTATCTTCTAAACCACCCCTGGATTACCACTGGAGCTTCTGTGCTCCCTGTGGCTACCATCTGTAGTAACCTGCACCCTGGCACTACCACCTGCTGCAGCAACAATGGTGCAGCACTGAATGTTGCCCTGGGAAGACAGATGGTCAAGGAGAGGGCAGCTTGAGTTGGGGAGGGGGCTTGGAATCTGCCTGAAGAGTATACTCAGAAGTTGCTGTTGGAGAAGAATTGAAATGCTGAGCTAGGCATGAACTGATGCTGGGGGTGGAGGTGAGGTGATAAAATAGAAGAAGACCAGAAGAATAAAAGCAGGGGATTGGGAAGTGAGAAGGGTGGAAGAAGGAAAACAGGAAAGGTTTCAGGTCAGGAGAAGGAGAAAAAAAAACAGACCTGGGTATGTGAGCAGGTGCTATTAGAGAAGGGCCATAGAGGGAAATAAAATCTACAGGCTTATCAGAGAGAGAGAGTACCAGGGGGAAAAAACTTGAAAGGAAATATAATTAGTGAAAAAATGAAGTGATCAAAAAGCTGTGGTGCGAGATGAACACAGACTCTGAAATAGTAACCAAGAAACCCACCCA
Organism: Chelonoidis abingdonii; assembly: GCF_003597395.2. NCBI lineage: Eukaryota > Metazoa > Chordata > Testudines > Testudinidae > Chelonoidis > Chelonoidis abingdonii. The sequence goes on from NC_133781.1 coordinate 5,979,963, forward strand.
CACCCACGAAGGGCCTAAAGTACATGAACAGAGAGGATGACTGTTGGAACATCTGCTGATAGAATACAGTTCAAAGGTGCCTAATGGACAAGTGGGGGCCACTAGGTGAAGAAAACTCACTTGTGGAGTTGTCATAAATAGATAGGTAAGGTAAGGGTTAAGTTTCTTTTACCTGGAAAGGGTAACCAAACACCTGACCAGAGGACCAATCAGAGAACTGGATTGTTTAAAGTCAGGGTGGGAATTTGTATACTCGGGGTCTTTTTTGTTTTCTCGGCTGTGAGTAAACAAGGTTCCTCCTAACTCCTTCTTATTTCAAAATTATTCCAAAAGTCTGGGGCTTACCTGAAACTCCCCAAGCTCACTACCAGCTTGGGTATTTGGGCTGCCACCAGGTCAGGAATTTAATTAGAGAGCCTGACCCCCCTCTTTCCTTTTCTGGTGCCCCACCCTCCCTTGGTGGGACACCCAATTCCAAATCCCTTGGATGCTAAAAGCAGGGAGAAAACCCTGCCCCCCCTCCTTCTCAGGCTTGCCTCTTGGTCGAGCCTGCGAGTATCAAGAAACCGGTTTCTCTGCTTCCCAAGAGATAAGCGTTCTTACTCTCAGGACAATTGAGATGCAAAATGCCAACAGCTTGGCTTTGCCTTCCCCCGTGCCTGCTCTTTCCCGAAAGCAATAGGAACTAGCCCACAGCCTGGCTGTTCCCTTCCCTTTGCCTCCCTAGGAAAAGAAACTTCCACACGTTTTAAAAGAAAAGTTTATATAAAAAAGAAAGAAAAAATATAAAACAATAATCTTGCATTAAGAAACTCAATACAGGCTCTTGCTTATAAGAAGATATGAAGAAACAGTCTGATTTAAAAGATAGCCCAATTAAACCAGTCCAACAAATCACATACATGGTGATACACCACAAAGATCATCATAGCCGAATACTTGCGTTCCCTTGGTACTTACAGAGTTTAGAAGAAACTTTAAGATAAGATGGAGTTAGGGAAACTTGTTTATCACAGCCGAGAAAACAAAAAGACCCAGTAAACAAATTCCCGCCCCCTGACTTTAAACAATCCAGTTCTCTGATTGGTCCTCTGGTCAGGTGTTTGGTTACCCTTTCCAGGTAAAAGAAACTTAACCCTTACCTTACCTATCTATTTATGACAGGAGTGAAAAGAGAAAAGAGTGAAAAGAGGTACAGCCAGAGGAACATCGAATCTAAGGAGCACTTCAAGCCTCAGAGACCAAAGAACAGGACAGCAAGAGTGGAGCTGGACTTAAAGCCAAGGAGAGGAAAAGTTGATTCTTCTCTGAAGTGACACAGTCTATTGTTCAATCATCTCTTTTGTTCTTGGTAATAACAATGCGGTTGGTACTACCTGCACAGTGTGTACACGCTCCCAAAGGTGAATGAGTGGGTAACAGTAGTTTAGTAGTAGCAGTAGTAAGTCTTTGGTAATTGTCTATATTATTTCTGCTCCTGATACGATTTTTGGGTTTTCCCTGATAAAGTTCTAAAAATTTAAAATGATCCCTTTTGTCTTGGTTTGCCTCTGCCTCTCCTCCCAGTTAGCCTAACCTCGCTGAGCCAGGTCACCACACACCCCTCTCGCAGGTTCTTGCCAGAGTCTGTATTCCCAGGCAGGATCTCAGGGTTTTCTTCCCCCTGTTGACTTCTACTGGTCTCTTAGCCACTCCCCTCTTCTCTAGGGAGTGATTGCAGGGTTTCTTCCAGCAGCCCCTTCTTTCTCTCACTTTCTGGTTAGATACCAGCCCAGCCTGCCCCTGCCAGGCTGGGCTTCACCATCAGGGGGGGAGAAGGAGGGGGAGGGGAGGGGATTGGAGCAGAGGAAGGGAGGGAGTTGAGGGTGGGAGCATATAGGAACAGGGGGTGAGGGAGTCGTGGGTGTATAGAATCATAGGACACATCTACACTGCAGCTGGGAGCGTGCTTCCCAGTGGAAGTGCCCAGCCATTAGCTCTGTGTGAGTTAGCAGGCTAAAAGTAGCAGTGCAGCTGGGAGTGGCCCAGGCAGTGGCTTAGGCTAGCCACCGGGTATGTACCCAGAGGGTCTGCGCAGGTTTGTACTCAGGCAGCTAACTCGAGCTGCTGCTACCCACCTACACTGCTATTTTGAGCACACTAGCTCAAGCAGAACTGTCACATATCTTTTTACTTGTGCTGGGAAGCACGCTTCTAGCTACAACACAAACATAGCAAGGGTGCCAATTAGGGAGGGCAGGCAGGAGGTGAGCTCTCAGATGGACCTCTTAACTGCACAGAATTAGTGTGGAATGTGAGTTCTGCAGAGGAGAGGTGCTTCTTGCAGCTTGTGCCCTTGGGAGTCAGTGTTTTGTTTACAGGGGACTCAAAAGAAATACAGCCAAGCCAGGGGTGAAAGTAACTCACAGGACTTACCAGTACAGCCAGAGTCCTGCGGGGAGGAGAGGGGAGGTATCTCATCCAGAAGAGGCGGGGCCTCAAGATTTAAAGGCCCTGGGGCACCAGCCGTGGCTAGGAGTCCCAGGGCCTTTAAATCACCCAGGGGGTTCCCAGCTGCAGAGGTGGCTGATAGCTCCCGGGTCGAACTAAAGGGCCCGAGGCTCCAGCTACCATGGAGCTCCAGGCCCTTTAAATGCCGACCCCAGCCTGGCTGCCGGAGGTCAGGTCAGGTCAGGTCAGGTCAGGGCCAGGACTGGGATTTAAAGGGCTCCTCCTAGTTTCCTGGTGCCCAGCCTGGCCGCCGCCGCAGGCCAGGGACGGGATTTAAAGGGCTCTTCCGGGCTCCCCGCTTTGGCGGGAAGCTCGAAGGAGTGCTTTAAATGCTGGCCCCAGCCCAGCCGCTGGAGCTGCGGGCCAGGATTTAAAGAGCCCACCCTTTAAATCCTTGCTGCAGAAGCCGAAGCGGCCCGGCACAGCGCCAGTACGCTGTACCAGACCGGACCGGCTTACTTTCACCTCTGAGCCAAGCCCTCGGATCCAAGTTTACATTCAGAAAAGAGGGAGATGTGAAGGAGTAGGTGAAAAGAAAGGGCCAAAACCTAGGGAAGAGATAGTAGTGATATAGAGAAGTTCCCACTTTACCTGTGGTACTTATGTACTTATGTGGTCCCATCACCAGGGTATCTGAGTGCCTCACATCACAACCCCTCAGTGCTGTTATACCCATTGTACAAAGGGGCACTGAGGGACACATTAGGGTGACCAGATGTACTGATTTTATAGTGACCATCCCAATATTTATGGTTTTGTCTTATATAGGTGCCAATTAACCTCCACCCCCGTCCCAATTTTTCATACTTGCTATCTGGTCACCCTAGGACACACAGACTAAAAGCCAAATTTTCAAAGGCACTTAGTGGGAAAATGTAGTCCCTGAGCCAATACATATATGATATGTAACTCTGGGTAAGATGGCTCAGATATTTAAGTATGAAGTGTATAGTTATTGACCAGAAATGTCATCACATGTTCACTGTGATATTAATATCTATGAGTGGAGGCACTAATTGCAATAGTTTTACTTGATTAACATCTAGAAGATTTGACCCTCCAACTTTCTTTCAAGAGGAAGAGCTGTCCAGAGCTCCTGTGCTGTTTATTTTCCTTTCCTGCCTGCAGTGGCCCTGAGATACTTCCGAAGTCTCAATTTTTTTCTCAACTTTAAAACATGGAATTTTCTTGGTGTTTGGTTTTAAATATTCTCCTGTGAAAACTGCAACTCAAGCACTGTAGTTTTGTGTTGAAGACCCTTCTGGAAAGTAACTAGCCTCTAAACCAGGCGTAGGCAACCTATGGCACGGGTGCCCGAAGGTGGCACGCAAGCTGATTTTCAGTGGTACTCACACTGCCTGGGTCCTGGCCACCAGTCCAAGGGGCTCTGCATTTTAATTAAATTTTAAATGAAGCTTCTTAAACATTTTAAAAACCTTATTTACTTTACATACAACAATAGTTTAGTTATATAGTATAGACTTATAGAAAGAGACCTTCTAAAAATGTTAAAATGTATTATTGGCACGCAAAACCTTAAATTAGAGTTAATAAATGAATACTCGGCACACCACATCTGAAAGGTGGCCTACCCCTGCTCTAAACAGAAGGCAGTGTTGCCAACTCTCATGATTTTGTCATGAGTCTTGTGATAATTATTGTTTTCCTTAAAGCCCCTGCTCCTGGAGTCAAGTGGATATGTGATGATATCAGCCTTCATTATGAAAGAGAAATGAAGTTTCTAGCCCTTGTGGTTGTGGAAAAAGCTTCAAAATATGACCTCAGTGCACTATAAAGGCTCAAAAACCAGAATGTAAATAAAACGAACATCAAATCTATTATTTTTATATAATCTCATTATTTTTAAAGCCAATCTCATGATTTTTGGTGAGCCTGATTCATGATATTTGAACATTTGGGGTTGGCACTACTATGAAAGTGACTTGACGGTGTCAGTTTCACTCCTGTTTAAAGTCAGTTTCTAGTTTATTATTTGTAGTGGGGTATCCCCACCTAGAGCTCCAGGCAGGTGCAGTAAAAACTCATGAACTTGCCCTAGTAGGGTGTTTCCAAAAGTCGAATGATCTATTCCAAGCTTGACGAACTGCAAAAAAGTGATAGACAGTAATCTAGATTTTTCTACAATTGTTTCGATTGTATTCAAGAATTAGTAACAAAATAAGAACATACATTAAAATTTTAAACCTAACCAGTGTCCCTTAAGTGGATTGACACAAGATGTCAGAACATGTTAGTATTAGAGCTGAGTGGGTCTAATATTTATTAAATTTTCTTTCTTTATATAGGAATTAGAAATTATTATCTGAGAGAAGCACTGTATCTAAGTTATTATCTGAAAAAAAAAGCAGTTTTCAGGTGCCCAAGTAGCCTCTGGAATCACAGTTAAAGTTGCCCCCCAAATACCTCAAAATCTGAAATGGCGCCCCTGAAACATAGCCATGGGGGATGGGGACAAGAGCTAGGAAAGAGTGACGATAGGAGGAGAGGGGGAGAAAGACAGGGGCTGAGATGGGATGGACAAGATCCAAGAGGGATGGAAGCACGGGGACAGAAAAGGCTGTGACTACTACAGCACACTCCTTTAGAGAACCTAACATTGAACAGAGGAGTCCCAAGTCTCACTACTCCTCTCTTGTCAGCAAAGAGCTGTGAAACTCCCTGGAAAACTGTGTGATTCATCCTCCTTCTAGTGGCTGCTCCACATAGAGGACAACATTCTACTACAGCTACAGATACAATGGTCCATTTCCCCTCCTCCAGTGGAATATGGAGTGTCACTTCAGTGGACCCCAACTTTCAACTCACCAAGAAGTGGGACAAAGACAGGAAACCATCTGTGAAGGAGGGAAATGGTTTCCTCATATGCACATGGAGTAGGAGAGGGGACAGAAAACAGAGAAAGATTGCCAGGACTCAGGAGTGTGGGGGGTGGGGAAGAATGGATAACCATGGCCAAGGAATTACTGTTTGAGTAAAAACTCACTCTGCTGGGGGCCTGGCCTGTCTTGACCACCCAGGCTACCAAGGAGGTGCTTGCTCACCACTCTAGCAGGAGGGAAACCCCAGTGGACAGCCCTGGGGGCTGATATACTAGGGAATGAGGAATCGCTGCTCATTTCAGTCCCTAGGAGAATCAGGTCCCAACTTCAGACTCACAAGTTCTGGGGCAAGCGAGTCCATATGAGAACTTCCAATCTCTGCTCTGAGCATCCCTGTGCATTGTGGTGTAAAGGGCAGAGGGTAACATGGCAGATATGAAGGTTCTCTTTAATAAGTGATAACAGTGTATCTGGATCTGTCATTAGCATGGTATGCCTGTATCATACTCTGGGGTGGGGATTACTTCTCTGGGTCTGACAGGGTAGCAGCACTTGCTCAGCTAGCAAAAGAAGGAGCAACCCACTCTAACAGTCACCTGACAATTTGCACTTAAGGTCTGTAAGGCCAACTCCCAACAGCTATGATTGGCTAGGAACAGGAAGGGGGAATTTCCCTCCTAAATTCCCACCAATGCCATCCCTTTCTTTGTTGGCCTGGAATGCAGAAAGGAGATCGGCTAACTGGCCAACAGACTCTCTTTGGGAGAAAAGGAATGGAGACAACAGGGATACTGGTGACTGGAGTTACTGAAGGGGAAGGTTGTCACTCCACAACTAAGAGAGGAAATTGGCTGGGGATCACCAGTATGACTCTGGGCCAGTCAGCTAACCCCAAGGGCAGGATGGCAGTGATGGGCACGAGGGACTTTCCCTTTGTATACGAGAGAGGAGACACATGGTACGTCTACACTGTGAAGAAAGGTGTGATCTCAGCTACAACAGCTAACTCAGGTTGGAATAGCAATAAAGACACACTCTTAACTAGGTTTAGCAGCTTGAGTCCCCCCAACCCCGCATCATTCAGGGCTAGGCCCTGACTCTAGGCACAGCCCTGAGCAGGAGATGGGTACATGCTGTGCTAGCCAGGAGGAGCACTAAGCTAAGTTCTAGAACTAGGCATGTGGGGCAGGGGGTACTGCCTCACCCCCAGCTTGAAGTGATTTCCATTATAAACAAGGTGTACAGTTTGGTTCAGTGGTTCTCAGGCCCCACGCCCCATAAAAATTGTTCCAGCATCCCTGGCACCAAGAGACTCGGGCCTCAGAGACAGGTGTCAGGGTCACAATGCCTCCCTCGAGGTAGTAATTTATTGCCAGCCTGTCCCAGTAGGAAATTACTAACCCAGCGCCTTGATCTGACTCAGCTACACTGACCAGTAAGTTGCAAAAGGGAGCCAAAGCTCCATCCATTTCCTGCTCTCCCCCACCCTCCATGCCCACCTGCTCAGTGGGGCTGTAAGAAAGATATCCAAAGACTCATAAAAAAACTGCAAGAGGTGTCAACGCATGTTCCATGTCACCATCCTGCAGATTAGGTGATATGTGCTCCATGAGGATCAAAATAAACTTGGCATAGCTGCCTCCAGTGCACTATCTAATCTGTGTCCTGGCTCGCCAGAGATTCTGTGCAAAGCTTTTTCTTTGTATTTACCTAGGGTTTGTATTTTAACGGCATAGGAGGTTTTTGAACTTATAAGGGTTTGGATTCTGCTTCCACTAAAGTCAAATGGCAAAACTCCCATCAAGTTCTACGGGAACAGGATCAGCCCTTAATGTTTAATACTTTTGCTAATTCTCATTGGCTGACAAACAACAGAAAGCAGACATGCTTGTGAAGTTTAGAGTAAATTCCCTTTGCCTTTACACAGAGAAACGAAAGGAAGTCAGAGTCTCAAAACTGTTTCAACAGATTTGTTGGCTTGATTAAATTCAGATCCAGGAAATAGTCGCATTTGTGAAATTGTCTGTAATTTTAAAAGTGCAGGCATTAAACTTTTCATAGAACAGGGTGGGGAATTGGCTCTATCGTATTCTTGAACCAAGTCTGCCACCATGGGTATCTCCACATATTCTGGTCTCTGCTCCAATATGTGGTTCTCTTTCAGAACATCTCTTGGATCTGTTTCTATTGTTATGACACTGTTTGTGGTAAAACAGGTAAGAAAATTTATTTATCAATGATTGATTTTAAAACCTAGACAGTCCTTTCATGTTGCATTTTAGTGTTCATAAATTGCATGATATATTCATAAATGGTACTTGTTTAGCAATTTGTTAAGCATTTCAAAATGCAAAGCGTGCTATTGATTTATAAGCCCTAGCATGTTATTCCCAATTTACTGCTCTTATCCAGGTCAGATATTAATATTTTCCTATTTTAATGCTGGTTTTTATATATTGAATACATTGTTTTTGAATTTCCTTTATAAAGGCGGTTTTAATATTAACATACATTGTGTTAACTACCAAATCTGAGTATCAATTTTAAAACTGTAGTCTGTTTAGAGAAGGCAGCAAAAATACATACAGTATTTACATTAGCTTTTTGCATCTCTGCAATACACTACATTTTCTTCTAAATACTGTGAAAGACTTTAATAAAATCTCATTTTAATTTTTACCATGGATTATTGATGTATATAGAATATAGATGAGTTTGAAAGATTTCTTGTTAAAGAGTTGCCATAAAATTCACTTCAAGGAAATGTTCATTTAAAAAAAAAAATGCTATATCTGTTGTGAGCTAGGCAGATATTTTTTTAACAGTTTAATAAAGTATAATGGTAAATTTCATTCTGTTCTGAAATTAAAACACAGATTTAAGATTACTATGAGTAAAAAAAAAGTTAAATTTTCTCCTATCTGAATATAACTGACAGATTTACCATTGCTGAAGGGAGCATATCTTGTTGAATATGTTTCATGGAGTTTTGTTTTACTTTTGCTTCTAAAATTTGTATGAATAAATAATACAAAGTCAATAAGTATCACTAAGGCTTTGAATTTTTGAGAGAACAAAATCATATTTCACTCAGACATTTCTAACCACAGAAATGGTTTCACACAGATTTCACTTAAAACTGAATCATCACTGTACTTTCTAAGACATATCAACTCGTGAGGACATATGGGATGAAATCCTGGGCCCGTTGAAGTCAGAGGTAAAACTCATTAACTTCAGTGGGGCCAGGATTTCAGCCCTTGTATATTTTCCATCCATATTCCCAGTAATAACATCAGCTTTGATTCATTTATAATACAGTAATAAGCTTGAAGCATATCTTGGTGAGGAAGGGGCAATTGTAATTTATCACATCCATGTCCCCCAGTAGACAGGTTGATTAAGGGAATGGTTACAAATATTAGTAAATATTTAAACTTTGAGATCTTTTTCGGAGCATATATAGTACATTTTTGTTGCCCACCGCCTGTGATAATTCGGTCTGACTGGCCAACAATTTCTCAGCATATTCCAAATAAAGAATATTCCAGCATGAAGTATGATATTACAAATAAATTGTATTACTTTATTTCACCTTCATTTTAACAAGATTCACAGGGTGAAATTTTGGCCCCTTTGAGGCCAGTGACAAAACTCCCATTGACTTCAAGGGGACCAGGCTTTCACTCATGGATTTTAATGGCAGAAGAGATCATTATGATCTGACCTCCTGCATAACATGGGATGGAAAATCTACCCAGTGATTCGCACATCAATGCTATAATTTCTGGTTGAGCTAGACCATATGTTTTTTATGATTGTCTTGATGTAAAGATTCCAAGTGATGAAGAATCCACCAGGTCCCAATTAAGTTGTTCAAAAGGGTAACTATGCTCACTGTTAAAAATTTGTGCCCTATCTCTAGCCTGAATTTATCTTCAGCTTCCAGATACAGGATCTTGTTCTGGTTTTGTCTATTAGATTAAAGAGCCAGCTACTAGCAGAAATGTTCTCCTCATGTCTGTACTTACGGACTGTGATCAAGTCATTCTGACTTTTGTAACAGATACGACAACTTCCTGAAATATCCTGGACAAACCTTACTGAATTAAGTTAAATTCTACTGAATTACATTTAAGTATTGTAGGAGTTTGTTGTTTGAAAAATGCAAATGTTTATGCTTTATTGTGGGATTGTCTGGAACTTCTTTAGGAGGAAGACAGAATTAATGCAATCTCTGAGAAGTATTGTGAGCTTCAAAAGACAATGTTGTATAATGTAGCAGACATGACTGATCTTTCTGGACAATATGTGTGAAGTGGAATTCCTAGGAAGTACTTGAGAGAAAGGGATTGCAAACTCAGACCTACAGACTCAGTCTTGGAAGTTTCATCCAGAGGAGAGGACCTTTTGTCTGCTCATCCCTTTACATGAGGACAGTTCAAAGACGCGACAAAGAGTCCTGTGGCACCTTATAGACTAACAGACGTATTGGAGCATAAATTTTCATGGTGAATACCCACTTCATCAGATGCATGCTTATGCTCCACTACAAAAGTTTATGCTCCAATACATCTGTTAGTCTATAAGGTGCCACAGGACTCTTTGTTGCTTTTTACAGATCCAGACTAACACGGCTAGCCCTCTGATACATGATAGTTCAAAGACACACTGTATAACAGAGTAACTGAGTTACTAATGAGAGATCTTTTTCTCCTTAAAGACATATGTGCTTGCTTAGAAAGATCGTGTGGTGGTTTAACTGTGACAATTACACTGTGTACCATCTCTGAAGAAAAAAGTAAAACAGGCCGGCTTAGGCAGCCTGACATTGCTGGGGAGGTCAGTGTATAGACAGTGAGCTGTGCAGTCTGGAAGTACCCTGATCAGGAGGGAGTGAGATGGGGGTCTCCACCCAAAAGAGATGATGGCTGAGGAGCCAGGAGTCTTGAGCTGATGCCCTTGCTGGACCATAGAAGGGGAATGTAGGTGTAGTTGCTCTGAACTGTGACACCCCTTTCTTGGATAAGCTTTGTCAGTTTCTCACTATAAGGTGGGATTTCCAGAACTCAAATCTTTCTTGTATCTCTTTTCTCAATCATTTCCAATTTGTCAATATTATTTACTCAAAATAATGGTCCAGTAATGGTCTCACTAATGTCATATATAGCAATAATGCTACCTGTCTACTTGATATTCCCCTGCTTATACGTCCACGAATTTCATTAGCCCTCTTAACCAGAGCATTGCACTGGGAACTTGTGTTCAGTTTGTTTACACCCTGACACCTAAATCCTTTTTGAGTCATTGCTCTTCCAGAGGTGTAACCTGAATTCCTGGCTCCTGGGAGTATGACCTTGCAGTGGGTCATATTAAAATGAATATTGTTCAAAGGAGTCCAGCTTTCATATTACTCTTTGTAGCTGATGTGTGCTTATCATTATAGACCACTCCACCACAAGTTATGTAATCTGCAAACTTCACCACTAATGATTTTATGTTTTCTTCCAAATCATTGATCAAGATATTGGATAGCATTAGGTCAAGCACAGATCCCTAGGGAACTCGATTTAAAAACCCCTCATTGGATGATGACTCCAGATTTACAATTACCTTTTGAGATCTATAGCTTAGGAGGCTGTTTAATATATTTAGTATATACTGCATTGGTTTTGCACCGTGCTTTTAATCAGAATGTCATGCAGCACTAAGTCATATGTCACACAGAAGTTTATGATGTCAACAGTTACCAACTACTGCTGTTTCAATGTCTCTATATATGAAAGTTTGCAACTGAAGCAGAAGGTGTGATGAATCTGTGTCCTTGCACCTTTAAGGGTCCTGCCCCTCCTGTGGAGGGTGCTGTCCAGAACCCCTTTCTCAGCATGTGCAGAGACAGCTGGGACTAAGAGAGGATCCAGGTAGCAGTTCTGAGAGCTTTCCCTGTACTTCCTTGGTCATTTACCCCTGTTTGTTTATTGTAAAACAAACTTGTATCTATTAAATGGAGCCGCTTTTTCTACGAATGCGTCATCTCCATTTCCTCGCCTCTTAAGATGAAGTTCACTAACCAATGGATGTCCCAAGAATCTCTTCTGGTCGCCTGCATTTTGGGGCCCACATCAGGGACAAGCCAAGATGTTTTTTGTCCTGGAAACAAGCATTCCTTTCTCATGGCTCTTATAAATATTCTCTTCTTATCTTGGAAGTCCATCATGTGAAGAATAATTAGTCTTTCCACTCCAGGGGATTTAAAGCATGGGTGGCTCACAGTCATGAGCCTGAAACTGGCCTGGGAGCAATGCTGAGGAAAACAAGGAGCTAGGGAAACAGTCCTCTCTGGGCTATTTCAAACTTTATGCTCCCAAAAAAGAAAGCTCAAATCCCCTCTGTCGAGCCATGGAAACTATTCATACTCTCCGGCTTTTAGCACAAGACAGATGAAGCTGGAGCACTGGTCAAAGCATTATTTGCTCAGCGCTGCACCTCCACTGCACCTCCACTTCTTTTTAGACCCTCTCTCAAAACCTTCAAGCAGTCTCCAGTTTTGGGTCATTAAAAATCTTATTTGCATACACTAATTTTGGGGGATTAGGAAATTCACACAAAAAAACCTTCCTTAATTGAGAGTTATGGTTGCTGAGGAGTATTTCTGAGAAAGAAACACTAAAAAGCCAGGATATGTAAAGGCAACATTCACACCCAGGACAAAACCAGTTTCTAAGCATTAACTCACTGCCATTATCACACCAACAACCCATTAAAACCTTTTCTGACAAACTCCTTTCCATTCAACAATGCTATTACCCTTAGCATACACTGAAGAACTGAAAATCACATGGAAAATTTGCTAGGATGGGTATGAATGAGAAGCCCCTTTTAAGAGAGAGGTTTAAACAACTATTATTCCTGTTTTACAAACTTTACAGACAGGCAATAGATCTGTTATGTTGTTCTAGCATGCTCTGAATCTAATGGATAAGATACAGATATGACCCCAAGAGGCTACTTGTGTGGACTCACACAATCTTCTGGATCTCATTTACTTTGGCCCAGATTTTTAAGGTATTTAGGTGTTGCTGTGCTGATGGGACCTTCTGATCAGGATTATCAAATCCTGGGTTTCCCTGAGAAGCACTTGGCACTCAGCCAGGAAACCATGGCATACTGAAGACCAGATATGTGTTCAATGCAGTCTATCAGCTTTTGGCATTTCACCAAAACTGTTCACAACCCAAAGTAAATTGTACATGTGCAAATAGCAATTTTTCAAAAGCATTTAACTCAGCCAAATTAAAATGGATTTTCCTTGGAAAACTGAAAGGTGCCTCTTCACTGTAAGGACTGCTGCTTTAAAGGAAGCTTGTGTTCAGCCTCCCTTCCAGAAATTCTCTTTATGATGACAAGCTGGACAATAATTGACCAGTATCAAATTGTTTGGTTTTGGTTATGATTGTTATAAAGGTCATAGCAAGAGTTCTTGGAGTTTCTGGATGCTTCTGATTTCTTGGCCTCTGGCAGGATTCCAACCAGGGCGTGGCACAGAGATTAGTCTGATTGCATTGACTGATGATCTTCTCTTCGCAGTGGATAAATAAAGATTAAACATTCATGCCGATATTAGATGTATCATCAGCCTTGACCCATGGATTATGAGTAGGCTTGGAAGAATTAGATTTTTGTCAGTAAATGTCAGTAAACATTGATTTTACCGTACACACAAAAACCAATGAAAAAAATATTTCCATCAGAATAATCTAAATTTGCAGATAGGTAATGTAAGAAAAATGCTGCTTGAGAACTTAGAGTTTGACTTCAGAATATTGATTCTGTATATTTTGATAGTTTGTGTTTTAATGGTGTAAAGCACAGAGGGCTCTTAAATCCAGGCCCGCACAGCTGCTAGGCAACTAACATCTCCATGCTGCCATGAACCAGCAGCTGTAACCAGCTCACACTCCTCTTCCCTTGCTCCACAGCTGACACAGACCACAGGAAGTCCTGCCTCAAGGAATCTGACAGGCAGCAGCCTTATGGCTCCTGATTGGCTGCCCGCTCTATATAAATATAAGGGGCATTCCAGGAACTAGCCAGGCAACAGTGTGGATCTCCTGTAGTTGTCATGGCCATTCCTGCTCTTGAACTCTTGGTTTAGACCTTAGCTTTACTTGGCCTAACTTCTTGACTCAGACCTTGCAACCTGTGTCGAACTCTGAGCCTTGATGTTAACCCCAGCCTAGAACTTGATGATGAGCTCCTCCACTACTCAGTCTCAGGTATAACCTGACTCCAACCCTTGGTCCCAACTGCACTTCACAGGATGCTGACACTTTGCCTGGACCAGCCTCGCTCACAGTGAAGGCCTACACTAGGAGAGCATGGAGGCAATGGGCCACTCCCTGCCCAGCATGCCCCAGAGAGTACTAGAAATGCCTGGACAGGTTGACTGGTCCTAGGAGGAGCGCCTCAGCTTCGAGTTCAACTATTGCAGCTTGCAACAGAGAACCAAGCTCTGCACAAGCAAGAGCACAACTCTGTGATGAAAACATGGCACCATGGGCCCTAGCGTCACAGCACACCACAAATAACCACATGCTATGAGAGCAGGTGGCCTGGCTGCCAGATGAGAACCCTGCACTGTGAGCATGCACTGCAGCCATGTACCTGGACCCGAGGCCTTCAAGCTCTCGCCAAGAACATTCACAAAATGCCTGACTGATCAGCTATCTTGCAGGCATCTCTGCATAGGTGCCCCGATCGGCTGCCCTGTCCCTCCTGGACTTTGGGCAGGTTCTCGGCTGCTTCACTCTGTGAGGGCCTGCTTGCAAGGCCAACTCCAGGCACCAGCATATCAAGCAGGTGCTTGGGGCGGCAACTCTGGAGCAGGACAGCACTTTCAGTATTAGGTGGCAATTCGGTGGAGGGTCCCTCACTTCTGCTCGGAGTGAAGGACCTCCCACTGAATTGCCACAGATCAAGATCATGGTGGGGTTTTTTTTGGGGGGGGGTGCTGCTTGGGGCGGCAAAACCCCTGGAGCCAGCCCTGCCTGCTTGCTGCAGCCCTTCTGTCTGGAGCCCCAGACATACCCACCTCGTTGCTCCCCCTCTCTTCATACGACCCCCGAACAGCCCTTCCTGTGCCTGGAACAATCAGCATTTCCTCCCTCAGGACAAAGATTTAAAGGGGTCATTCTTTCTAAACCCCCAAAAGGTTACATATAGATACAAACAGTCCTGTGGGTGAAATGTCTGCAAGCTTCATGATGGCTATTTTAGAACAGCTGAATAGATGCTCAAACTAAATGTATACCCCCAAATAAAAAAAGTGAAAGGACCAAAAAAAAATGACATCAGGGCTAATCAGCAGAGTAAAAGACATAATTAGTGGTAAAAAGGAATCCTTTAGAAATTGGATGTCAAATCCAACTGAGGAAAATAGAAAGGAGCGTTAATTCTGGCAAGCCAAGTGTCAAAGTACAATAAAGAAGGTCAAGAAAGAATTTGAAGATCAAGTAGCTAAGGACACAAACTAACAGCAAAAAAATGTAAGTACATCAGATGCAGGCCACTGATTGCTCACAGTGCTAAAGAAGCCCTAATGGAAGACCAAGCCATTGTGGAGAAGTTAAATGAATTCTTTGCACAGTCTTCACTGCAGAGGATATGAGGTGAACCATTCTTTTTAGGTGACAAATCTGAGGACCTATCCCAGATTGAGGTGTCAGTAGAGGAGGTTTTGGAACAAACTGACACATTAAACAGTAATAAATCACCTGGGTCAGATGGTATTCACCCAAGAGTTCTGAAGGAACTCAGATATGAAAATGAAGAACTACTAACTGTGGTATGTAATGTGTCATTTATATCAGCTTCTATGTACAAGGACTGGAGGATAGCTAATGTAATAATATCTAACTTTGAAAAAGGCTCCAGAGCCGATCCTGGCAGCCTAACTTCAACACCAGGCAGATTGGTTCAAAACTATAGTAAAGAACTGAATTAACATACATAAATTAACATGATATTTTTGGGAAAAGTCAACACTGCTTCTGTAAAGGGAAATGATGCCAAACCAATCTAATACAATTCTCTGAGAAGGTCCACAAGCATGTGGACAGGGATGATCCAGTAAATATAGAAAGCCTTTGACAAGGTCCCACACCAAAGGCTCTTAAGCAAAGTAAATAGTCCTGGGATAAAAGGGAAGGCCCTCTCATGGATCAATGAGTGGCTGAAAGATAGGAAACAAAGGATAGGAATAAATGGTCCATTTTCACAATGAAAAGAGGTAAATAGCAAGGTCTTCCAATGGTCGGTACTGGAATCAGTGCTGTTCAACATATGCATAAATGGTCTGGAAAAAGGGGTAAACAGTGAGATGGCAAAGATGATACAAAATTATTCAAAATAGTTAAGTCTTTGCAGTCTGCTTTGGACTTACAAAGGGATCTCAGAAAACTAGGTGACTGGGTAACAAAATAGCAGATGAAATTCAATGGGATAAGTGTAAAGTAATGCATACTGGGGAAAAAATAATCCCAACTACATATACAAAATCATGGCATCTAAATTAGCTGTCACAATTCAAGAAAGAAATATTGGCGTCATCGTGGAGAGTTGTCTGAAAACAGGCATTCACTGTGCAGCAGCAGTCAAAAAACCTAACGTTAGGAACCATTAGGAAAGGGATAGATAATAAGATGTCCACACCTTGGACATCTGGGGTTCTGGTCTCCCCATCTGAAAAAAAATATCAGAGTTAGAAAAGGTGGAGAAAAGGGCAACAAAAAGCATTAGGGGTATGGAACATCTTCCATATGAGGAAATATTAAAAAGACTGAGACTGTTCGTCTTAGAAGACAGCTAATTAAGGGAAGATATGATAGAGGTCTATAAAATCATGAATGGTGTGGATACAGTGAATAAGGAGTTGTTTATGCTTTCATATAACACAAGAACCAGGAGATCACTAATTAAATTAATAGGCAGTACGTTTTCAACAAATAAAAATAAGTATTTCTCCACACAATGCACAGCTGACCTATGGATCCCATCTCCAGGGGATGTTGTGAAGGCCAAAAGTATAACTAACTGGGTTCAAAAAAGAATGAGATAAGTTAATGGAGGATAGGTCCATCAATGTCTATTAGCCAAGATGGTCAGGGATGCAACCCTATCATCTGGGTGTTCTTAAACCTCCACCTGCCAGAAATTGAGAGTGGATGACAGGGGATGGATCATTTGATAATTGTTCCGTTCAGTTCATGCCATCTGAAATATCTGGCATCTGCCAATGTTGGAAGCAGGATATTGGGCTCAATGGACTACTGTTCTGACCCAGTATGCCCATTCTTTTGTTATGTTATGTCCTGTGTTATACAGGAGGTCATACAAGATGATCACAATGCTGCCTTCTGGCCTTGAAATCTATGAAAATGGAGATGAGTCCTTGCTAGTTTTTCAATTGCCTCACTTGAAACAGGGATACTGAAGGGTTGCTTGGGAGGTCTGCTGAAACAAAGTTTAGCATCTGGAGTCTGGGACGGATATGTTGGGAGAGGATTTACGTCTTTAAAGGTGTGTTAACAAAATGGTATTACTTATTTATTTCTTCACAATTTTATTAAACTGTAATGAAAGAGCCCTCAGCCAATTCTCTGGGCATCCTTGACAATATGTAAAATATGCTAATAAACAAACAGCCCCATGAATTATTTCCAGTCATATTAATCAAATAATCCAGTGAAAACATAAATATTCAACAAAGATTAATCAGCCTCTACGTATAATCTAATTGTTAGCTGCTTGAAAATGTTCCAGGATTTATGAGCCATAGCACACATCTTCTACAGCATGGCTCTGCAGAGGCTATATATTCAGAGTGTCCAGTTGGAAGTCTGACAAAAATGTGTGGTGTGGGGGAGAACATAACAGTGTAACAGTGTATTTCTTGGCCGCAGAAAAAGTGACAACTCTTGAATTTTGTATATTATTTATTTCAACTGTTAAAGTAGCAGAAAACTATCCCACCTAGAAAAATACAAAGTTCAAATTCAGTTTCTTCATTTACAATATTTTCTGTATGTACAGGTCTTAGGCTCTCTGCTGGAGAAAACGACGACAAAGTGGCTTAACTATAAAAAAGATTGCTTGAAAAAACTACAAGAATCTCCAGTAGAAACTGGTAAGAAACCTGACTAAAACTGGGGTAACTCTTCAAAATATCCATATTAAATGAGTTAATAGAAATGTATTGAACAGTATTGCAGACGTATATTTTTATTCATGGATTTCAAGGTGTAAGGCCAGAAAGGCCTACTATAAATAGACAGAGGAATCCCATCAAGTTATGTTTAAGGCCTTTTGCTTAGACAAAAAAATAAGTGAAATTAGCTTGAAATGCCGCAAACTGTTCACAGCCCCAGACAAATGCTAGGCAACTGTAGAGCAAGATGAATTTCCAGTAATTGGGATTTATAAATGACCCTAATTAAGGAAAGCAGTTAGAATCCACCGAACTAACAAGGTTTCCTACCCGTCACTGATCACTCTGTCTTATATCGCTCCACTTCCATCCTTCTGTTTCTTGTCTATGTAAGTCTTGGGCCTGATCCCATTTAAGTCAGTAGGAGATTTTCCACCAAATACAATGAGTAGAGGTTCAGGTCTTTGGGGCTGAGAAAGTCTCTTTGTACAGAGTCCTAGCACAGTGGGATCTCTGCATGCTACTAATACTACTATTAATAATAAACTAAGGAAGTGACCATATTTCCCAAAGGGAAAACGGGACATTGTGTGGGAGTAACCCATGTCCTCTCCTGCCAACCCCCACACATGGGGCTGGCCCGTCACTCGCCTGAGGACCTTCCTCCTCAAGTGGGGCTGGCCTGAGCCACTGGTCGGAGCACTCTCCTTCCTCCCCACAACACGGGAGGTTAGCTTCACTGCTCGCTCCAGCCCTGCCTGCCCCCCCATGCATAGCTGGCATCACTGCTTACCCCCACACACATGTTCCTCTGCACCCCACTTTTTGACAAAGGTGGGCACTTGTGCCATTTGCTCTTGCCACCTGACCAAGTTGACAAATGACTTTTTTGCCAAAAAAGTCAGGACAGCCAGGACAAGGCTTAAAAAAGGAACTGTCCTGGCCAAAACAGGATGTCTGATCACCATAAAGGTAAGTATTAATCTTACAGTGTCCACAAAAGACAAAAACATTTATTTTTATTCAGTATAAAGGAGTGCAGAGTTCATTGTAACATAATCTTAGCTCTCACTCAAAGTAATTATTTCCATCAATAATTTCAAACCAGAAACAAAAACATTAAATATGTATACAAAAACACATAATGATCAGCTTCCAAAACAGATGCACAAACATATATTTATATTTAGTCAATGTTATATGTTTTCCTGGTTAAACTAAAAAGTGTTCATAGGCAGTTTACGGAGGAAAAAAACTATTGTAAGTCCACATTTATGTGACGTATTTCCCTCAACAGTATCACTTAAGAAAATGTTTGGACACTGAAATCAAGATCTCATGGATTTTTAGATATGCATTGTTTTTGTTGAGAATTAAAATGGGGGTGTCATAATGAAACATGCTTTTATTTGTACTTGAAAAGATTAACTGATGGAAACCTGGCCCACTGAAGTAAACTTCTATTTACTTCAAGCGGGGCCAGGATTTCACCCACTATGTTTATGTTTATGTAGCCGTGTAAGATTTATGACATACCTGGTTCAATTATCTTGCTTTGTTTTAAGAGATTGTCTACACACAAGGTTTCAAACTGGATCAAACAACATTCATCTAGTTTGAAAACAATTTGCATATGTAACTCTTCTGCCAGTTGGAGTTGACAGCAACAACGGCCGGGTTCAATATCTAGTGTTCCTTTTTAACAATACAACACAAAAATGGCTTGAGCCTCCCCACCCAGTAACCTGGGACAATTACATACCACCCCCGGTCACCTCCAAGAGGCAATATTCCCCCTGTTGCAAGCACACAGGAGAGAGAAAAGGAGAGAAGTTACCCAGCATTCCTTTGGGAAAATGCCACAAGCAGGATTCATAAACATAAAACCAAGAGCAAAAGAACCTCCTGAGAGTACATTGGGCAGCGTTCTTTTACCTCAGGTTCCTAAGTTCAGCAACCAAAAGTTCTTTAATGTACCTTTCTCTTGTTCTGTCCGCCACAACTCGTTCACAACTATCGTCCTTGATCAGTGAAGACCCAGAGTTTAGAGGTGCATCTGGGTGAGCTCACCTCCCACCTTAGTGAGGAATCAGGGCACCTTGCTTGTTCTGCTGTCCAGACGCTTGCTTTGGCATCAGCTGGTCTGTCAGCAGCTAGCCATTCTGCCCTGCTGGCCACTCACGGCTCCACCAGCTGTTCCACTGGCCACCCTGCTTGCAGCTCCATTCTGCCTGCCAGCCACTCACCAGTCCATTCCTCCAGCCACTTCGCTTTGAATCCTTTGAAATGTTTCAAGGTTCCACCACTTAACACAGCTCTCAGTGATTTCAGCTGTTAGCGTCACTACTAGTGTGGACTGGGCAGTCTCGTGAATCAGAGACACCATCCCAAAGCAGGCCAAATGCTTATACCTGGTTATTGGTGGTTTCAGCTCTGTAGTGTGTAACAAGACACCCAGTTGAGTCTTAACCAGCTCTGTTATTACACTGTGGAGAGATGCAGGGTCAAATGGTGCCTCGGATCCTTAGGCAGGGCCCACACCACCAGGGACAAGTACCTGTCCCCGTCCTCTCTAGACTCCATTGGGTTTTGGCACCCACATCACCTGCATAGCATTTGCAGTTTAGTTGAGCTTGAGTCCCTCCATCTGAGTATGCCTTGCACAGTTCTGCTGCTCTTGATTCACACAACAAGGATAATAACCCTTTAGTACCCCTGCCCCAATAACAAAGTGACTTGTGACTCGAGCTCATTCAGACTCTGCTAACGTTGCAACTTATCACTGCACACTAACTGCATTTGTCTGGAATGCTAAAGTCCTCTTGCAAAGTGTATTATGTTTAGTTCAAATTGAAATAGTTCATATTTGTTGTATGTGTGCATGTGATTGCTGTGCACCACTTTTTTCATGTTTTCAATGGCTATCCCACAGTGCTTTGCAGTTCGACTGTTACTGACTTGTCCATTGTGTGCACTCCCACCATGGGGGGTCCTTTTCAGGATAATACTTCTCCCTATAAAATGTGGCACAGAGCCAGATATTGCCCCTCAGTCCCAGTGTATCATTATTTTGGTGATGCAACCACAATAGCACTCCAGAAGCCCCATAACATGCCTCACACCACTACTTGGAGTGGTGCTGAGATATTTCTTCTCACTGCCATATGGGGAGATGCATTGGTTCAGGAACCTCTTGTGGGAAGGCACTGGAATAGGACCTGTTTTCGCACATCGTAAAGCAGATGTCCACAAAGGGTCACAGCCAGGACACCAGCCAGTGCCAGATAAAGAACAAACATCTCAGGAGAATGCACACTGAAATGAAGGATGAAAAGAGACAATCTGGCAGGGGATGTGTGACCTGTCCGTTTTTGAAGAACTATATAGCATTCTACACAATCACAGTACAACC
Source organism: Chelonoidis abingdonii (assembly GCF_003597395.2). Classification (NCBI taxonomy): domain Eukaryota; kingdom Metazoa; phylum Chordata; order Testudines; family Testudinidae; genus Chelonoidis; species Chelonoidis abingdonii. The sequence goes on from NC_133781.1 coordinate 6,000,910, forward strand.
TGTCCGAGGCATTACTCTGAACCTGCTGCCTGCACCTCCCCCTACCAAGCATGACCAGCTCAACCCATGGGAGGATGAGCAGAAGGATGCTGGATAGGAGCTGCCCCTGACAGCTAGGATCTCTTTGTGGGTCAGGACAACCAGCTGGAAAGCCAGTCCCAGTCTTGCTCTGCTACGAAGGACCCTCATTCCCACCCTACATCAGCTGAGCTGGATTCCTAGCCCAAAACCAAACAGGGATCAAAGAATCAGATCCTCTGGAGGGAACGTCAGCATGCAAGTACCTGTCTTTACAATGTGTTATTTATTGGTGAATGTAAGCTAGAAGCCCATGTCTTTCACTCACCCTTCACCTAGTGCTGCTTCCAAATGGCATTTCCCAGCATGGCGCAGTCACCATCTGTACCTCATTCCTTCTCCCACACCAGATTCAAATAGCAAAAGCATTTATTTGTACAACATTCAATAATTTATTGAGATAGTGCTTATAGGAAAAGAAATCTGCTTAGTTTTTGTAATTTACATGAAATATAAATGCACATTGCAGGCCCAGGCAGGGGCAAACAATCAGGGCTGCCCACAGGATTCAGGAGGCCTGGGGCAAAGCAGGGGAGCTGCAGCACTTGTATTCACCCTGCAGCGGTCTGGGTCTTCGGTGGCATTTCGGCGACAGGGGGCCCTTCAGTCGCTCCACGTCTTCGGCAGCACTAAAGGGACCCCCACCGCCAAAATGTTGCCAAAGACCCAGAATGCCGCTGCGCCAAGGCCCGTGGGGCCTGGGGCCTGGGGCAAATTGTTCCAATTTCCCCCGACTCTGGGCAGCCCTGCAAACAATACTTACTCCCCACTGAAGTGCAAATGCCTTGAAAAATGCATATAGCTGACCATCATTGCAGGGCCCTATCTATTTTTCTCTTCACTTTCTCCAGGGGAGATATAGCAGAAATTAAGACAGAAATTACTTGGGTTTTTGTTTATTTGTTTGTTTTGCAAATTATAGGGAATAACTCCATGCCCATATCCTCTCGCAGGGCTTGCAAGACCTTTCCACTACTGCAATGCTTCTGAGGGGCCATATTGGAGAACAACTTCACAGCATATTTCACCAGTCTGTTCCTTGTCTTTTTGAATAAGACAAGTCCTCCACCTCAGTGTAATGTCATCAAGATCAAGACATAGCACCAACCAACTTCCTCACCCCACAATCATGAAAGCAGATACAGTAGACTGAAATCCAAAGGCACCCACCACGGTCCATACCTACCTACCATCTCTGAGTTTCCCACAAGAATGGGAAGAATCTCAGGGAGGAACAGTCACGCATATTGACTAACAAGGCTATCATGCCTTGTCTGAATATGAACAACAAACAACTTTTTTGCTGTTTTGTTCGCTTCCATAGCCACAGCACCCTGCAACAGCAGGACAGTCAAGGACAGGGCCTCTCTGAACTGTTGACAACCTGAGGGGAAGAAAAAGGAAGAGCTGGGATGAGATGTTTACATGTCTGAGTCACAGAGTTGAACCAGGCTGTCTGAGAGTGAAGCTTGCACATGAGGATCCAGAAGGAGGGAGAAGCTGATCTTCCAGGAGATCATGTCAATGGCCAAGGGAAAGTGTTGCTGTGGTCAAGGATAGAATCACCAAGGTGAAGAAGAGCATGGAAAAGGATGGAGATATAGCGGCAACTCGTGGATACTATCCAGAATGCCCTCCTGATAATCTTGCTACTTCTAGGCCAGCAGGCCCTGCAGTCCCGTAATTTGGGACCCAGACATCCTTCAGCCTGTGGATAATGGTGGCTACTGGCACCAGCAGCAACTCCTAACCTCTGCATCCCAAGTGCAGTGCTCCCCGCAGGTCCCATTCATCTCTCAGATCCCACCTCTGGGCATCGAGAACATTTGGACCTGGCATAGGTGCCGATAGTGGGTGCTCAGCACCCACCCGCAGCCCCACAGATCAGATCCTCCCTCTCCCCCCTCAGCAGTTCAGTAGTGTGCAGAAGGCACTGGGGAGGAGTGGGAGCAGGAAGAGGCAGGGAGGAGGTGGGGTGGGGGCAGGAAAAGGCAGGGTGGGGGCTTAGGAGAAGGAGTAGGGGTGGGGCCTGGGGTGGAGTGGGAGTCTAGCATCCCCAGGGGAAACCACAAAATCAGCTCCTCTGAGTGCAGGCACTGCCTAAATCATTTTCTGAAAGATACACAGGAAGTGTGTGGTAGAGGCAGGAATAGAACTCATATCTCTTGAGCGGCAGACCAATCTAAGAAGAGCATCTCTAACCGTAATCAAGTGTTCATCACAATACAGTATTAAAAAGCTGGATGCCCAACAGAGGTGCTCTCACACATTGTATTAACTCTACTACTAAATCATGAGTTCCCTATGTGGAAAGGCTTTTAATACCAAGACAACATGATAGGGTTTTAGTTTAAGACCAGAAACCAGAATAATCTGAATCTCACCGAAAATATAACTGTTATATTTATATATTTTTAAATCACCCCCTATCAGTTCTGTGCTTGGGACAAATCCAACCCTGGGCTGAGCACCCCCTGGCAGCAGAACTGGGGTGACTCCATAGTGCAAGGGAAGAGGTATGCAGGCAGCACCCCTGTGCAATGCAGAGCCCACTCCACAAGAGCACCCTGGATGCCTGGACATGGGGTTCAGGTGAAAGTAGGGCATGTGTTGTCAGGGCTGGAAGACAAATGGGCTACCCTCGCCTTTGGATTGCAGTATCCCTGCAGAGTAGCTCCATGACCTAGGGAGAAGAATTTCTCCTGCTGCGCACATACTGCAGTTACTTGTGCTGGGTANGTCTGCATCCCAGTTCACCCCACACACAGGGTAACTTTTTCAGGCATGGCAGGCACTCAAAATGCAAACAGTAGGCATCCCTGACAGCATTCCCATGGCTGTTTGTGCTTCTTGCTGGCTGTTTGAACTTCCGAGCAAGTCCCTGCACCTCAGACTCCCAACCATTGTCAGGGCTTTCCCCCTTGCTCACACAAATATTGAGCAAAACACAACATCCACCTATAATATTGGAACATTTTTTTCTGCAGCTTCCAACCTATTCCGCAAACAGTGCCATCTGCCTTTCATTGTGCAGCTATAAAGCAATAATTAAAATATTGCTCCTATCCCAGCAGCTCGTGTATAGCTTCATTAGCTAGGGCATCAGGCCATAAGTTGGATCTCCCAGAATAACCAGACCAGCCTCCACACCATTAATGCCCTCAGTGCTTCAGGGGGTAAACAGTCTTTCTCCATTTTATTTAAATACTAGAGAGTTCTGAAAGGTTCTAGCATGGTGGACCATATCAGATGCTGCTGCATTTATGTCTGTAAAACTGCCATGGTGGTCCACTGTTCCTTGGAGCACTACGGACAAAAATCCGTTTCTGTTTACAAATTCTGTGCTCAACTGGGGTGAGGGCAGGCAAATGTTAGGCACATGGGTTCATCAGTTACACCAAAACCAGGTTGGATACCCAATGTATGCAAACCCATCAATAATCTCCTGAGCATTACCCATCTGCATTACCTGGTTAGACAGCACCTTATCAGTGGCATAGCAGATCTGTATGAGAATGGCCCCAATTGTTTATTTCCCCACACTGAATTGGTTGGCCACAGACCAGTAACAACATTCTGGGGTGGCCAGCCCCCAGATGGCAATGGCAACACTACTGCTCCATGGATATGGGGCACCACACATTGGTACATTGCCACTGCAGTTCCAGGGCCAGTTCTGCACAGATATAAAAAAAAGATAACTCTCTCCATCCTGAAGTTCTCTTGTCACTGAAAAGCCTCTCCCACCAATTCATGGTGGTTTCTTCAGCCCAGAAATGGTGCTGAACCCTTTGTAGGTGATCCAGGACCTGGTCTTCTCATTCCAACAGCTCAGATTCTCCCATTATTCTGTGTCAATCAGCTGCCATCGCTGCAGATTGTACTCCTGCTGCCAGAGTTGCTGCTGCCATAAAATATTCTTCTGCTCCTGCATCATCAGCTTGTTGGTGCAATGGGTAAAGTCCAATGCTGAATTCATCCAGCTCTGAGTGCTGTAATATAGCCCAAGGAAGCTCTGTATATTTTCACTTGCCCCCACAGAAGCAGGGAGCAGGAGCTTGGTTTCCCACATTTCACAGCAAAAACAATCCCTGGACGCAAGCGGCTCAGTGATAAAGCAAAGGACCCTGGGATACCCCCAAGAATGCTACACCCTCAATTCACAGCAAACTTGCACCATGTGTTCATACGATGTGGACTGAAAATAGAACAGGCATTCTGTGTGCATGCTATTGATATGACTTACGTAATGCAAGTTATCTGATGCACATCAAAAAGCTTTGAATTAAACTCCCCAGTGTAGACACACCCTACGTGATTATGCTTTGTAAACAATGTGATATTGTCATCTACTAAACTTAGCTGGACTTTGAAACACTGTGTTTGAGTTTTGATGAATATAGAGAGGGCACATCTACCCTACCCGCTAGGGGTTCACAAGGATATACTTATGCAAGGTCACATTGAGCTAGTATACTTAAAAATAGTAACGTAGCCATGGTAGCACAGGCTGCAGCAGCACGGGCTAGCCACCCTCCTGAACCCCCCAGGTATGAACCTGGCTGCTAGCCCATGTCACCACTGCCCATGCTAACATGACTATATTACTATCTTTAGTGTGCTGGCTCAATGAGAGCTAGTGCAAGTAGGTCTTTGTGAGATGGGAATCTCATCCTAGCTCCAAGGACAAAGGTAGCCATAGATAGATCTGTGTCTTTTCTTGGAACACAGAGATCCCCTATACAGTAATGTATCACTGAAGTATCAGAACGGTAGCTGTGTTAGTCTGGATCTGTAAAAACAGCAAAGAGTCCTGTGGCACCGTATAGACTAACAGATGTATTGGAGCATGAGCTTTCGTGGGTGAATACTCACTTTGTCGGTGTGCATCATGAGTCGGCCCTCCAGCCAGGTCACCATCTTCCAGGGTGACCAAAGATCCTTCTATAGCATGCAAAAGGTCCCAGGCAGTCTTCTCCAGTGCTGTTCAGCTTGTGCCATTTCTCCAGTGGCCAGTAAGGTGACCTTGGCCCTCCGTCTACTCTGGGTTCCAGTTCAGGGACCCTCAGCTCAGCAGTTCTGGGCTCTAACCTCTCAGCCCTCACTGCTCCTTCTCTGGACTGCCTCCTACTCTTCCTGGTCCCCCCCCCCCCCCGCCCATTCTCTGAGAGTACCAGCTCCAAACCAACTCCCTCTTCCCAGGGAGTGACTGCCCTTTGCCAGAGGCCCCTGTCTGTTGCCAGCTATCTGGCTTTATACAGGTCCCACCTGTTCCTGTACAGTTGAGCCTGTTTGCAATCAACTAGTTTCCTGCTCCCTGGCTCCTCCTCCTGTGGAGTTAATAGGCCTACCTGGACACCTTAACCCCTTACATTCCTGTGTGGGGTGGACACCCCATCACAGGAAGTCACTTACCCTTTTGAGGATATATTATCTTTGACCTTTCATATGTGCCCAGGATCTTGAACACCCTCTCCATTGACCCATAGAGCTGACCAGCAGAGGGGAGCAGATCTCTGTCCAGAAATAACACATCATTCACATTCCTCATGCATGCTAGAGACATCAGGGAAGAACTGTGGGCACCATTCCCAAGGAAGGCTAGTGCCTATCACAACCAGTTTCCCCAGGGGATAACAATGCCTACCTCACTGGGCCAAAAATTGTCACAGTTTTTCCATTTGTGTTTGTAAAGTGCTATGATCAGTAAAGTCCATAAGGATGGTTCTGTCCCCCTTTAAGGGCTATGGACCCAATGGCTGCTAGAACCCCATTATAATTTGGCAACTACCCCTTGAAAATCATGTTATGAACTTTTGCCCCTATGTATACCCCAGTGCAGATGTTCAGATACCACTTTTCCTGCAGCAGGAGACTTTTGGTGGTTCAGTGTTTCTTGCCACACTTTTCCTGCCAAGCATTGGATGGAATCTCCATCTACACTCATCATACCAAAGACAAATGTAACAAGACCCATCCAGTGCCAGTTACCTGACAGACATTGCGGTGATGAGCTTATTGGATGGTCACAGACAGAGAGAACAGGTCCATGATTACCAGGTGCACAGTAACTGCTGCCAGTTGTCCAAACAATGGACAAAAATGCTAAGCTCCATAGATACCACACGCCCAGCAATAGAGATAACAGATCTCCATAGTTACACAGTGCTCAGAGATATATAATTAATAGATTTTAAGGCCAGGAGAGAGCATTGGATCATTTAGTCTAGTGGTTTTCAAACTTTTTTTCTGGCGATTCAGTTGAAGAAAATTGTTGTTGCCTATGACCTAGCCGAGCTGGGCATGAGGGGTTTGGGGTGTGAGAGGGTCTCAGGGCTGGGGCAGAGGGTAGGGGTGTGGGAGAGGGTCAGAGCTCTGGGCTGGGGGTGCAGGCTCTGGGGTGGGGCCAGGGATGAGGAGTTTGGGGTGCAGGAAGGGACTCCAGGTATGCAGTGGGGGGTCAGGACTGGAGCAGGGGATTGGAGTGCGGGGTTGGGGTGCGGGCTTGCCTCTGGTGACTTCTGGTCATCGGTGCAATGTTAATGCTTAGGCAGGCTTCCTGCATGTCATGGCACCGTGGACCACGCTGCGCCGAGCTCCTCATGGTTCTTGCCCGTAGGCACCTCCCCCTCCCCCCAGCTCCCATTGGCCAGTGCTCAGGGCAGGGACAGATCGCATAGCCCCATGGCTCCTCCGCCTAAAAGCTGGACCAGCTGCTGGCCACCTCCGGGGCACAGCATGGTGTCAGAACAGGTAGGGTCTAGCCTGCCTTAACCGGGCAGCACCACTGATGGGACTTTTAACGGCCAAGTTGGCAGTGCTGACCAGAGCCACCGCGACCCAGTACCTTACATTCCATGACCAAGGACTGGGTCATGACCCGCAGTTTGAAAACCACTGATTTAGTCTCACCTTCTGTTGAGCACATGCCAGGGAATTTCATAATATTGAGCCCAATAGCTTGTGTTTGGCTAAAGCAGATCTTCCTAAAAGGCATCCAGTCTTGATCCCAACAATGTAACAGACACCTAGGGAGGTCATGGAAGTGCCTTCATTGGAGGTTTTCAGAAGGAGGCTGGACAGCCATCTGTCTTGGATGGCTTAGACACAACAAATCCTGCATCTTGGCAGGGCGTTAGACTACATGACCCTGGCAGTCTCTTCTAATCATGGCTGGTGCATAATGGAGGCTAGGGGAGGCTAAGCCTCCCCAAACTTCACGCTGATTGGAGATGGTGTGGGCAGTGGTGGATTACCACATTGCCCTATGTGGCCTGTATCCAGATGCCCTGGATAATTTGGGGTGCCTGGAAAAATATTCCTGTTCCCCTGTCCATCATGGCCAGGGGCTGGAGGAGCTCTCACTCCCTGCTGTGGCCACAGAGCTTTTTCAGTCTCAGGGCTGCAGCATGGGGATGTGGGGGGAGTAAAGGACTGAGTGAGGGGTTGGGCCTCGGGGGAAGGGGCAGAGAGAGGGCAGAATGGGGGCAGAGCCATGGGAGGAAGGGGTAGAACAGGACCAGGGCTATGGGTGGAATGGGGCCAGGGCCACAAGAGAAGGGGCGGAATGGGCTGGGGCCATGACCATGCCCCCACTCCCTGCTCTCAGCGCCTACACCCATGACCTCAGCCAGGGCAAGAGGGGACTGAGAGCTTGGTTGAGGCCATGGAGGGGGGCTGAGAGCTCAGGACCAACTGGGGTCGAGCTCTCTGCCCTGGCTGGGACTGAGGCACAGCTCTTGGCCCTGGCGGGAGCTCTAAGTCTGGAGCCCCTCCCCCAATGGAAAGGGCAGAGCTACAACTGGCCTCACTGTTGAAAAATGTTGTGCCTTGTTTCTAATTTCAGTTTATCTGGCTTTAACTTCCAGCCACTGATTCTTGTTCTGCCTTCCTCCACTAGATCGAAGAGCCATTTATTAACTAGGAATTTTTCTTCCTCTGTGGGTACTGTGACAGACCCAGGCCAGTGAGGTACAGGAGTCTGGTAGAGGAAAAATATACTGGTCACTGGATGAGTAGTTTTCTGTTCCCTGAGTGACCAGAGCAGGGGCTGCACAGAGTAATCAGAACTTGTAGAACCAATTAAGAGACAGGCCTGATATAGAACATCTGCACATCAAGGCAGGCCTTGATCAGGGCACCTCGGGTTTAAAAGGAGCTCACTTCAGTTTTGTTGGTGTGCATGTGAGGAGTGGGAACAAGAGTACAAGGAGCAGAGAGGTTCGTGAGGTGTAGAGGTATGTTGTAGAGGAGCTAGAGGTAGACAGTTGTCATCAGACCCAGGGAGGAGAGTCTGTGGGGGATTAAAGAAGGTGTGGAGGAGCCATAGGGATATAGCCAGAGGGGTAGAGTCCATGCAGCTGTTGCAGGAGGCAGTATAGCAGCTGCAATCCACAGACCCTGGCGCTTGGAACCCGGAGTCGAGGGTAGGTCCGGTTCCCCCCAAATTCCAACTTCTGATCGACACGGAGGAGTTGACCCAGACTGTCGTTCCATCAAAGGGACGAACCACTGAGGGGTGTGGCAAATCTAGCCATAGACAGTGACCCACCAGGTAGGGGGACGACTGTGTATCACGTACTTCAACACATGGATAAGGTTACCCTTATCCTTTTTTTAAGCGATAACCGCTGAAGCTCCCTTCAATGAGCTCTCACATTAACTTATTGTGTTGTCAACTCTTGAATATTTTGTAGTGAGAATCTGCTTTTCCTCTCATTTTTTCACATCTTCTTAAAAATTAGGCATTAGAATTGAGTTCAGTACGTAGCACGATTGGTTCATAAAGCTAATTGTACGAAAGGTAGCTATGACAATCAATTCAACTACCCTACCTCACTAAACTCCCACCTGTTTCTCTTATACCAAGCATTTGCATGCAGCCCCTCTGCTTCCACGTATCACCCACTGGTGTTGAGGCTCATTTTGAGTATTTTGTTCAACTCTCTGCCAGAAAAGGACCTAGGGTTACAGTGGATGGAGATTGGTATGAGTCACAGCTCTGTGCCTACTGTCCGCAGATCATTGGTGTGGGCTAGTTGGAATTAAGGGCATACGGCTTATAGGTAGGATATGAAAGTAGGGCATTGACACAGAGTCGAAACAACGGTGTATTGTGAGTGATCATTTTCCCCATCATTCGACATATGATGAGGCCGTCATCTGGGAAGTACTGTGTCCAGTTTTGGGCCTCACACTACAGAAGGTGTGGAAAATTGGAAAGGTCCAGCGGAGGGCAACAGGAAATTATAGGGGGGTGGAACGACATGGACGTATGACGAGATGCTGAGGGAACTGGATGCTCCCTGTTAGTCTGCCAGAAGAGAAAATGTGCGGGAGGGATTTGATAGCTGCTGTCAACTACCTGAAAGGGGACTTTCCAAGAAGTGATGGATCTAGGTTTCTCCGTAAGGTACAGTATGGATTCAGAGAAAGCAGGGAATAACTGGTCTCATAGCTGTAGTGGGGGAGGGTCCAGTGTTGTATGATATTAGTGAAGAATTTTTCAGTAGGGAAGTTGTGTGGGGATTGAGCCGAATGGAGGACTGCCGGTGCTTTAGCTTAGAGGAGTGGTGTGGAAATCTAACTCTCTTGCTGGTTTTTAAGATCCAGCTTGACAAAGCCTTGGCGGAGTTTAGTTTCGGCGGATGGGGTCCTGCTTGCTTTGAGCAGGGGTTAGACTAAGATAACTTCTTTGAGGCTTCACCTTCCAACCCTTTAGGTGCATTCTCATGATTTCATTGACCCATGAGGTCTCTTCAGAGCTCACTCGCTTGCTCCCAGATCTACAACCCGTGCTATTCAACCCATGAGCTTAACCATGCTACCTTACTGCTATAACGGATCCTGTGCTTACAGTCTGCCTGGAATCAGGCATGACGTCTCCATGGTTACCGGCTGCCTGAATTCTTATTAAAAACTAAACATTGTTCTTCTCTCTCTCTACGAGAATATATTGCAATGGGACATTGATCAGTTTGTTTGCTGGCCTTATTCACTTCCAGGAAATGTGTCTGTTCCTTGTCCTTCATATTTACCCTGTCGGAAAACGGTTAATGTGATTTCTCTTTTTTTAAAAGATTTCATATCGTCTTCATTGCAGGAGGATTGTCAGTCAGCTCTACTGTCTCTGGCATTGCTGGAGGATTGCTTGGGCTATTTCTGCATCGCCTTCTTCCTGGCTAGTAACTAAGTCATCCCACTGCAACATGCTTCAAGTCCTGTAGGGATGAGAAGGACTTGCCTGCCCTTCCCCCCCTTTGTTATGTTTCAGTCACTTTAAGGCCAAAAAGTCACTTTGGGGTATTGACTTTTAAGAATGACTTTAAGAATCCTCTTAACTCCTTTGCCCCTAAATGCTGTCATGATGCTGACCCTTCCCCCAGCAGTTTCCTTGACCCTCAGGGAATCCTGTGGTGGTAACTGGAGACCAGGTTGTTCAAACTATGGCTCTAAATTGCGGTCCTCAATGGTGGCTGCGGTGAGAAGAAGTGTTCCAGGATGGCCAGCCCCATAAGGGCCTGGAGGCTGAGGGCTAGTCAGCCCTGTTCAATCAGCCTTGCCTGTGCCATAATTATCTGCCTCCCTGCTTAAGGGGCAGGACTAGCTGTGGTCAAGTGACTGCCTGAAACACCAGTGTCTCATAAAAGGACTGAGGGAACTCAGTGTCAGTGAGGAACAGGAGTAAGTTGGGCTCCCGTGGAAGGTCCTGGAGTAGAGTCTGGAGGGACTGCAGGGAACCAGCCTAGGCATCAGTGCTGTAGCCCAGATGGGGTTGAGACTATGAGAAGGACTCCAGGGAAAGAGCCTGAAAGTCAGGGCTGTATCCCAGAGCCAGAGTAACTTAAAGATAACCCCAAAGGGTGTGGGAACTGGCACCAGAGGGTGAAGTGAAGAAGTGTCAGAAAACCATAGTGAGAGAAACTGAGGCAGGGAGCACCTGCAGTGCCATGCTCAGCCACCATGGGGCACCAATGCCTTATGACAAGAACATTTTATTTGATTATGAACTGAAAATGTGCCTTGCAACTTTTAAACTCATCTGTTTGAACCAGCCTTGTCAATACAAGGCGGGCATATTGAGCAGCACCTCCCCAGCTGCATCCCACCACCTCGCCTGCAGCACCAGGAGCATTCTGAGCCACAGCTGGGCCTCCCTACTGCAGCTGCTCAGCAGTGCCTCCACTGACCATTTGCTGCATTGCAGGAGTGAGAGGAGAGTAGCTCTAATGGCTCCATTTCCTGCTTCCAAGGAGGAGCAGGACATGAGCTCAGCTTGCTCTGCCTGAGCCTCGGGGCCTCTAGCAAAGACTACTCCCCTTCCCCACACACCTCTGGGAAGCTCAAAAGGTGGGAAAGGAGGAGAAGCTGGGACAATACAGACAGTTACAGTTCCCTGCCCGCCTGCCCCAGCAAGAGCAGCCTGCAGCTGGTTCTAATTTGCATCCATTGGCTACAGTTCCCAAAGGATCGCATAGGATAGGTCTACACTGCAATTAGACACCCACAGTTGGTCCTTGCTAGCTGACTCAGGATCACAGGGCTTGCGCTAAGGGACCATTTAATTGTCGTGTAGATGTTCTGGCTTGGGCTGTACCCTGAGTTCTGTGACTCTCCCACCTCACAGGGTCCTAGAGACTGGGCTTCATCCTGAGCCTAAATGTCTACACTACAATTAAACAGCCCCTTAGTATGAGCCCCAGGAGCCAAGTCAGTGTCATGGGCCAGCTGTGGGTTTTTAATGTCCGTGTAGATGTACCCATTGTGGCTTGGAATAGCTGGGGCACAGCACAATGCAACTACTCATTCTTCCAGTGTCCAACATACCCCGGAGAGTCCAGAACTTTCAGGGTACAGCCCAAGCCAGAACATCTACACGACAATTAAATGGTCCTTAGCGCAAGCCTGTGATCCCTGAGTGCAGCTAGCAAGGACCAACTGTGGGTGTCTAATTGCAGTGTAGACCTATCCTATATGCGATCCTTTGGGAACTGTGTAGCCAATGGATGCAATTAGAACCAGCTGCAGCTGCTCTTGCTGGGGCAGGCGGGCAGGGAACTGTAACTGTCTGTATTGTCCCAGCTTTCCTCCTTTCCCACCTTTGAGCTTCCCAGAGGTGGGTGGGGAGGGGAGTAGTCTTTGCTAGAGGCCCGAGGCTCAGGCAGAGCAAGCTAGCTCATGTCCTGCTCCTCCTTGGAAGCAGGAAATGGAGCCATTAGAGCTACCTCCTTCTCACTCCTGCAATGCAGCAAATGGTCAGTGGAGGCACTGCTGAGCAGCCTGCAGTAGGGAGGCCCAGCGTGGCTCAGATGCTCCTGGTGCTGCAGGCGAGGTGGTGGGATGCAGCTGGGAGGTGCTGCTCAATATGCCCGCCTTGTATTGACAAGGCTGGTTCAAACAGATGAGTTTAAAAGTTGCAAGGCACATTTTCAGTTCATAATCAAAAAAAATGGTCTTGTCATAAGGCATTGGTGCCCCATGGTGGCTGAGCATGGCACTGCAGGTGCTCCCTGCCTCAGTTTCTCACTATGGTTTCTGAACCTTCTTCACTTCACCCTCTGTGCCAGTTCCCACACCCTTTGGGGTTATCTTAGGTTACTCTGCTCTGGGATACAGCCCTGACTTTCAGGCTCTTTCCCTGGAGTCCTTCTCTAGTCTCAACCATGCGGCTACAGCATGATGCCTAGGCTGGTTCCCTGCAGTCCCTCAGACTCTACTCCAGGACCTTCCACGGGAGCCCAACTTACTCCTTCCTCACAGACACTGAGTTCCCTCAGTCCTTTATGAGACACTGGTGTTTCAGGCAGTCACTTGACACACAGCTAGTCCTGCCCCTAAGCAGGGAGGCAGATAATATATGGCACAGGCAAGGCTGATTGAACGGGTGACTAGCCTCAGCCTCCAGGCCCTTATTGGGCTGCCATCCTGGAACACTTCTTCTCACCGCAGCCACCATTGAGGACCGCAAATTAGAGCCATAGTTTGAACAACCTGGTCTCCAGTTACCACCACAGGATTCCCTGAGGGTCAAGGAAACTGCTGGGAAGGGTCAGCATCATGACAGCAATTTAGGGGCAAAGGAGTTAAGAGGATTCTTAAAGTCATTCTTAAAGTCCAATACCCAAGTGACTTTTTGGCCTTAAAGTGACTGAAACATAACAAAGGGTGGGGAAGGGTTGCAGGCAAGGTCACTTCTCATCCCTACAGGCTTGAAGCATGTTGCAGTGGGATGACTTAGTTACTAGCCAGGAAGAAGGCGATGCAGAATAGCCCAAGCAATCCTCCAGGCATGCCAGGACAGTAGAGCCTGAGCTGACAACTCCCTCTGCAATGAAGATTCCTGATATGAATCTTTTAAAAAAAGAGAAAATCACATACGTTTTCCAGCCAGGGTAATAATGAAGGACAAGGAACAGACACATTTCCTGGAAGTGAATAAGGCCAGCAAACAAACTGATCAAAGTCCCATTGCAATATATTCCTGTAGAGAGAGAGAGAAACAATGGTTTTTTTATTTAGTTTTAATAAAGATTATTCAGGCAGCCGGTAACCATGGAGACTGTCATGCCTGATTCCAGGCAGCCTGTAAG